>NC_092572.1:20532488-20877488 GCF_037975245.1 Apostichopus japonicus
CACTTACTTGTTGACCTTCATTGTAAACTATACACAGTTAAATAATATTGTAACAATACTTAACTTTTGCAGGTTCCACATCTTTTCAACATTTATCGTTGTGTCCAAAGCAAACTGAGATTTTCCATTTCAATTGCCCTTTACCTTTGACCACTTACCTTTCATTCTGGAGGTCTTGAAGGTATGAGTACCTAGCACAGAATACCTTCCTACCAACTAGAAGAAATCATGTAAGAAATACTGCAGTCGATCAGCCGAATCAAACAACTGCATGCGCGTACAGAAACTGTTTTTTATTTCATCTACAGATGTATGTGAATGCGCTGTAAAAAACGCAGTTGTGAAAACAGCCGTGGGCTGTCACGCTTGCACTGACTATGCCTTTGGTATTCTAAAAAGATGGAAGTCAACAATATGTTGCGTTCGGCCGACACTTTTTTGATTATACCTATATATTTACTGTAGCACCTTGGCGATTGGTATTTGTGTTATATCTGTGAAGTTAATGTGTAAAAATAAGAGGGCCTGACAAGTTACAGTAACAGAAAGGACAAATAAACACCCATAATACAGACAGCTTATGAGCAGGGTGAACACAAAAGAGATATATGTAAGAGAATTAGTAGACAAGGGAAGGAGAGTAGACAGAAACCAACAGGGGGAAGATGAGAGGTAGAAGATAAACGGTAGAGGGACAAAGAGAGGTTAAAGGGAATAAGATATGGAGTAAACTAGAGAAGGACAACGACCGAAAAGGGGAAGCAGAAGAAAGGGTTAGTCATGTCTTTCCTGAATATTGAGCCCATGAGGTTGAATGGTTCGAAGGTGTTGCATCCACAGTCTCTCTCTCTGCTGATTCTTACTAAATCAGGACGGCTACCTACTGAGTTAATCCCCTGTCAGGGACATGCCATTACGGTTGTAAGTTGATTCACAGCTTTCCCGTGAGTTGCTTAATTTGACCATCGAGCTCCGACCATTAACATTTGCCTTCTGTTAGCATAGCTACAACAAGTTTGATGTTACTTGACTTTCCCATTATACCATTGAAAATAAAACATTATATTGAGGTCTCGCTTTGCAGTAGGAAAACGCACCAGACAAGGCTTAATCTGCAAGGACCCCAAATATCGATTCTGCAATTGAGAATTGCTGTATTCTTTTAAAAAAAATGTACCTCTTAGATAGATTCCATCCTTCGCTTAGCTTCATTAGGAATTTGGTAGCTATGTGATCATGGCATTAGTTTCAAGTAGCTTTATATGAGTTAATTGCTACAGGAGATCACGTTACATATTCCCTTCACCGTTATTTTGTGCGTCTCTTAATAATACATGTGAAGGTTGAATGTCAATTCCGTAGTTCCCCTTGGAGCAAAATATCACTTTCCACTAAATCAACATTGGTGACAAAACTATAAATATTAAAAAGTTTCCCAGGTGTACTTTCTAGACTTGTACGTAGTCAACAGTTTTCACGAGATTTTGTTTTTATTATTTCATAAGCCAAGAAACATTTCCCTACAATAAGGGGTCTCAGCATTATTCATTCACCAAAAAGGCAGCCAGAATGAAAAGGTATTTCTCTCAAAGTAAATGGCTACACGGAGAGAGATTCTGTGTCCTAAACAACTGTCCAACTTAGCTACCAATTAAACGTTCAAAGCAAGACATATCTAGTCTGTTCACAGAAGATTCAAAGAAAACGGCACTGGTAGTCGGTGCATTACAAAGTGCATTGTCTTTTAGTATATTTTAGAATCTACTTTGAGAGTAACAGTAATCCCAAATATTACTTATATTTTAGTTACATTAATTTATTATTTAGTGCAAATCCTGTAACTAGTTGAGTTATATGTGCCTTACATCACATATAGGAGAACTAAAGTAAACCATGAAAAATTATGCACATTACATACGATCTGTTTACAGGCTCAATATTTTGTATTGCTGTGAGAACTGGAATATCGAAGCAATGGACAAGGCTTTGTTTCTCCTTATCTTGACAACTTTGTTAGCATGTATCTCAGGTGAGTTTATCTCCGTTACTGAAACTTACATAAATATAACATATATATTGATAAAAAGATACTTAGTTTAATGTTGATTGTATGTATTTCATGACTGGTCGGCATTTACATCCAAGTTTAAGACTCACTTAGTGAGGTGCGATAATTTGCCTCAACAAACGCACTAGACATGCCTTAGGCAACTTGGATTAAAACAAAAGTAAAAATGCAAGGAGAAGAAAGAACGTCGTCTTGAATGCCTTGCTCCAATTATACTCACAGGGTTGGAATCATTCCCTTATGATTACTTACCATGAATCTGTTAATACACTTGAAACTTGTGGCATGTCAGAAGTCTCTCACTCAGAAGTAATGTATGTGTTATTGTACATAGCAAATCTTCCCATTCTAGGAAAAGTTATTAATTTAAACTTAAATACCTGTCTACAAGTTCAACTGAAAACTTAACTTCAATGCAATGAAAAAATTCACAACCTGTGTAAAAGTTTGCACGACATATAAGTAACTAGTGCACCTACCCCGCGTTGCTTAAAACATTTACAACATTGTGTAATAAGTGACTACACCGCATTGTGTTAACTAAACAACATTGTTGTGTAGTTAGTTTACACTAAGCGGTACAAGTTGGCTAGTTGCACGTGTGTTCGTGTAAATTGTAAAAGTTTAAATAAATTTTGAACCACTTGGTTTGAAAACTCATTTTAAAATGTACTTTGACATAAATGGTTGCAAAATACATTGTTTGGATATTTTAGCCACAAATTCATGGGAATACGAGAAGGTATCTCGGATCATACGGATCAAACCATTCATTAACAAAAAAGGACACGCTTTCATCTAATATGCTTACAAGGGTAATAAGAAGCTAGTCATGACGTTTATGTACTTGTGATATGTCGTTTCAGCTAGTGACGTGCAGGTATCGATGGCTTCGGTAATATTAGAGGAAGGCCAAACGGGAAACATATTTTGCAATGTGAATGGCATTGGATCGTACTACTGGAGAAAAGGAAACTCTTTTGATAACAGTACTGAAGTTGCTTATATCATCAGTGGCGTTCCTAGTGCAGGAGATGGATCATATTCCGTAAATGAAAATGGGACTTTGTTCATTAGGAGCGTTGTCCTTGAAGACGAAGGAAAGTATTTTTGTCGAGTCGCTTCAGAGGAGACGGATTGCTATGGAGAGGTCATGATTTATGTGCAAGGCAAGTGAGCTTGCTCTCGATACCGGTCAATCGTAATATGAAAAAAAAATGTTTAATCCTAGTCTCGCTGTAGACCATTTTAATAACGACTTTGTTAGACAGGTCAGCTGGACCCTCTCTTCGTTGTACGTATATATTGTGGATATCATATTTAGCAAAACCAAAGCAACGGTCTTGAAAAGAGGTGTATTACACGTACTAAAAGGACAACCGATATGAGTGATTGTTCAAAAGTAAATTGGAAAAGTAACAGCATGAAAACCACCCATGCGTTTAACGTTATTTAACAATATAGTACATTATCAAAGTTTATCAGAACGAAGGAACAGCTCTCTCACAACAGGTCATTACAGATATGGTATTGAAAGGGTGCTGCAAAAAATTCAGAAAATTGAAGATATGATAATCAACATACAAAGTATTTAAAATATTTGTTGTTAGTGATACAAATCTTTCCCAAGCAGTCGATATTGATGCATGAACTTCGGCTAGACATCTTGTGACAGGGGAAAGTATTAAGCCAACGATGTCACTGCCTGTTTACTAACTCTGCACTATAGAAATCTAGCTGAGCGGTCAAGCCGTGCGTATCCTGCATACATTTTGTTTATATGTTTATGCATACGTGTATAGTCGCTTGTGATCGAACTTGGATCTGGTTCGATGAAAAAGAATCAACGCTCCTCGAAGTAACAGACTAGCAACTTAGCCTTAATTTAGGCAGCCTAAGTTAGCTTACGCGTAAGTAAGGTTTAATACGTTGAGCTAGATAAAGTGGAGAAAACTACTTCTCCAATAGAAGGCCGAGAATAAAATCCAGTTGAAATTCGTGTATATAGAGCTTAAATCTCGTCTAGTAAACTACAAGTTTGTCCATGAACATAACTGTAGCAGGCGACACTTGTCTACATGGCACGTGGACTTCGTTTGTAGGAACGTTAACATACTATATACAGCGTACGATACGTTCTGGGTAACAGAACACATAACTAAGTTTACGATGTCATATTTTGCGTGTTAGTTTGTGGCATATATAACGATGCATGTTGTTCAGGAATCGATTACGGGTCGGTTGGCCTTTATCATACGACGTTCGGAGTTATTAAGCAGAATTGCTTATGCAGTACAATGAGACTTTATGTTTATTCATGTGTGTAGACAGTTGCGTAAGGTCATATGCCTCATAGAATGATAATTACATGTTCTTACCAACGGGTAATTACCACTTATTTGGTATAAGACTCTGTTTTGCTAAAATGGCGACGTGTGAATACTTGCAGGAGAAGTTTTATTTAACACAACCCTGTATTTTGTTTCTCATCCAGCTTCTCTTCCGAACTTTGTGATCGGTATTGACCGCTGTTATACAAAACACAGTTGTTCAGTGCTCATCGATTCATCACAGTCTGCGTCTTTGACATGTATCGCAAGAAACGCGTCTTGTTCAATGATCTTAAAGTGGTTTAATGGATCGACAGAGATAACGAATCACATTAGAAAGAATTCCTCAATTGTCCAAGGAGTAAGAGAAATTTCAAGTACATTAGACGTTGCCCATGGAAAAAAGGGCTCGCTAACATGCCAAGCAGTAGAACCTAAAGGAAGGAACGACAACGGGAGGTTTGCGAATGTCCAACTCGAAATGCCAGGTAACTGATTCCATTACAATGTTCGAATAAAATGTCCGATGACCAATGCAAGGATGATACACGTACTAAATTTTTTTACAGCCGTTATGGGAATACTTATATATTTAACGCACTCTTTTATCCTTTGTCCTTTTTGACAGAAGTCCCAGTTGTGACAGATGATAATCGATTGGGAAGTGTAGCTGTAGCATTAATAACTTCAGGAGCTTGTTTAATCCTGTTTGTTATTCTTCTCCTGGTCAAAGGTATGGAAATACTAAAACTCAGCGTAATCGTATCATGTTGCGCGACTGTTTAAAAAGTGGAGCTTGTAATTCAGAAACAAATAAAATGCATTATTTTAACAGCTTTAATTTGCATTACAGACATAAAACGGAGCGTAAAATAAAGCCCCAGTACGCCTGGTGCTGTTTTCTAAACGGTTGAGATGTGCAAAGTTGCCCTTCTCCTGAGTAAATGAGAACGTTTAGAATAATATGATCATATTTTGTTACTACTTCTTGTTACAAGAATTTGTTTTACATCCTCAGATTTTTTTATTTTCTTTCAGACAGGCTCACACGAAGAAAACGAAAATCGAAAGACAAAGTGTAAGTATCCCTGTAATTTCTACGCGCAAAGTATATCACTTTTTAATGACTCTATGGTGCCCAAACACTATTATTGTTGATTTTGTGCACATTTTTGTTGCACATAGTCAATAGTCAATACAATAGTCAATACAATATAATAGTCAACACATAGTCAATCATATTAACATGATAACGAATAAATTGTTCTCTTTGTAGATTTCGCTGAATTCAGCAGCACATTACAAGTCTTTTGTTACAGTATATTTCGGACTTTCATTTACCGTAATTCCTTAGAAAAAAGGAATTGAGAAGCACTATCATGTTACTTAATGTGACCGTTATAGCGGCCGTTTTTTGTTTTGTGCTTATGAGGTGAATAGTTGTAAAGTAAGGTACATTATCTCTTGTATGTAACGGTCCTTTGCATTACTGTCAGTGTTGGTGCAAGTAGGGTTTTTGTTTTTTAATATAAAACATTTTTTGTCATTGCAGGCAGGGAGAAGAATTGAAATCGCTAATGGTAGGTTTGTTTAATTTGCCAAGATCTACATCCGCCCTCTATAGTAAACTTCCACTAAATATTTCAGGATACAAGTACATATTAATTTGTAAAGACTTTCCTCAAAAATACTGAAAATATCCATTTATGAAAATAACTCTACTCTTAATTATAGTACACAGACCATGAATTGGGTCATTTAATTAGAAGATAAATAATCATGGTTCATGAAAACTAAGAAAACAACACGTAGATTGTCTCAAATATCACGCGTAAAGTGCATTGCCATTAAATCAGGAACATGTGGTATTTGATTGTATATTGTATTATACTGCAATTAATGTTTTATCAAAGGTAATAACTTACCACTGAAAACCCTAGGGCTGGACTGAGAACTACTATCATCATCAAAATGACATTACGATATCATTCCACACTTTAAATATCATGTTACATAATTGACATATGGGTATTAGCCTGTATTGCATTTTCTTATAAATCCTCTAGAAAATGACACACAAAATAAAAAAAGAATATCAAATCAAGTGCTAAATATCTCTGAAAGCCATGCATTTACATAAAATATTACTTGAATTTAAGAATTGGATTTGCTGCAGCTATATGCGTGTCGTCTACAAAGGATGAATGATTCGATGAAGTTAAGTAACATCAACAAATCATTTGTGGACTTATTATTTATATTTGAGAGTGAGAAAAGACGAGCAAACATCTTCAGGAATGGTTTGCAAGAATATCAGCACAAACAGATATAAAAAAAACGTTTATTTATTTATTTTGGATTTCCTGTCTCATTTCCTCCATCTGTTTGCTTTCATTTCCTCCATTATTCCCTTAAGACAAGTGAAGGAGAGGAATTGAGTCTTGGGGGTAATTGGGGAAAAAGTATAGATGAATAACCTCATTCCAAGCGATTCCACATTTAATGTTAAGTAGTCTACTGTATAGCATGTTCTGTATGTTCCGTCCTCAGGTGAAAGAGGACAATAACGAAAAACGAATAATGGAGCAAAAGGAAGAAATATCCCGTTTAAGGGTGAGTATATTTTGTTCTTCCAAGTAGCAATAAAATGGAGATGTTGCAAATATCATTACAATATTAAACTACATAAGGGGACAATGCAAATGATCCTTGCAATATGAAAGCAAAACCAGATCATTTAAAAATTAGAGTCAACTGAAAGTCAACTCATAACTTAATAAGTAACAGGTAAGTAATCAACTATCAAATAAACCATGCGAAAAAAGATTCGCGACTGAAGCTATAGGTATATTGATGTAAACATTGGCTTGTGTATCATATATAAATGTTTAGACCCATAATTAATTATAATAAGATATAGAACATTACACATTACGTCAATAAGGACATGTTATGTTCTGTGCTATATCTAATTTGAACGAAATGAGCGTTTAAGCGGCAGTGGCCTATTAATGAAACTAACTCTGTACTCTTAATTCTACACATAGACCATTCATTAAACCATTTTATCAGAAGATAAAGATTCCTGGTTCATGGAAACTAAGAAAGCAACACGTGTATGGTCTCAAACAACACGTTAGAAGTACAGTACTAATCATTAAGCGACATATATGTATTTGATTTGGTAATGTATTATACTGCGATGAATGTATATTCATAACTAATACATTACTACTGACAACCCTAGGGCTGGTCTGAGAACTGATATCATCTTCAAACTGACATGACAAGATCATTCCAAACTTTTAATATCGTGTTACATATCTGAAATTTTGGTAGATGCCTGCACCAGAATTCATTTTACATCTTCTGGATAATGACACACAAAGACCAACAAAGAAAATCAAGTACCAAATATCTCTGAAAGCCATGCCTTAACATAAAATATGACTTGAATTTAAGAACGGAAAGGATTTGCTGCAGCCACATGCGTGTCGTCTACAAAAGATCAATGATTCGATGTAGTTAACTAACAACAACAAATCACTTGTAAACTTATTATTTATATCTGAGATTGAGAACAAACGATTAAAGTTCTTTCAGTTATATTTTGCGGGAATGAGGGCAAAAATTGATGTGGGTAACATGATTTATTTATTTATTTCGCAATTCCTTCATTATACCTCCATCTGTTTGCTTTCATCCCTCCACCAATTCTCCACCGAAGACGAATGAAGCAAGAGGGAATGAGTCAATGGGTAATTAGGGATAATAGTATAGATTTGTTACCTCATTCCAAGCGATTCTACATTGTTAGCATACTGTATAGCCTGTTCTGTATGTTCCTTCCTCAGGTGAAAGAGGGCAGTAACGGAACGCAAATAACGGAGCTAAAGGAAGAAATATCCAGGTTAAAGGTAAATATAATTCTTCTACCAAGTAGCTATAAATTGGAGATGTTGCAAAAATCATTACAATATATTACTGCATAAGAGGACAATGCAAATAATCCTTGCATTACACAAGTAAATTCAGAGCATTTATAAAAAGAAGTTAACTGAAAGTAAACTCATACCTTAGTAAGTAACAGCTTAATAATTAACATTCAAATAAACCATGCAGAATTAGATTTGCGACTGAAGCTATAGGTATATTGATGTAAATGGTTTTGGTGTATATGTATAATTGTTATAATAAGAGGTTGTACATTACACATATTGTCAGGTCATCTTCTGTGTCATTTCCACATTTATTGCAACCAAGAAATTTCCAAGTAAGCACCATCCACACTTGTCTGGTCTACAAATGTTGAATGATTAAATCACGTTCACTATAAAATGTTTTTTTTTTTACTTTTCATTTTACATGAAAAGTAACAACAGACGAGTAAACGTCTTCCCGATATGCATTATAATGTTAGATATGATATATAGATGCATTAACTCATTCCAAGCGATTCCATATTAAATGTTAGATAGTTTAATGAATAACCTGTTCTGGATATTCCATCCACAGAAGACAAAGGAAAATAAAGAGGAACAAATAATGAAGGAAAACAAAGAAATATCCAGATTAAAGGTTAGACTATATCTTCTGAAAGTATCTATTAATTAGAATTTCCTTACCGCCATGGAAAAAATAATAATAATAATCATAATAATTTTCAACTTATATAGCGCAATATGCAACGGCTTCTAAGCGCTTTACAAAACATAATACATAAAACAAAGTCGTAAACATAAATACAAAACCAATACACCTAACAAAGATAAAATTACACAATGCAAAGAAGCGGAAATGTTAAAAATACAATGTAAACCTATAACAAATATGTGAAAAGCTACTAAAATAACTATATAACTATTTTACAATATACAGAATCAATAATAGCATAAAACACATAGCAAATATATATTGCAACATCCTTGGAATATTAAACTGCACACGGGGTCAATACATATTACCATTGCAAGACGCCTCATTTTCTCCATCTGTTTGCTTTCATTCCCGCCATTCTTCCCCGAAGACAAGTGACGGAAGAGGGAATGTTCGAGGGGGTAATTGTGGTGAAAGTACAGATGGATGATTTCATTCCAAGCAATTCCACATTTAATGTTAAATATTCTACTGTATAGCTTGTTCTGGATGTTCCTTCCTCAGACAAAAGAAGAGTATAACGAAAAACAAATAAAGGAGCAAAAGGAAGAGATATCCAAGTTAAGGGTAAGCATATTTCTTTTTCCAAGTAGCTATAAAATGGAGATGTTGCAACAATTATTATAATATTATACTTCTATACAAATGATCCTTGCAATACGCAAGCAAAATCAGAGCATTTATAAAACGAAGTCAACTGAAAGTAAACTCATCACCTAGCAAGTAACAGCTTAATAATTAATTTTCAAATTAACCTTGAGATTAGAAGATTAGAAGAGATGAATAATTCAATTTCAAGTAAACCTTGAGATTAGAAGCGATTAGAATGCGAAAACATTAACTGAATGATACTTTGTAGTTTACTAACAAGAAAACATGTTTTAACTTAGTATTTATATCTGAGACTGAGGACAGGCGACTTAACGTCTTCCAGAAATGTTTTCCAAGAGTGTCAGCACAAATTGATATGGGAGAAAAGGTTTATTTATTTCGCATCTCCTGCCTCATTTCCTCCATCCTTTAGTTTTGGTTTCTGCCATATTTCCCTGAAGACAACTGAAGCAGGAGCAATGAGTCGAGGGGTAATTGTGATAAAAGTATAGATGAATGACCTCATTCCAAGTAATACCATATTTATTGTTGAATATTCTACTGTATAGTCTGTTCTGTATGTTCCTTCCTCAGGTGAAAGAGAACAATAACGGAAAACAAATAACGGAGCTAACGGAAGAAATATCCAGCTTAAGGGTAAGAATATCTCTTCTTCCAAGTAACTATAAAACGGCGATGTTGCAAAAATCATGACAATAGTATACTACATAAGAGGACAATGCAAATGATCCTTGCAATACGCAAGCAAAATCAGAGCCTTTATAAAACAAAGTCAACTGAAAGTTAATTCATACCTTAGTAAGCAACAGCTTAATAATTAACTTTCAAATAAACCATGCAAAAGTAGATTCGCGACTGAAGCTATAGGTATATTGATGAAAACATTGGTTTTGGTGTGTATGTATAACTGTTATAATAAGGGGTAGTAAGTAACACATTTTGTCAGGTCATCTTCCACATTTTATGCAACCAAGAAATTTCCAAGTAAGCACCATCCACACTTGTCTGGTCTACAAATGTTGAATGATTCAATCACGTTCACTATAAAATGTTTCGTTTTTTTTTACTTTTCATTTTACATGAAAAGTAACAACAGATGAGTAAACGTCTTCCCGATATGCATTATAATGTTCGATATGATATATAGATGCATGAACTCATTCCAAGCGATTCCATATTAAATGTTAGATAGGCAACTTATATAGCGCAATATGCAACGGCTTCAAAGCGCTTTACAAAACATAATACATAAAAACAAAGTCGTAAACATAAATACAAGACCAATACACCTAACAAAGATAAAATTACACAATGTAAAGAAGCGGAAATGTTAAAAATACAGTGTAAAACTACAACAAATATGTGAAAAGCTACTAAAATAACTATTTTACAATATACAGAATCAATAATAGCATAAAACACATAGCAAATATATATTGCAACATCCTTGGAATATTAAACTGCACACGGGGTCAATACATATTACCATTGCAAGACGCCTCATTTCCTCCATCTGTTTGCTTTCCATCCCGCCATTCTTTCCTGAAGACAAGTGACGGAATAGGGAATGTTCTAGGGGGTAATTGTGGTAAAATTACAGATGGATTACATCATTCCAAGCGATTCCACATTAAATGTTAAATATTCTACTGTATAGCCTGTTCTGGATGTTCCTTCCTCAGGCAAAAGAAGAGTATAACGAAAAACAAATAACGGAGCAAAAGGAAGAGATATCCAAGTTAAGGGTAAGCATATTTCTTTTTCCAAGTAGCTATAAAATGGAGATGTTGCAACAATTATTACAATATTATACTTCTATACAAATGATCCTTGCAATACGCAAGCAATATCAGAGCATTTATAAAACGAAGTCAACTGAGGTAAACTCATTACCTAGCAAGTAACATCTTAATAATTAACTTTCAAATTAACCTTGAGATTAGAAGATTAGAAGAGATGAATAATTCAATTTCAAGTAAACCTTGAGATTAGAAGCGATTAGAATGCGAAAACATTAACTGAATGATACTTTGAAGTTTACTAACAAGAAAACATGTTTTAACTTATTACATATATCTGAGAGTGAGGACAGACGACCTTACGTCTTCCAGAAATGTTTTCAAAGAGTGCCAGCAGAAATTGATATGGGAGAAAAGGTTTATTTATTTCACATCTCCTGCCTCATTTGCTCCATCTGTTCGTTTGGTTTCTTCCCTATTTCCCTGAAGACAACTAAAGCAAGAGGGAATGAGTCGAGGGGTAATTGTGTTAAAAGTATAGATGAATGACCTCATACCAAGCAATACCACATTTATTGTTGAATATTCTACTGTTTAGTCGGTTCTGGATGTTACTTCCTCAGGTGAAAGTGGAAAATAACGGAAAACAAATAACAGTTCAAAAAGAAAAAATATCCAGTTTAAGGGTAAGTATATTTTTCCTCTAAGTAACTATAAAAGAGATTTCTTTTTTTTAGAATAATTAACTACAAAAGAATGAAAACTATTCTTAAGCAGGCTAAATCAGAGCGTTTAAAAAAACCTAGTCAAGTGAAAGTAAAATCTCAACTTAGCAAGTAACAGCTTAATAATTAACTTTCAAATAAACCTTGCGAAAAATGATTCGGCACTGAAGCAATAGGTATATTGATGTAAAAATTGCTTTTGGTGAACAATGTAGAATGGTTAAGATCCATAATTAATTATGATAACATGTAGTACACTACACATTATGTCCACAAGAGCAGGTTATGTTCTGTACCATTCCACTTTAAATGGCAACCAAGACATTTCCAAATAATCACCACCAACATGTGTGTGGTCTACAGATGATTAATGATTAAATCACGTTCACCAAAAAATGGTTCTTGTTTTTACGTTTCATTTGATATGGAAAGTGAAAACCGACAAGAAAACGCCGGGATGCTTTATAATATTATATAACATATAGATGGATGAACTCATTCCAAGCGATACCATATTAATTGTTAAATAGTTTAATGAATAGTCTGTTCTGGATACTTCTTCCACAGAGGACCAAGGAAAATAAAGGGACAATAAATTATCCTTGCAACACGCAAGCAAAACCAGAGCGTTTAAAAACCGTAGTCAACTGAAAGCAAAATCATAACATAGAAAATAACAGCTTAGTAACTAACTTTCAAGAAAACCATGCGCTAACCGATTCGCGACTTAAGCTATAGGTGTATATTGATGTAAACATTGGTTTTGTTGTACAATGTATAATTGTTAATACACATAATTAATTATGATAACATGTGGTACATTACACATGATGTCTATAAAAGCAGGTAAGTTTCTGTACTATATTTACTATTATCGAAATTACCTTTTAAGCCTGGTTGGCCTATTTATGGAAATTAACTCTACTCTTAATTGTAGTAAACAGACCATGCATTAAGTTATGTCATTAGAAAATAAATAACCATGGTTCATGAAAAGTAGGAAACAACACGTGGATGGTTTAAAATAACACGTTGGTAGTACATTACTATTCATTAAGGAAAATTTGGAATTTGATTTGGTAATGTAGTATACTGCAAGTAATGTATTACCATACATAATGAATTACCACTGACAACCCTAGGGCTGGTCTGAGAACTGATATCATCTTCAAAATTATATGACGAGATCATTCCAAACTTTGAATATATTGTTAAATATCTGACATATGGGTAGTTGTCTGCACTACATTTTCTTTCTAAATCTTCTGGACAATGACAAACAAAGATCAAAAAAGAAAATCTAATCAAATTCCAAATTTCTCTGAAAGCCATGCCTTTACAAAAAATATGACTTGCATTTAAGAACGGAATGGATTTGCTACAGCTACAATTATGTCGTCTACAAAGGATGAATGATTTACATCAACAAAAGCATGTTATCTTATTATCTATATCTGAGAGTGAGAACAGACGACTAAATGTCTTTCCGGAATGTTTGCGCGAGTGTCAGCACACATTGATATGGGAAAATACGTTTATTTATTTATTTATTTCGCATCTCCTGCCTCATTGTCTTCATATGTTTGCTTTCATTTCCTCTATTCTTCCCTGAAGACAAGTGAAGGGAGAGGAA
This sequence comes from Apostichopus japonicus, assembly GCF_037975245.1. Classification (NCBI taxonomy): domain Eukaryota; kingdom Metazoa; phylum Echinodermata; class Holothuroidea; order Aspidochirotida; family Stichopodidae; genus Apostichopus; species Apostichopus japonicus. The sequence continues at coordinate 20,546,252 of NC_092572.1, forward strand.
ATGAGTCGAGGGGTAATTGGGGATAAACGTATAGATGGATAACCTCATTCCAATCGATTCCACATTTAATGTTAGTATACTGTATAGCCTGTTCTGGATGTTCCTTCCTCAGGCGAAAGAGGATAATAACGAAAAACAAATAACGGAGCAAAAGGAAGAAATATCCAGGTTGAAAGTAAGTGTATTTCTTCTACCAAGTAGCTATAAATTGGAGATATTGCACAAATGATTAAAATATTATTCTGCAAAAGGAGACATTAAAAATGAACTTGCAATTTGCAAACAAAATCAGAGCATTTCTTAACGAAGTCAACTGAAAGTGTACTCGTAATTTAGCAAGTAACAGCTTAATTATTAACTTTCAAATAAACCATTCGAACAAAGATTCGTGACTAAAGGTATAGGTATATTGTTGTAAACATTGGTTTTAGTGTACAATTTATAATTGTTTAGATCCATAATTAGTTAGTTGTGGTACATTACACATTATGCCCATATTAGCAGGTTGTGTTCTGTACCATTTCCACTTCTAATGGCAACCACCGGATTTCAAGTAAGCACCACCAACACGTGTGTGGTCTACAAATGATGAACGATTAAATCACGTTCACTAAAAACATGTTTCTTTTTTTTACTTTTCGTTTTACATGAACAGTGAGACCAGACGAAGAAACGTCTTCCCAGAATGCATTATAATATTAGATATCATATGTAGATGGATGAACTCATTGCACACGATTTCATATGAATTGTTAAATAGTCCAATGAATACCCTGTTTTCGATATTACTTCCACAGACGACAAAGGAAAATAAAGAAGAACAAATAATGAAGGAAGGCAAAGAAATATCCAGATTGACGGTTAGATTATGTCTTCTTCCGATAACTAGAAAGTAATTTCCTTACCGCCATGGAGAAAATGCAAGCATCTTTAGAATATTATACTGCATGATGGGACGATGCAAATGATACTTACAATAGACAAGCAAAATCAGAGTATTTAATAATTTTAAAATTATAACATATATAGTAAGTAACAGCTTTGTAATTTACTTTCAAGTAAACCATGAAATGATTCGCGACTGAAGCTAAAGGTGTCTTGATGAAAAAATTGGTTTTGGTGTAATTCATTATATCCATAATTAATTATGATAACATATAGTACATTACAAATTATGTCCATAGCAGCAGGTTGTGTTCTGTTCCATTTCCACTTTTAATGGCAACCAATTAATTCCAAGTAAGCACCACCCACATGTGTGTGGTCTACAAATGATGATCGATTAAATCACGTTTACTAAAAAAAATGGTTTTAACTTCCCTTTATATGTGAAAGTGAGAACAGACGAGTAAACGTCTTCCCGGAATGCATTATAATGTTACATATAATATATAGATAGATAGCACTTATTCCAAGCGAATTCATATTAAATATTTAAAAGTCTAATGAATAGCTTGTTCTGGATATTCCTTCCACAGACGACAAAGGAAAATAAAGAAGAACAAATAACGAAGCAAGACAAAGAAATATCCAGATTAAAGGTTAGAATATATCTTCCTCCAAATAACAATAAAATTGGAATTTCCTTACCGCCATGGAGAAAATGCAAAATCCGTAGACTATTATACTGCCTAAGTACATTGGGACAATGCAAATGATCCTTTCAATAGACAAGCAACTTCAGACCGCTTCAACAAAGTAGTCAACTGAAAGTAAAATCATAACTCAGTAGTAAGTAACAGCTTTGTTTTAACTTTCAAGTAATCCATGAGAGAAAAGATTCGCGACTGAAATGATTAACGATCATATCTGACATATAAGTGGGGCCCTTTCTAGAAGGTTTCTAAATCTTCTGGACAATAACACTAAAAGCTCAAAACTAAAATATCAAATACCAAATGTTTCAGAAAGCCATGCTTCTAAATAAACTATAACTTTTATCTAAAAACGGAATGGAGTTCAATAGATAACGGTTGCTGCATAGGATGAATGATTAGATGTAGTACACTAAACAATGTTAAAGTTACTTTATACAATTGAGAGTAAGAACAGACGACATAACGCCTTCCAGGAATACATTTATCAATTGAGGAATATCTTCAGGGCGGCTGCAAGTGAAGTGAAAGCTTTTGCGAAATAAATTAATTCCATGTTATTAAAAGACAAACGTCATCAAGCACTACATATACAAATTCATTATGCAACACAACTAATGTGTTATCTTAAATCAACGTAAATTTATTTTATTATATTAGGTGATTATATTACCACATTATTTACATTGACAGGGAATAGTGGTAAACAGAGATAGAGAAATTGCCGAAATGAAAGTAAGTACTCACGATTTTAATGACACCTTTTTAGTACTCAAGAAAAAGGTTAATGGTATCATGCTTTAAGCAATGATAGAAAACCGAAAGAAAACAGAACGGGCGTCATACGTAGCTGGATAAATCTCACTTTGAATGAATAACTTCACTTTATTTAATCCTTCTTTGTGTTGTAACTGTTAACTGCAAATGTTTTACTAGTAGCCATCTTTATCTCATTTTGAATTTTATAATAGTATAACCTACGGAAGCTTTCTTTACTATGTATTTTCTTCTAACATGGAAAGTTGAGAACATAGATAAAGAAATGAGCGAAGAGAATTTAACATTGTCGGTTTGAGAGTAAAATCTTACTGTTTCGATGCCACATTTAAGAATTCGTGAAAAGCTTTAGGATATCATATCGTTTGCATTGAAGCAAACCGAAAGACCCAAAGACGAATGATATACGTTACCGATTACATTTCTTTATAATGAGGTCAAATGAAACTGTTATTCTCAGAGTGTCATTTTGGACACTTATCACCTCGACGGTGTTTTCAAAAGTTAACTTTCTTGTATGAATTTGGATATGTACACTTGTGTTAAACATAAACAGTTAATCTTTTGTGATATAATTACATGTAAATCATTCAGGCAGATATTACACATTTTCGAAGTCATCCCTGCTTGGGGAGCTAAGTACGCTTTGGTTTTCAAGAAGTTCCGCACAAATTTATATGGGAGGGGATACTTTTTTGCTGACTGCCTGCCAATTGTCCTCCCTCTATTCGTTCATTTCCATGTATCATTCCCTGTATACAGCTGAAGGAAGAGGTAGGGTGCCGAGGGGGTAATAGGGGATAAAGGTATAGTTGGATGAACTCCTTCCAAGCGATTCCACATGAAATGTTACGAAGTGTAGTTAATAGCTTGTTTTTCATGTTCATTCCACAGGCAAAAATGGAGAATAACGAAAGACAAATAATCAGGCAAAAAGAACAAATATCCAACTTTAAGGTTAGTATATTTCTTCTTCCAAATAGCTACAAATAGGATTTCTTAAATCGCTATGGAGAAAATGCAGCATCCCTGGTGAATTAACCGAAAGATGGGACAATGCAAATGATCCTTGCAAAACGAAAGAAAATCAGAGCGTTTTAACATCGAAGTTAACTGAAAGTCAAATCATAACTTAGTAACAACTAAATAATTAACTTTCAAATTAAACATGCTCAAAAAAAATTAAATTAATGATTCGATGTATTGTACTATTAGAAAAGTCTTTGTTAACTTATTATTAATATCTGAGAGTGAGAAGCGACGACTAACGTCTTCCAGGAATGTTTTGCAAGAGTGTCAGCGCAAACTGATATGGGAGAGGACGTTTATTTATTAGCATTTCCTGCCTCATTTCCTGCCCCACTTTCTCCATCTGTTCGTTTTGGTTTCCTCCCTATTTCCCTGAAGACAACTGAAGCAAGAGGGAATGAGTCGAGGGAGTAATTGTGGTAAAAGTATAGATGAATTACCTCATTCCAAGCAATTCCACATTTAATGTTAAGTATACTGTCTAGCCTGTTCTGGATGATACTTCCTCAGGTGAAAGAAGAGAATAACGAAACACAAATAACCGAGCTAAAAGGAGAAATATCCAGCTTAAGGGTAAGTTTATTTCTCCATCCATGTAGCTATAAAATGGAATTATTTTTCTTTTAGAACATTAAACTACATAAGACGGACAATGCAAATGATCCTTACGCAAAAAATATCAAAGCGTTAAAGAAAACGTAGTCAACTATAAGAAAAAATTATAACTGAGCAAGTACCGGTAACAGCTTAATAATTAACTTTCAAATAAACCATGCGACAAAAGATTCTCGACTCAAACAATAGGTATATTGATGTAAGTATCACCCGATACTCATAGCTAGTACAGTAACTACTGTTCATGTTCCACGACCGTGCATCAGTAGCTACTGCGCTGTGTTCGTAACACGGTAACATGTGTTACAGGGGGCACAGTAATTACTGCAAAGCTGTTACACGTTCCCATGTAAGACGAAGAACTGCGCGACTGGACAAGGAGTCTATGAGTATGACGATGGGGTACTAGTAGTAGTGCTGTAGTAGCACTGCCGAGTCATTATGCTGGTAAACTATTACTATATAAAGGCCTAAGTTAGACGTGGAACTACCCATAAGGCTAATCTAGGTTCCCCCTCGCCCACATTAGGTCCCATTTTGTGTATCTGTTTTGTATCTATTTGAGACTAACACACACTCACCTGTCCGTGAAGAATGTTTCCATCAAATAGATCTACCAATACGATTGGAGAAAAGTTAGGATACCATCTGAATCTCGCATGCAGTATAAATTAACCGCCGCAGTGTATCGGTTACGTGTTGTGCCAGCGCCGACCATGCACTCCGTATTGTACGGCTTGGGAGTAATATTCGTTACCCAGCCGCCGCGCATTTTCACCTTTCGGACTCGTAGTTCAACGTGTAAAAGTTTTGCAGTAATTACTGTAACACATGTTACCGTGTTGCGAACACAGCGCAGTAGTTACTGATGCACAGTTGTGGAACATGAACAGTAGTTACTGTACTAGCTATGAGTATCGGGTGTAAGTATTGGTTTTGGTGTACAATTTATAATTGTTTAGACCCATATTTATGATAACGTGTAGTACATTACAAATGATGTCCATAAGAGCAGGTTATGTTCTGTACGATTTCCACTTTTATTGGCAAAACAAAAAAAGTTCCAAATAAGCACAACCAACATGTGTGTGGTCTACAAATGATGATCGATTAAATCACGTTTAATTAAAATTTATTGTTTTTAACTTTCCTTTATATATCAACGTGAAAACAGACGAGTAAACGTCTACCTGGAGTGCATTTCAATGTTAGATATCATATATTGATAGATTGCACTCATTCCAAGTGATTTCATATTAAATATTTAATAGTCTAATGAATAACCTGTTCTGGATATTCCTTCCACAGACGACAAAGGAAACTAAAGACAAAGGAATATCAGGGTTAAAGGTTAGAATATATCTTTTCCCAAATAGCTATAAAATGGAATTTCCTAACAGCCATGGAGAAAATGCAAAAATCCTAAGAATATTATACTGCCTAAGGGAACAATGCAAATGATCCTTTTAATAGGCAAGCAAAATCAGACCTTGTTATTAAACGTAGTCAACTGAAAGCAAAATCAAAACAATGTAGTAAGTAACAGCTTTGTAAATAAATTTCAAGTAACCTATGCGAGAAAAAAGGATTTGCGACTGAAGCTATAGGTATATTGATTATGCCCTGAATATAGCTGAAGGAAGAGGGAGCGTGCCGAGGTAGTAATTGGGAAAATCGCATAGATGGGTGAATTCCGTCGAAGCGATTCCACATGAAATGGTAAGTAGTCTAGTGAATAGCTTGTTCTTGATGTTCATTCCACAGATAAAAACGAAGAATAACGAAAGACAAATAGGCAAGCAAGAAGAAGAAATATCCAACTTAAAGGTTAGTATATTTATTCTTCCAAATAGCTATAAAATGGAACTTCCTTACCGCTAAGGAGAAAATTACATAACGCCTTCCAGGAATGAATTAAACAATTGAGGAATATTTTCAGGTTGGCTGCAAGTGAAGTAAATAAATTCGCCGAATAAATCAATTCCATATTATTACACGATACAGGCTTCATCAAATACTGAATATATAAAATCGTTATGCAGCACAATTAATGTGTTATCTTAAATCATGCATGCAACTTAAATTTATTTTGTTATATTAAGTGATTATATTACCACATGATTTACATTAACAGGGAAAAATAGTAAACAGAGATAGAGAAATTGCCGAAATGAAAGTAAGTATTTACCATTTTTATGACATATTTTTAGTACTCATGAAAAAGGTTGATGGTATCATGCCTTAAGCAATGAAAGTAAACCGAAAGTAAAAGGGAGGACGTCATACGTAACTGGATGAATCTCATTTTGAATGAATTACTTCACTTTATTTTATTTTATTTTATTCTTCTTTTCGCTCTGTTGTAGCAGTAAACTGCAAACGTTTTCCAAGTAGCGATCATTATCTTATTTTGAATTTTATAGTAGTATAACCTACGGAAGCTTTCTTTACTATGCATTTCTTCTAACATGGAAAACTGAAAACAAAGATAAAGAAATAAGCAAAGAAAAGTTAACATTGTCGGTTTGAAAGTGAATCTCGCTGTTTCGATGGCACATTTATAATTCATTGGAAGCTTTAGGATATCATGTTTTGCATTGAGAGCAAACCGGAAGAACCTAAAACTTATGTAATACGTAACCGATTCAATTTCTTCTTTAATGAGTTCAAGTACAATTGTTGTTCTCAGAGTGTCATTTTGGACACTTATTCAGTGTTTTAAAAGTTAACTTTCTTGTATGAAATTTGCATAGGTACACTTATGTTACACTTTAGCAGCTCAACCTTTATATTATATATATAAATGTAAATCATTAAGGGGCAGATATTACACATTTTTGAAGTCCTCCCTGCTTGAGGAGCCACGTACGTCTTGGTTTTTCAAGAATGTCCTCACGAATTTATATACGAGGATACTTTTTGCGAACTTCCTGCCTAATTTCATCCCTCCATTCGTTTTCATTCCATGTATTATGCCTTGAATATAGCTGAAGGAAGAGGGAGCGTGCCGAGCTGGTAATTGGGAATAAACGTATAGATAGATGAACTTCTTCCAAGCGATTCCACATAAAGTGTTAAGTAGTCTAGTGAATAGCATGTTGTTGATGTTTATTCCACAGGCACAAATGGAGAATAACGAAAGACAAATAGGCAAGCAAGAAGAAGAAATATCCAACTTAAAGGTTAGTATATTTCTTCTTCCAAATAGCTATAAAATGGAATTTCCTTAACGCTAAGGAAAAAATGCAGCATGTAATTAAAATGCAAAGATGGGACAATGCAAATCCTTCCAATACCAAAGAAATACAGAGCGTTTTAAAATCGATGTTAACTGAAAGTAAAATCATAACTGAGTAACTACTAAATAATTAACTTTCAAATAAAACATTCGTAAAAGAAAAATTAATGAACTATTCAAAGTAGTTCACTATAGCAAAGACACATTCAAGTCTTATAATCTTTTTCTTTTCTTTTTCTCTTGCGAATGTTTTGCAAGAGTGTCAGCACAAATTCGAATTTCCTGCCTCATTGCCTCCCTCTTTTCGCATTGCCCCCCCCCCCCCCTCTTCCCTGAAGATAGCTAAAGGGAGAGGAAATGAGTCTCGGGGGTAATTGTTGTAAAATTATCATGCATACAACGTTAACGTATCTGGTTGTATAAGGTCACTATATTACCACATGATTTATATTGACATGGAGAAGTGAAACACAAAAATATTGAAATTGCCGGAATGAAAGAAAGTACTCACAATTTCAATGACACGTTTTTAGTACTCAAGAAAATGTTTAAGGTATCATTCTTTAAGCAATGAAAGTAAACTGAAAGAAATAGGACGGACGTCATACGTAACTGGATAAATTTCATTTTGGAATGAATTATATTGCTGTACTTTATTCTACTTTTGGGTCTGGTGTAAGAGTTAACTGTAAACGTTTTGCAAGTAGCCATCAATACCTTAGTTTGAATGTTAGCTTTGCCTACTATGCATTTTCTTCTAATATGGACAAGTTGAAAAACGTTAAGTTAATGAAACCGTTATCCTCAATGTCATTTTGGACACTTATCACTTCGACGGTGTTTTCAATAGTTTACTTTCTTGTTTTAAGTATGCATAGGTACACTTATGTTACACTTCAACAGCTCAATCGTTTGTGATGTATATAAATGTAAATCATTAGGAGGTTTATATTACACATTAATGAAGACATCCCCGGCTTGGGGAGCCAAGTACGCTTTGGTTTTGTATGAGTGTCTGCACAAATTTATATGTGAGGAAACATTTATTGATTCTTCGCACTTCTTGCCCAATTTTATCCATTAAATTCGTTTTGATTACATCTATCATTCCCTGAAGACAGCTGAAAGAAGAGGGACGGTACCGAAGGGTAATTAGGGATATAATATATAGATGATTGAACTCATTCCAAGCGATTCCATATTAAATAGTCTAGTGAATAACCTGTTCTGGATATTCCTTCCACAGATGATAAAGGCAAAAAAAGAAGAACAAATAATGAATGAAGGCAAAGAAATATCCAGATTAAAGGTTAGACCATAGCTTCTTCCAAGTAGCTATAAAATGGAATTTCCTTACCGCCATGGAGAAAATACAACACTCTAGTGAATTATTCTGCATGAGGGGACAATTTAAATGATCCTTGCAATACTCAAGCAAAATCAGTGCGTTAAAAAATGGTAGACGGCTGAAAGTAAAATCATAACTTAATAAGCAATAGCTTTATAGTTAACTTTCAAATAATTTATAAGAAAGGGATTCGCGACTGAAGCTGTATATATTTATGTAAAATTTGATTTTGGTTTACAATGGATAATTGCTCAGACCCATAATTAATTAAGATAAGATGTAGAACAGTACACATTACTTCCATAAGAGCAAGTTATGTTCTGTACCATTTCCACTTTTAAGTGCAGCCAATAGATTTTCAAGCAAGCACCACCCACATGTGTGTTGTCTACACATGATTAACAAATAAATCAGGTTCACTAAACGATGAAAGGGATAACAGGCGAGTAAACGTCTTCCCAGGATGCGTTTTGATATTATATATAATATATAGATGAATCAAGTCATTCCAAGCGAATCATATTCAATGTTAAATAGTCTAGTCAATAATCTGTTATTGATATTCCATCCACAGATGACAGAGGCAAATAAAGAAGAACAAATAATGAAGAAAGACAAAGAAATATCTCGATTAAAGGTTGGTAAATATCTTCTTCCAAGTAGCTATAAAATGGTATTTCCTAACCACCGTGGAGAAAAACCAACAATCCTTTGAATACTATACTGTATGAAGGAATAATGTAAACGATTCTTGTAATACAATAGCAAAAACCGGGCGTCTGAAAAACGAAGTTATATAAAAGTAAAATCAAAACTTTGTAACAACTTTAAAATAAAACAGGTGCTTGATGTACAATGTATAATAGTTTAGACCAATCATGACTTCTGATACCTTTTAAGACAAAACACATTACTTCCAGAAGTGCAGGTTATGTTCTGTACCATTTCTACTGTTAATGAAATGACCATTTAAGCCTTAGTAGCCCATTTATGAAAATCACTCTAGTACAAGTGCATTACCATTAATAAAAGGACCTATGGTATTTGATTTGGTAATGTATCATAATGCATGTAATGTATCAGTAAAGAATAACCAGTGACAACCATAGAATGATATCATCTTCGAAATGACATGACAAGATCATTTTAAACTTTGATAATAAAGGTGCATATCTAAGATATGGGTGGATGCCTGCACTAACATTTTCTTAAATCTTCTGGACAGTGACAAACAAAGATCAAAAGAAGAAAATCAAAATCAAATCCCAACATTATCAGAAAGCCATGCTTTAAAATAAACTATGATTATACTTAACAACGGAATGGAGTTGAAAAGATAACGGTTGCTGCAAAGAATAAATGATTCATATAGCTCACTGAAAATCTGTTAATTTATTTCGTTATATTTGAGAGTAAGAAGAGACAACTAAACGACCATGAATGAAATAACAATTTCAGGAATAAATTTCCGAGTGGCTACAATTGAAGTTAAGGAATATGCCGAAAAAATTAATTCCATAAAATTACAAGACACCAGCTTCATCAAATACTGAAGTATATATTCTTTGTTCCTGATATCCCAAGCACAGTGTTTGAGCGTTGCCATAGAGACGGTAGAAGTCATATTATTGTGCGGTGTATTTCGCACAAGGACAAAATTACGATCGTGAAAGCCAGATGAACTGCTCTATATAGAAATCAACCTTTCTTATCGTCGGTGATTTGACGAGAATTAGTCTCATAGAGAAGAAGAAATGGATCGAAAAGTCATCGAAAAGTAAATGAGGGCATCAATTAAGATTTTGTGGAAAATGGACAGGCCTTTCGGGGAAGGCACATCAGCTTTAAGCACTTAAGTTTTTTAACACACTTTTTCTAATCTGGACGATCATTGGATTGTTCTTGTTGGGTTTTGCGGATTAAAAAACTGCAAGTACTTAGTTTTGTTCTGTTCATTTGATTCTAGAGATACAAAACTTAATTTTGCTAGGTTTTCCGCTCACTCAGCTTGAGCAGTTAGGTGTTTTTGTTATTCGTTTTCCTTACATCCGTCTCCTTTTTCGGTAATGTAAAGTCGTACATTTTGTAAGTAGCATTTGTACTTTCTACATTCTCATATACATGGTTTACCTGTATTATGGTTACATTTCTGTGTACGTTGTCGCGGAATCAACGCTGCTTTAGTGAATTTAACTTTACTTATCAATCCCACGTTACCTTATAATGTAATATGGCGTTTTTAAAGGGTTGTTCTTTTAAGTTACTTGGTCTCACAGAAAACGTCGGCAGAACTTTGGTTTTCTTCATAATCAAAAGCGTGATACTATTACATACAAGAGACACATAGCATCTATAGGGACGAGAAGTATTGGGGAAATGAATGGGGTGACCAGGTGCTTTTCAATCACGGGTCATCCGCTTGTCGTGGTACTTCTATTTCGTAATTCACGCACTTGCATCTGTTATATTTCGGATATATTATGTCTTTGGTATGCCACGTAACGTTACTTTAGTACGTCTTTAAGAGCCAAATTCAGATATCCTGTCTGTCGTAAATTCACTCAGTCCATTATCATTTGGGGATTTCAACTTCGTCTTTAAAATTAGCGCTAGACAAGGCAGGGGAAATCCCATGACCATTTTTTTTTATACTAAGGGTAATGCTTAGATGTAATGAATATTCATGCTCTAATTGATATATATCGTGAAGAAATCCATGGATTTTTAACAGCATTTTACTTATTTTTACTGAGGACATTCACTGTATGTTAGGTTTCTTTCTTATCTCTTACTCACCAGTAACTCGTAATGTATTTCTCCCGGCCTTTGTTCTGAACACTCCATTGTTCAATTAGACCTTAAATTTTAAAGCAAATTAGAGGTGCGGGCTTCTGGAAATTCAATAACTTTTTACTTAACGTTCCTGAGTACAACATACTTATTAATAACATAGTGTCAGTGGACTGTCAGGAAACTTACCCGTTACATTCCTCACTTCAGTGGGAATTGGTTAATATCTCCATTCGGAGTGCCACTAATGAGGTGCATTACTGAATAACTGAATTAAATAAAGTACAGCCTTAGAACACGACAATGCACTATCCAACTCTGTCGACACTTTTAGAAGACATAAAAACGCCAGAAATAACCTGTAAACATTATATGACTTTAAAATGCATGCTGTACTTTGATTCGTTCGAGAGCCAGATCGGTCCAACAAGACGAAAAAACACTGTTTTTCCTTAAGTCCGAAAAATACGAAATATACACCACAATATTATTCAGAAACTTACATTTCAAAGTGGTAGTGATGTGACAGAGGGTCCGGGAGATCTACGAAAATTAAGGAACTTTCATAAACATTTCCATACAAGTGAGATTATTAAAATGAATATATTAGTATTTGTGAAAAGGAAACTAAAATTGTTCAGTATGCCGACGACACAACAATTTTAACATTTCCCACTCGTTTCATGGGAGAAGCCTGCCTTTCTCAGCAACTTCAAATTGTCTTGGACCCTTGGTCCCGCTTCTGTGTGGGAATTACTTTTTTAAATTGTAGTTACAGCTTATTTTGCTTCAATTATTTACCTAAGTTGTCGCGCTTAAATATTCTTAATAGGTGGGCCCAACGTGACTTTACACCAATTGCGTGAATTTACTTTACCAGACACTGCCTGATCCTCCACAGTATTTTGTTAGACAACTTGAAACGTGTATTTACAACTTTGTGTGGTCAGCAAAGCCGGACAAGTGAAACCCACCACTGTAATCTGTCCTATATCTGAAGAGAGTCACTCATGTGTCTTCTTTTATATGCTATTTTAAGTGTAATTGGGTAAGGATGCATCTCGAGGACAGTAATGCAACTTGGAATCATGTTTTGACCTTCATCTTTCAAAGTATGGTAAACCATTGCCATTTAAGTGTAATTTTTATAGTGAAGACATTAACATCAACAACATCTTTTAAAATGATGTATGCAAGGCTTGGGCATTCTACGATTTTGAGGAGCCAAATTTGGCCTTCCGACATGAGATTGTTTGGAATAGTTTTTATATTAAATTATAATAATTTTGGATGCAAGTTATTGCTAAGACATTCATATAACTGTCTTCTTTTTAACATGAAGAGTTACATTTTTACCAAGAAACTGAATTTTAAGATTCCGATGCTAAACGAAAACCTTTATTATTGATAATACTGTTTTATATGTCTACGTTGTTGTTTATTGATCCATATAGTGAAAGTGCATTCTTTTGCTAACTGACATACGTTTTCATTGCAGGCTGATATTGAATCTAAAATGTACGAAGTAGCTGAGCCAGTGAGTACCAGGGAGTAAACACAACTCTGGGGGCACATATTTTTCGAAACCTATGCAAACTGACAACTTCTAAATAGTGTAATTGAATTTGGCAACTTTAGGCAACCTGATTACATATCTCAGCGGTTGCATGAATTTTATAGAAATCAAGAACAAAATTTTAATTGGTATCTTGAGAACCTACAATGTGTGGGCGCGCCTTACATAGTAAATATTAAAATGCTGAAAATATGGGGCTTTACACATGTTGTTACCATAACTGACATATACATATACAAATATAAATATATCAATTTGATTTTTACAAATGACTGTCGCGCGGTGTTTATTTTGTTCATGCTTTGAATACAGGATTGTTAATATACATTTCCCACATGATAATTTATTACCTGTATTATTTAGATTTAAAAAACGATTAAGAAATAAGCAAGGTCCAATGCTCTAGGCGAAATGTAAATTTAATGTTTACTTTGATTTTAAGGTTTTTAAAGTAAAGGAAAGCTTTAGACATTGTATGTTATATTTATAAGTGCCATCTACCATTTTAATTGTCAAATAACATAATTCAACATAGTATTTTTAATTGGAAAACTGTACATTATTTACTTCATTTATTTTTGTCGATACACGTTCTTTCCTTACAGGAGGAACTAAAGCGGAAAACACCTAAAAAACCAAAATTGTCGGTGAGAACTAACTTTTCATTTCTGCTGACTGTTCTATATACAAGCTAAAGTTCCATAGTAGGATAATCCAGATTAATAGATATACATAATCCCTTAAAATTAAATCGTGCTGCCTGTATCGGTTTAATTTAGTCACATATTTTAGTCTATATAGAGATTTTGCTTATAACATTATTTATTATTCATACTTATAACTTGAGTTCTTCCACTGGCGTCCAAACGCCGACAAAGGGAGAAAATTTGGGATCATAACTCAACACTTTTAACTTATAAATTTTTCCAAGTAATTGTCTAAGACGACTCCTTCAGATTCTAACTTCATCGCCAGCTGAAGCCGTAGTCAGCCTGACAACGCATAAGTCACTCCGTTTATACCCTTCTTGTACCTTGACACTTTACTGGTTCTGGCTATTTTAGAGACGATAGAAACGAAAAAGCAAACAACTCCTTGAAAAGTGCAATGATCCATTGCTTCCGTTACAGGCTACTGGAGATGAAGCTTGTCTGAAAACACTCCACTTTTAAAGAAAGGGGAACAAAAACTAGCACGCAATTCAAAACAGACCCATTGAAATAAGCAAGGGCCTGAGTTTTAGGTAAAATATACATTCAATTGATTTGAGTTTAGGCTTGAACGTCAAACACACCTGCACTCGCCCAATCTTGTATGATATCGTATATTTTAGTGACATCATTCTTTTAAACGGTTTCCAAATCACAGTATTCAGCGCAGTGTGTATTCTCATATCTGTGCAATATTGACTTCTTTATTTTTTTCGATGCACTTTCTTTCCCTGACAGGTGGAAGAACCACAACAGAAGGTAAGAAATGACTTTTCATTAATGCTGACTGTTCTGTTTACCAACTAAGATTTCATAGTGGGATAATCCAGATAAAAAGAATACATAATCCTTTAAAATAAATTCGTGTTGACTGTATCGGGTTAATTTAGTCACAACTTGTAGCCTATATATAGAGTTGCTTATAACATTATTTGTTATTCATACTTTAAATTGAGTTCTTCCACTGGCGTCGAAACGCCGACAAAGGAAGAAAAGTTGGAATCATAGCTCAACACATTTAACTTACATATTATTTGAATACTTGAATATTGGAATAAGCAAGGTCCTGAGCTCTAGGCAAAATATAAATTCAATTTATTTGAATGTAAGCTGGAACGTCAAACACACCTGCACTCGCCGAATCTGGTATTTTAGTGATATCATTAAGTTAAACGGATTTCAAGCCACAGTATTCAGCGTAGTGTGTATTCTCAAATCTGTGCAATATTGACTTCTTTATTTTTTTCGATGCACTTTCTTTCCCTGACAGGTGGAAGAACCACAACAGAAGGTAAGAAATGACTTTTCATTAATGCTGACTGTTCTGTTTACCAACTAAGATTTCATAGTGGGATAATCCAGATAAAAAGAATACATAATCCTTTAAAATAAATTCGTGTTGACTGTTTCGGGTTAATTTAGTCACATATTTTAGTCTATATAGAGACTTTGCTTATAACATTATTTATTATTCATACTTATAACTTGAGCGGAAAACACCTAAAAAACCAAAATTGTCGGTAAGAACTAACTTTTCATTTCTGCTGACTGTTCTATATAACAGCTAAAGTTCCATAGTAGGATAATCCAGATTAATAGATATACATAATCCCTTAAAATTAAATCGTGCTGACTGTATCGGTTAAATTTAGTCACATATTTTAGTCTATATAGAGACTTTGCTTATAACATTATTTATTATTCACACTTATAAATTGAGTTCTTCTACTGGCGTCCAAACGCCGACAAAGGGAGAAAATTTGGGATCATAACTCAACACTTTTAACTTATAAATTTTTCCAAGTAATTGTCTAAGACGACTCCTTCAGATTCTAACTTCATCGCCAGCTGAAGCCGTAGTCAGCCTGACAACGCATAAGTCACTCCGTTTATACCCTTCTTGTGCCTTTCAAACTTTACTGGTTCTGGCTATTTTAGAGACGATAGAAACGAAAAAGCAAACAACTCCTTGAAAAGTGCAATGATCCATTGCTTCCGTTACAGGCTACTGGAGATGAAGCTTGTCTGAAAACACTCCACTTTTAAAGAAAGGGGAACAAAAACTAGCACGCAATTCAAAACAGACCCATTGAAATAAGCAAGGGCCTGAGTTTTAGGCAAAATATACATTCAATTGATTTGAGTTTAGGCTTGAACGTCAAACACACCTGCACTCGCCCAATCTTGTATGATATCGTATATTTTAGTGACATCATTCTTTTAAACGGTTTCCAAATCACAGTATTCAGCGCAGTGTGTATTCTCATATCTGTGCAATATTGACTTCTTTATTTTTTTCGATGCACTTTCTTTCCCTGACAGGTGGAAGAACCACAACAGAAGGTAAGAAATGACTTTTCATTAATGCTGACTGTTCTGTTTACCAACTAAGATTTCATAGTGGGATAATCCAGATAAAAAGAATACATAATCCTTTAAAATAAATTCGTGTTGACTGTATCGGGTTAAGTTAGTCACAACTTGTAGCCTATATATAGAGTTGCTTATAACATTATTTGTTATTCATACTTTAAATTGAGTTCTTCCACTGGCGTCGAAACGCCGACAAAGGAAGAAAAGTTGGAATCATAGCTCAACACATTTAACTTACATATTATTTGAATACTTGAATATTGGAATAAGCAAGGTCCTGAGCTCTAGGCAAAATATAAATTCAATTTATTTGAATGTAAGCTGGAACGTCAAACACACCTGCACTCGCCGAATCTGGTATTTTAGTGATATCATTAAGTTAAACGGATTTCAAGCCACAGTATTCAGCGTAGTGTGTATTCTCAAATCTGTGCAATATTGACTTCTTTATTTTTTTCGATGCACTTTCTTTTCCTGACAGGTGGAAGAACCACAACAGAAGGTAAGAAATGACTTTTCATTAATGCTGACTGTTCTGTTTACCAACTAAGATTTCATAGTGGGATAATCCAGATAAAAAGAATACATAATCCTTTAAAATAAATTCGTGTTGACTGTTTCGGGTTAATTTAGTCACATATTTTAGTATATATAGAGACTTTGCTTATAACATTATTTATTATTCATACTTATAACTTGAGCGGAAAACACCTAAAAAACCAAAATTGTCGGTAAGAACTAACTTTTCATTTCTGCTGACTGTTCTATATAACAGCTAAAGTTCCATAGTAGGATAATCCAGATTAATAGATATACATAATCCCTTAAAATTAAATCCTGCTAACTGTATCGGTTAAATTTAGTCACATATTTTAGTCTATATAGAGACTTTGCTTATAACATTATTTATTATTCATACTTATAAATTGAGTTCTTCTACTGGCGTCCAAACGCCGACAAAGGGAGAAAATTTGGGATCATAACTCAACACTTTTAACTTATAAATTTTTCCAAGTAATTGTCTAAGACGACTCCTTCAGATTCTAACTTCATCGCCAGCTGAAGCCGTAGTCAGCCTGACAACGCATAAGTCACTCCGTTTATACCCTTCTTGTGCCTTTCAAACTTTACTGGTTCTGGCTATTTTAGAGACGATAGAAACGAAAAAGCAAACAACTCCTTGAAAAGTGCAATGATCCATTGCTTCCGTTACAGGCTACTGGAGATGAAGCTTGTCTGAAAACACTCCACTTTTAAAGAAAGGGGAACAAAAACTAGCACGCAATTCAAAACAGACCCATTGAAATAAGCAAGGGCCTGAGTTTTAGGCAAAATATACATTCAATTGATTTGAGTTTAGGCTTGAACGTCAAACACACCTGCACTCGCCCAATCTTGTATGATATCGTATATTTTAGTGACATCATTCTTTTAAACGGTTTCCAAATCACAGTATTCAGCGCAGTGTGTATTCTCATATCTGTGCAATATTGACTTCTTTATTTTTTTCGATGCACTTTCTTTCCCTGACAGGTGGAAGAACCACAACAGAAGGTAAGAAATGACTTTTCATTAATGCTGACTGTTCTGTTTACCAACTAAGATTTCATAGTGGGATAATCCAGATAAAAAGAATACATAATCCTTTAAAATAAATTCGTGTTGACTGTATCGGGTTAAGTTAGTCACAACTTGTAGCCTATATATAGAGTTGCTTATAACATTATTTGTTATTCATACTTTAAATTGAGTTCTTCCACTGGCGTCGAAACGCCGACAAAGGAAGAAAAGTTGGAATCATAGCTCAACACATTTAACTTACATATTATTTGAATACTTGAATATTGGAATAAGCAAGGTCCTGAGCTCTAGGCAAAATATAAATTCAATTTATTTGAATGTAAGCTGGAACGTCAAACACACCTGCACTCGCCGAATCTGGTATTTTAGTGATATCATTAAGTTAAACGGATTTCAAGCCACAGTATTCAGCGTAGTGTGTATTCTCAAATCTGTGCAATATTGACTTCTTTATTTTTTTCGATGCACTTTCTTTTCCTGACAGGTGGAAGAACCACAACAGAAGGTAAGAAATGACTTTTCATTAATGCTGACTGTTCTGTTTACCAACTAAGATTTCATAGTGGGATAATCCAGATAAAAAGAATACATAATCCTTTAAAATAAATTCGTGTTGACTGTTTCGGGTTAATTTAGTCACATATTTTAGTCTATATAGAGACTTTGCTTATAACATTATTTATTATTCATACTTATAA
Organism: Apostichopus japonicus; assembly: GCF_037975245.1. Taxonomy (NCBI): domain Eukaryota; kingdom Metazoa; phylum Echinodermata; class Holothuroidea; order Aspidochirotida; family Stichopodidae; genus Apostichopus; species Apostichopus japonicus. Next base: position 20,564,582 of record NC_092572.1, read on the forward strand.
CTTGAGCGGAAAACACCTAAAAAACCAAAATTGTCGGTAAGAACTAACTTTTCATTTCTGCTGACTGTTCTATATAACAGCTAAAGTTCCATAGTAGGATAATCCAGATTAATAGATATACATAATCCCTTAAAATTAAATCCTGCTAACTGTATCGGTTTAATTTAGTCACATATTTTAGTCTATATAGAGACTTTGCTTATAACATTATTTATTATTCATACTTATAAATTGAGTTCTTCTACTGGCGTCCAAACGCCGACAAAGGGAGAAAATTTGGGATCATAACTCAACACTTTTAACTTATAAATTTTTCCAAGTAATTGTCTAAGACGACTCCTTCAGATTCTAACTTCATCGCCAGCTGAAGCCGTAGTCAGCCTGACAACGCATAAGTCACTCCGTTTATACCCTTCTTGTGCCTTTCAAACTTTACTGGTTCTGGCTATTTTAGAGACGATAGAAACGAAAAAGCAAACAACTCCTTGAAAAGTGCAATGATCCATTGCTTCCGTTACAGGCTACTGGAGATGAAGCTTGTCTGAAAACACTCCACTTTTAAAGAAAGGGGAACAAAAACTAGCACGCAATTCAAAACAGACCCATTGAAATAAGCAAGGGTCTGAGTTTTAGGCAAAATATACAATTTCAATTGATTTGAGTTTAGGCTTGAACGTCAAACACACCTGCACTCGCCCAATCTTGTATGATATCGTATATTTTAGTGACATCATTCTTTTAAACGGTTTCCAAATCACAGTATTCAGCGCAGTGTGTATTCTCATATCTGTGCAATATTGGCTTCTTTATTTTTTTCGATGCACGTTCTTCCCTGACAGGTGGAAGAACCACAACAGAAGGTAAGAAATGACTTTTCATTAATGCTGACTGTTCTGTTTACCAACTTAGATTTCATAGTGGGATAATCCAGATAAAAAGAATCCATAATCCTTTAAAAAAAAATTCGTGTTGACTGTATTGGGTTAATTTAGTCACAACTTGTAGCCTATATATAGAGTTTGCTTATAACATTATTTGTTATTCATACTTTTAAATTGAGTTCTTCCACTGGCGTCGAAACGCCGACAAAGGAAGAAAAGTTGGAATCATAGCTCAACACATTTAACTTACATATTATTTGAATACTTGAATATTGGAATAAGCAAGGTCCTGAGCTCTAGGCAAAATATAAATTCAATTTATTTGAATGTAAGCTGGAACGTCAAACACACCTGCACTCGCCCAATCTTGTATTTTAGTGATATCATTAAGTTAAACGGATTTCAAGTCACAGTATTCGGCGTAGTGTGTATTCTTAAATCTATGTTTTTGTAACTTCTTCTTTTATGTCAATGCACGTTCTTTCCCTGACAGGTGGGAGAACTACAACAGATGGTAAGAGAAGACTTTTCATTAATGCTGAGCATAATATTGAACTACTAAATTTATAATTAGAATAAACGAGATTAAAGCACACAACACAATTATTGTTACCTTGGATTCGTTCTGAATTTATCATTTTTATTTAAGTAACAAAATTTCTGCTTATAACATTTATGCGAAACGCTTTAGGTTATCTTTGTTGTAACTTTGTGTCCAACTGACCGATACACGTAATATTGTCGGGGTTTCACTCGCGTCAAAAATTAGTAAAATGTTTAATCGTGAATCACCAATTATCAGTCTCTGCATTTTGCCTCAGAGATCGATCGGCTTCTTTACCAAGCCTGCTATCATCGCATTCTCAAGCCTTAGTTTGTGTGACTGTGGCGCTACCATTTCTGACATAACAGTCTGATTATAAATATCCCTATATGCTCTTTGTGCTCTGTGAAAGTATACATTAAAATGTATGACTATGAGCATTATTAATTATTGACTAGATTTTCACTTCATTTACCAGTTCAATAACAATAACTATTTTTTCAATAAACAGGGCACAAGAGTGTCGGTCGTTGCATTTTAGCTGTCAACAATATCCTAAAGTGCATTTTAGCTTTATACAATATCCTAAAGTGCATTTTAGCTTTTTACAATATCCTAAAGTGCATTTTAGCTTTTTACAATGTCCTAAAGTGCATTTTAGCTTTTTACAATATCCTAAAGTGCATTTTAGCTTTTTACAATATCCTAAAGTGCATTTTAGCTTTTTACAATATCCTAAAGTGACTGCAATTTATTCACATGTTCATTTCTAACAAGGGCTGCATTGTATATTTTTGAGGAAGAACAAGGATTTTGGAAAATATATCAATTAAGGCTATTTTTTGTATGATGATATTTATACTGGAAAGTAATGACTCATTTCAATCATCCTTTTGTGTATACCATACAAATAGCGATGCTTACACACCAGTAATTTAATAACCCTCAATTAGCGTAAGGATGTTTGTGGTTACAAAACTATGGCTGTTCCTGATGAACAAGGATTGTGTGACCGTTTTATCCAATAAAGGATGGTTTGTGCTAAACACACCCGTTTTATTTTTTATGCATTCTTATTTTTCGTTTTGAGCGAAGGACTTTATAGTGAGTACATAAAAATCATATTCCGATGACAGAATGAATAATTGTGATCATTTGAAAGTAATACATTTACTCTCTGATTTAATGACAGGATGATGCAATGGATTTTGAAAGTGGCAGCCAGTGACCTTCCTCAATGTTGCTGATCAGAGATTTACATAAAATGAATGATTTGTTACTTTCTCTCTCTTTTAAGCCGCAATAAAGCCGTAATTAAACCATTTCTTTAAAATTGTTATTGACATTATAACTTGATCAATTTTCAACAAACATAAAACTTTGGTTTAGTAAGTTGTTACATGTTAGCAGAGAACTATAGTTTTCCATTATTTGAAAGTGATTTTTCTAAAATGTAGTGAATCTATTATTTGTAGTTCTCGTTTCTTCCAAATTTCATTTACGGAACTAACTTAGTATCCACAACCTAACTTACAGATAAAAGTACAAAATGATGATTCAGTTAAAATTGACGAATTCTGCAAAGATGTTATTTAACACCTTTTTAATGTACTGCGTATGTTGAATCGGATTCGGACAAATTCTAATACCAATGGCTCCTTGGCCTGCTAACCTTTTACTTTACATCACTGTTATATATCTTGTCTACTATATACATCATTTTTAATATTTGTTTATGTAAAATATATTTCCTTGACTTCTTTCATGCCACTATTTGACTTGTGATACATTGCGGGAAATAAAACAAGAAACTCACGATTTGACTAAGCTCAAACATTTCTGTGGTACTTTACAAAATTAGATGAAAGACGTTCTTCAGTCTAAGGTTATAGTCATGATATCGTTCACAAATGGAAGGTACTGTAGAAAAATAGTAGCTAGCATTCTAACATCATTAAACCACAACATTGTGTTATCAATTGCAACTTTCATTCTTAAAGATTTTGCGTTGGGTTGTTTTTTTTTCCACATGCGTGTTAATTGTTATCATTACAATCTTGCGTGACCTTATAGAAAGTGTAAGTTGTCAATATTGTGTATTCTTGATGTTATACTGGGGAGCCCCATTTGACTGGGGGAAACACTGAAACGGGAGTATAATGTCAGATATGTTGTTTTGGATATCCCGTTACAGTTATACATTTTAATGTTTTTCTCTACAAGTAATAAAAAGCAACTGGAATATTATAGCGGCAATCAAATGTTCACAGAACCATAAGTTTCTGAAAATAGGTCTAGCATTAAATGTTGAGATGATCCCTGAATGTTATTTATATAGGAATCCAAGTACTGAATGTTCTGGTAATTCCTGAATGACATGATTCAGCTCAATGGGTAATCCTCATGTTTATAGGTCACGTGATCTTTGCCGCTCAATATGCACGAACGTTTATATATTCGCATGCTCGTTCTACGTTTACTATAGTAGCCTAAGTCATAAGTACATATGCACTCCCTATTTCTTTTGAATCATAGTTACCTTATAATTACTCAAATATAATAGTAAATCATGAACATATATGAATACTTGCAATAAAGGGATAATAATCACTTAAGAATATGGTGCAATGTCTATCCTTGTTCCGAGTGACTAAAATACCATCATGTTTGGATTGTTCTTACGTCTTCTTCTCAAAACTTGTTGAAGAGAAGAGTAAGGATGTGACTGAACACGGAACGGCTTCCTAGCTTGATGTCTCAGAAACTTGTGTTTTAGAAACGGAAAGCTATTTTGTTGAAATGTAGCTGTAGGAAGAACAGAAGTTGAAAGTAGTTACAATAAATTCCCAAGAACTACCTTCCAAGGATAGAGTTTCGGTGAGAAATGCCAGCACCACTATAGCTATCTATGTATAAACATGAAAATGTACGGGCATTGTGCTAATATTGCATAAGATACCATTTCGATAATCCCTTCAAACATATATTAACTTCATTTCTCTGTTCCACTGGTCCCACTGTAGGAAGATACAGTGCACATACCAACATGACATTTGTTTGTTACAGTTATGTAGCGTGGTTGCATTTCACATCCATCCATATTGATTTCGTTTTGTTATACATGAGGCTTAATCCAAACTCCATTCTATTTGCGCTGCCAAAGAAGGATTTCTCTCATCACAAAAACACAGTGTTAAATAAACAGTATCCGCCAGATCGTTAGCTGAGACATTTTATTTGCCCAACAGGGTGCTGTATACCGCACCAACCAACCTCGGTCCTATATACATTTTCGATTATTATACATATTGATTCCATTTGTTCTAAGTTTAATATCCTGTCTGCAGTATCTAAATTTACGACATTTCAGTAATACATTTTATACGCCTGCTCACAACAAAAAAACGAACTAAGCGATTTAAAATGTAGGCGTTGGCTAAGAAGATCCATTATTGAACAATGCAAACAAGTTGAATATGTTTTTGTTGTAGGCAATCAGCAAAATAATCCAAATAATTCAAGAAAGTTAAGATTGTAAGGTCGTACAATGCACATGTTTGTGTTTACCGATTCGCAATATATTTCAGCCCATGACTCTTATCAATGTAAATGTATATACTTACTTTTGGTTTCAACGCTTCGTCCTCTTCTTTGTTTGTTAAGTTGTTAAACCAAAGCACCTAAAATTTCCTTACATTTTGTTTTTAAATTTGTTGAATAGCCCGTTCATGCAGGTTTTGTACGTTTATGTTTTACCAACTCAGAATTTGGACTTGTGTTCACCCACAGATCAAGACTACCATCGTAGTTTTGCACTGTAAGACGTGGTAACGGGTTCCCTATCTTAACGTAGGTATAGTGTTCCGCAAGTATTGACATTGTCAGATTAAATAGGAGGTCTACACGCTGGTATTGAGATCATTGTTCGAAACGAATATGATCAATTAATGTAAATTGCATGTACGTGAAGCATGCTTATAGTATACAGGATTCTCGAGTTACATAACCTATTAATCTGTTTCAACCTTCGCTAACACAGATTCAGCTCTACATTGAACAGCAGACTTACCTTTATCTTAACCTCATCTTTACTTAAATTGCACTGAAATTGCTCCACACCTTGCATAGGTTACCATATTGCTGGGTGAACGGGTTCAAAGAGAACATATGAGCAATACACTTCAAACTTGATGGATATATGCCAGAGAGTAGATTGGTGATGACGTCTTATAATCACACATTATAGACGTTCGAAAAAATGACCCAAACCGTCACTATCTTGCAGGAACCTAGACTTGCAATGTCTATGACGTATTCAGCAATGTACATTTCGAAGTTCGTGACTTCAATGGAGTTGAAAAGCTCAACAAAGTGTGTCATAAACTGTTACTAAAACTTTATAAGTTTCATCTGCATTTCAAAACTTGGTGGATTTATGCCTGTGACTGGGACGATGTGCCGCCGCGATGGATGACAGCATATGTAAAAGCTCAGAAATCGTACAACCGAAAGATGGGATGAGATATGCAACGCGTACTTATTATGCAAATGTAATTCGTTTATGCGCTATCTTTGTAAATTGTAAACGTTTTCCGACTTTGTCATATAATGGAGAATTTAAAACAATATCACTGGTATCATAAACATCATGTTTCAGAAAGTTCATAATTAACTGATATCTGAGATCAAATTGCATTTCTAGATTTTTTAACAACATCAATATTCTCCTGATAAGTGATGAATAAATATATTTAGAGAAAAGTTGTCTCGTGAAATTAAACTGTGGCAGGAAGGCTACAGAGTAAAATGGAAAATCACTCACCTTCTACGATTATATTCCAACGGCAAACACCTGAATTTACTACAATTTTGAATTCTTTTACACAACTGTATTTTCCATTATCCCTGGCACTAACATTCATAATTTCTAGAATGGCGGTGACATTGCTCTCTTGTTTGTTTATTGTGTACATACGGTCACTGTCGTTCAGGGATATGGACTTCGATGGATCATGTTGAACCAACGTTTCCCCATCCTTTTTCCATGTAAATACATACTCAGTAGAAAGAGGAAATGGGCAAATTATCGTCGTAGAAGAACCAACATGAGTAACTAGCTTCTGCGCTTGAGTTGCGCTTTGTAATTCTGATGACAAATTACAGAAACAAGTATTATCTGTAAAACATGGTAGAAGACAACATTTGCTAAATTGGTAAAACACCCACTTCTAATGTGTACATAGTTGATGATCAAAATCACTTATGATCACTTACATGCTTATTTTAAGCTACTTCTTAGAAAAAAGTGGCATTTCACTACGATAAAGATTGGAGAAGAGTATAACAACGTCCTTTTGAGTTCCCTCTCTTTACTTACCTGATACCACCGGCTTCAATCCAGCAATTACCATGACTGGGAAGATCCTTGATATCATATATAAACCAATGAGGAACATTTCTGTAAGGAGTACGGTGATCACACCGAATAGTTGCGTCGATATAATGTTTCTGAAGTTTAACTTCTTAATTCTGACTGGTTATTTCTATGACGTCTTCATTGCCCACAGCTGATTTGTTAAATACAAAAACTGCATTCAAATAACATCTTTTTGCAATTGTTGAAATAATTTCTCAGCTGTTGAAAAGACTTTCAAGTGATCAGTTGAATCACGCGTCGTACGTATACATATGAAAATTTACTAGCTTATGTATGAGAGGTGTGCGATAGCACAGGGTGAACTGCAGGTTGCATCCATGTAGTCAATGAAATGTGCTCTTCAACAATTCATGCTAAGGACAATGGGAATTATGAAACTGATATCAATCGTAATCATATCTTAAAATATGCACTCAACAGTCAAAATGAATGAGTATTGCAACATCAATGGACGTTATTACATAAGTTAACGAGGGTGCTTGTTTATACTAGAAGTAGTCTACACGTATACTTATCTGCATTGCAAGTTAATTATTAGCCCTTAATATCTTTGCTCCTGTAAATGCTTTCTTTTATCTCCAATGATAAATCAAACTTCTGTTTCGCTTTTCATTTTACAAGTAAATTGCACTGCCGCCGCAACTCTGATATGGAATAGTTCTACTCTGAACTCAAAGTGAAAACTACTTTGATGAAAGCGATTTGAAAATTAAGCTACTCCACAGTACGATTTAGACCAATAAAACAAAAAAAACACCTAATTGTTTAGGCGCATTTCAAGTACCATACCACGATAACAGTAATGTATATTCGTTTGAAAGGTTAACGGTCAGGGGAAATAAGACCTAACATGACATGATGTAATGCTTGTTTGAGATATTATCCATTACTATCATGTGCGAAGCATAAATCAAAGTACAGATGGTGTAATAAATAAGAATGATTGAAGGTTATATAAACCATTATAGAATGATTTGGTTAAATATGGATATTACTTTGAGTTAGTAGACGGAAGGGTTGGGTTTCAGAATGCTGACTTGCTCTTCTGCTCAAATATAAACGTTCATGATATGGAAAATTGCAAGTACAATAGCAGGCTAACATCTCAGCTATCATGTCGCGGGGAAGATATACCAGTCGAATATCTCTATCTATGCTTTATTGGGCCTTAAAAGTGACGAATCTAGTGGAACTATTCATTGTGGTATGACAATTATATAGTTAAACGTCAGTATGCTAATATGACAATAATAACACCAGTATGCTTTTTAACAAGCAGGCTCTTATTTCTGCAATATAGCTCAAACAAGTTATAATACATATATAAAAATTAAATAAGATGAGAATCACTAAGCCTAACAATTGTTGTTGTTTAACTTCATGCTAGTGTAAACTGACAATGTTATCAAAAACTTTTCATTTAAAATGCTAACAATTGATATCAACCTATTCTATCACATTCGAGTCTAAATGATAGCATGAACCTATAGGAAATTCCTTTTTACATTACACTCGTTTACTGAGAGTCTCCCAAGATTTCATGAAAATTAGGTTACTGAAGAGATAAAGCTGGGGAAACTTAAGTCAGAACACATATCTTGACAAGTCCGGTGATCGCAGGGAGTTCGAATTTAATTCTTGTAACATTGACATTTCTGTTGAGATCAAACTAATATCTTGCAATATAAACGTGATAGTCTTTACAAAGGCATGTAATAACAATGAACAGATATATTCTCGTATTTCTTATAAACCGTATTAACTATAAGATCATATAAAATACGAATGTGAAAAATGTCTGGACGACAACATGATGGGGGTCGAATAGAATGTGATCTCTTAATTAAAGAGCAAGAACAACAAAATGAAACGGAATAGTTAATCTTTCCTTAAAACACGCTAACACATACCAAACTTATACGACGAATTACGATATATAGTAAAGATCAGAACTGATATTAACATATAATCCATAGACACTGTTATGTTATCTGAAGTTTAAAATAGTGATTGTTTCATTTGGAGAGATATAATCGCAGAAGTTTATCTGTGAAGGTTACCAGTATTGAACCTAATGCTAACATGAACACGATATTCTATAAGTTCGCCGGGAAGTTCTGTCTCTCCGAATTATTCGTATATGCTAGAGGTGGTCTGTTAAAGTTTGACTATAACTTAATACTTTCAGATATTATGTTGAGCTTGAATAATCAGGAAGAAACTTGAGGGTAGAGGAGCATGTATTGTATTGCCATGTTGCTCTCAGTTTCTCTTACAAAGCACTTTCTTTCATAAAAGGAGCAATTAGGCGAAACACTTTCATACACGTTTCAACTTTCGCAATCGTCTCATGTAGCATATAGCTTAAGTTAAACAAACCTAAGTGTAAATTCCACAAGTAGAGGTTAAAACCAAACTAACATGTCATTGCATTACTTAATAAAGTCAACTCAACCTCATTTTCATGGTTCAAGTCAGTTACACGACTTCCTCATTAAAAGCATTACGAAAAAAAATAACCAGCATAACTCGTATTTATTGTTTAATACCAGCTACGCTATACTATAGTTAAGGTGCAGTACCGTATAAATCTCAGTTGTTTCTTCTGCTGACTGCCTCAAATACTGTTAATACCATCTGAATTAATGGGATGCCTAGGATAAAATTTTCTAAAAGTGGATTATTATGCTCGAATGGTAATTGTTTTGTGAATTTAGAATTATGCTTTTTAAGAACTCATTTATCTACAGAGCAGCCATTTATATTCAAAGTGGGTTCTTAGAATCTCTGTTATAACCCTTTTAATCTTTCAAACTTCTAATCCTCTATCTTATTTCTTATTTGTTCATTCTTTCATTCTTTCATGATTGAACGTTTTTACGTCTTTTATGAATCATTATAATGTGTCATATTTATAAATTTTGTAATTTATACTGGAATAAAGAAATTGAATTGAATTGTCCAATTCAATTTTTTTTAAGTACATTTCTTACCAAATTTCCAGTCCGTCTAATACTTTCATTGCTTTCCCCGGAACACTAAAGAATGATATCATTAACGTCGGTGGAAAAATAAAAAAGTAGCAACTAGGAAGAAACTTGGAGGGACTGTGGGTCATTTGACTTTCATTTGAGGGACAGAACACTACTAATTAAAATCAAAACAATGGAGAGGTTGTGCATTATATATCTCAATTTACTTCGCGATTAGAAACGAGCACTTTAAAATTTATCAAACTTGTACTTTTCATTTTGGAGAAATAACACTTTTAATACGACAGAAAAGAAACTGGATACTTTTCATTAACAAAAGGAGGCACCTTTTTATTTAAATGAGCCGTTTTTAAGGTTTTTAACACACTGCTTATCCACTAGAGAGCCTGTGTAAGAGAATGTGTAAAATTTAGTGGGCCTGGCGTTTCACAGGAGGCATATCCCGTGTGCTCCCATGGACCACCACCGCTGATTGTCACAATCGGAAAGCAGGCCTATATTAATTTTAACATCAATGTAAATTTTAATTTCAAACATATTGGATGTACATTTTGCACTGGCTATGTACTTTGAGGACCTATTAATATCTCTGTATACAGTGATTATAGAGTTTAGAGAGCGTCGAGCTTACTGTACGTGTGATGGCAATACTCCGTTAACTGAATGAAGGAATATGGTAAACAGAAAATAACGCTATAGGGGTTTGTAACTTGACGAAGTATGGAAATGTCAACTCAGCAGCTGCAAACTTTGAATAAGAAACATACAGTCTATTTTTTAATTCAACAAAAAACTACAGAACTGATCACTCATTAACCATTGCTCATTAACCTGTATGTATTCTGTGCTTGTATTTTTCCCTTATGTTACTGTTACTTTTCATTCAGCCTCTGAAGAATATCCTGCTAGAGTCGAAACGCCAGGCCTACTTAATTTTACATATTCTCTTACACATGCTCTTTTGTGGATAAGCAGTGTGTTAACAGTTTTGTTGTATTATGAGAACAAGTTAACAGTTCTGCAGTGTGCTACAGTGCCCCCTGTAACACATATTACCGTGTTACGAACACAAATTAGTAATAACTGATGCACGATTGAAGAGCATGAACAGTAGTTGTTGTACCAGCTATAAGTATCGGCTGACCGCAGATAACCTACAAAAGCAAGCAGCACTTAACCAGTGACCAAAGATTTTATTCATCCCGGTAACAGTTTAAGAGAAATGACAATGAAAATAACCACGACTAGTGCCAGACCTGTTAGAACTGGTTCAGTTTAGTTGGAACAAACAATGTTCCCAGTGTAGGAAGGCATTTGAAGTGAGGATCACGTTACTGTTGAAGTTTAAACGTACAATACTTTATTGCTTCATTGGTTTACACAATATAAATATTTCACTCTCCGAAGTCAAAGAGCCTATATGGAAATTGCGTCGTGAGTTAGAGCAAACGCTTTAAGGTCAAAGAATACAAACTGTGAGCACATAGAGAATCATTTCATTATGTCTTAGGTAGGGATTGTAGATGACTGTTCATTGCTCTTATGGTGTTTATCTTAAAGGGTGTTACGCGATAACGTATTCTGTACTGCATGGGACACTAAGATTTAAAACAGGTTTCAGCTACAAGCGACAGACATGGAGGTATCTTTTTCAATCCTCTTTCAATATTCCCAAAGTGTCAGTAAAGCACATAGCTAATAAAAAAAGGTGATACAATTATGTTAAATCTTGACAGAATAAATGGGTAAATGCAATAACAAGCAACCCCTCGTGTGAAGTAGGAATATTGGTACGACCTTACTTCGCAAGTAAAGTTCACGATTTTTGAAACCGTAAGTTTCTGTCTGGTAACTGTTGTGACCGGGAGATCAGTCGAATGACCTTTGATGGCAACTTTATGACAGGTGCAGTTGACACAGTGACAGACACAAAAGGTATAATTTTGTAAAAAGCAGTGCTGCTGGTGGAGGGTGTAGAGAAAAGTATGTCAATATGTCGTTCCCTCCCTCAATCAACCCTGAACATGCACAATGAGAATGGGTAGATGTTGTATTGTTCAAATGAAATTTCAGTTTGTTCAATTACCGAAACAGTTAAATGGCTCCCCAGTTATTATAGGCCAAGAGAAATCCTGTCTGTGTCTCTACTGGACTGAAGCTGATTCCAATTATGTAGGATCAGACAAAGTTTAAATTTAAATAAACAAACAGTATATATATGTACTTCATTTATAACCTGTGGAGTGTTAGCTCAGCGGTTAACGCCGGTGCCTTCCAATCATAAGGTCCTCGGTTCGAGTCACTCCAAGATTAATGTATGTCGTCCAGTTACAGAGTTGTTGATAATTGAAAATTCATAATAATGTACGTTAAATATGAATGTAAGAGATTGAATTCGGTCAGATTGCGGCTTTGATAAGCCAATGAGGCTTCTTCGCGAGTTCCTAAAATTAAATACATAACGCCCCTCGATTGAGTAGAGGGAGTGGAAGTGTATTGTCAAATAATTGGAATAGGGGAAATGTTGCTATAAAGAGAAAGTTTCTCCTTTCTCGTATAAGTTCAGTTTGAGTTCGCATGATAATATGTTTATCCTAACATGTTTTGTGTTGTACATTCCCTTATCTAAAGATTGAACCTATATGTTAAAGAAGAAAAAAAACCATACAGCGTTTGCTGTTATTTATTCACAGAGAAATAAATAACACCATACCGAGTGAAAGTTGCCAACCCAGTAAATTATTTTGCCAAACCGGTAATTATTTTACCCAGACAGTGAACCATTGGTCGACAAATATTCATATTCATATCAGAGTTTAGGGATATGCCAAAAAGGAATTACCAAAAGATTGAGTGAATATAGTATACTATAATACATCATATTATAATATGTAAAGTTAAGTCGACTAACGAAGGCTATGATATGAAAACCTGGATTAAATAAAAAAAATATTTAATTTGAATACGCCCTAGATTCTTTTATTTTCCATAGAATAAGAAATAACATAAGCAGGGCTTTGTTGAATTATCTAAGTGGAATTGCTAATATCAAATCTGTATAGTAAATCAAAGAATCCAATAAACTAGAAAATAGCCGTTGGTGAGCAAAACCATTAAGCGGTTTCTCCACCAAATTATTCTTATTGACTTCGGTGCTCCATTTGTGAGAAAAAAATCGGCGCTAATGCCATCTCTTATACACACATTTCAAATGCACACTTCTTTATGTTTATCTTATCGTTACAATTCCATCATATGTTAGCTTATTCACCATGTAAAACACTGTACATGTGTGTATTCTAGTTACATGTTACAGGTATATAATGCTTTCGTCGTAATCAGGGACGCAACCACGTATGCTTTTTGGCACGTCTTAAGCCCCCAGTGTAGAATCGTGAAGGGGGGGGGATCAACCACCCAACCTCACAGGACAAAAACATGATGGTTGTGTGCCAGCTCGTAATGAATGGATTGAGAATAGAATAAATCGGTATGAAATCAACTTTGCAATTTTATCTCCTTTATTTGGAGTACTGTAAGATGTATTAGAAAGGCTTTGTAGATTAAAACATGATTATCAACCCCAGGCCAAGATATTCCTCAGTTTACCTGGAGAAATTTGCATAATCACATTAAAACTATGAAGTTTAATGAATGAAATATAACATGTTCATAAAAACACTGAGAAATACTGTTGATGGTAACTTAGCAGTCAATTTGTCTCCCTATCAAACGATATTCCCATGAAATAACAAAATTAATCCAACATCCTACTAGCCACAAAAGACAAACCGCTAAGATCAATTAAGCAGGTTTGTATGAATGTATGTATTTTAGGGACCTTATGATTTGAAGGCACCGGCGTTAACCACTGAGCTAACACTCCACTAGCACTCCACTAACACTCACACTGTGTTATAATAACACACTTCTTACACACCGGAGAATTCAGAGAGTCTAGAGTATTTTCACTTTTCTGATAATTCTTTACAAACATCTAGAAATATAAATTGGTTGCAAAGTCATCTATATCTCGATGAGATATGACAACACTTGTATACGAGGACATTCACCAAGGCAAATGGGAATGTCTTTTTTTCTACAACCAGATGATATTTTTTCCACCGTTTTGTTTGGTCTTTTTGCAAAATATTGTTGTTACTTTATAGTTCGATATAAATTAAAAACATATAGCTTAGGCTGAATATAGTCTAATTGAATGATTCGATATGTTTCCTCGTTCATTCTCTTTCAACGTTAAATCCTAGTTCGATAACAATTAAAAGTGTTAGGGCCAGATAGCTTAACCAATCTCAATGGATTCATTTGAAGTTTTGTCTCGTTCTTTCTCTCGCAGTTGTTGATCTGGAATGTTAGTTTTGGTACATTTATTCTTAAATAGACTAATCCCAACATTAGCAAATATCAGTAGCAACGCTCCAATGTACGATGTCCATAAAGGTGAGACACCGAGAAACAAAAATTGCCACAGAAATGCAAAGACTACTTGGAAAGTGAGAACGATATTAACCACCGTCGCTGTCACCAGATTCAAAGACAAAATGAGACACAAATGACCTAAAAAGAAGCAAAGCCCAGCAGCCGAAGCATACATCCATCCGTAAATGCCTGGTAACGTCCATTGGTTTGCAGCTGAACAAATCACTGTGTTAATGACTATCATGCACAAGGCACACGTAAAAATCGACAAGAAGTTGTTTATTCCCAGTTGATTTTGCTTTCTAAAGCATATAGTTACCATGGCAAAGGCTACTGCAGTCCCAAGCGCTAAAACAATCCCAATATAATATTTTGCTGAATTGGTTTCATTATCCTGCTGGGGCTGACCGAACAGTACTTGTGGTCTAGCGATGAAAACGACTCCTACAAAGGCTATGAAAGAGAATATAGGGTCAAAGAGTCGAGGAGGTTCTTTCAATATAATCCAACTAAGAGCAACAACAAAGATTAAAGATGTGTGTGTAATCGCCATGGCATCGGCCATGTCCAAGTACGTAAATGATTGAGTAAAAGTTGTTAAAGCCAAAGACAAACTGATTCCACCGAGAAGAAGCCAAAGATAATGTGGTATCCGTTTTGGACGAGACGCTTTTGTAATTATAATTCCCAATGATGTGCCGATCAGCACCACAGGCATAGCGAGGACAATGGTTTGAAAGGCACTCAACGTCTTGGAAGCAAGGTCTAAGAATAGACTCGTTATAGAGAGAAACAAAGCTGATAAAAATGCAAATAATTGCCCACGTCGTTCAAATACAATGGCAACAATAGTTGACAGCCATCTTGAATGAATAACTTGATCACTGGCTGAGATACTGCAATTATGTTTTGAGGTCGTTCTTTCGGTGTCTGTGTGACTTACATCAACAACTGTACCTGGGGGCGATTGCAACTTGAAGTCATCATGTATTGATCCATGGTGGGTGGATACTGCGGTGTCATTTTCTTGTGTAATATTTTCTTGAAGGTTTAGAGTAGGATTGTCAAACCCTCCCGACATCTCGTTATTCTCTGCCGATGAAAATGATCGTAACTGCATCTACGATGAATTGATTCAATTAAACCGTGAGTAATCTTTTTGAAACGTGGAACTTATAAAAAGGAAATTAAAATTATTCTTAGATCTTGCAAATATGTATACCTCTTTTGCGAAAAATTATGCAAGTTTCTTTTTTTTAAATCCTCTGTTAACCTTCAAATTTATATCAGATGGAATTCTCTTCGATTTTATATTTGATATTTCATCTGACAATCTTACAATCTTATACATCTCAATGAATCAATCGTATGCTTACACCGTTAAATGATAGTGCAGTACACATAGTCAACAATTGTTGTCATATAAACTGTTTGCCCTTAAAAACATATTTTATAACAATTTTATCGCAATTGGTCCAATTTTTTTGTCTTTTGTTTTTTGTCTTTGATAAACTGTAACAGTGGACAGACTACAAAAAGACATATCTCCACCGTCCCGAATGAAAAGTTACATTTAGTAAAAACCAATGGAAGGACAACATTAAGATCAGGGTACATTGTCAGGTTTGGACTCTAATATATAGTGATTGTTTTTCACCAGAACAGAATTGTTGACAATCAGGCGAACGTCATAGTTTTCACGTCGAGTGTATTGTATTACACTTTTTGGATTTACCAAAAGATATTTCGTATCGTCTTGCGATACACATTCACACTCAAACATCCGTATACCAATGAGCACACGGTAGACATATGGTCGACTTATCAACAGCAACATAAACGTATTGGTTGATATACTGATACAACCTGGCAACGGTACTTGAGGTCTATGGAGTATCTCTTCTCAGTACTGAAGATGGGTGATGGTGGCACAACGATTTTACGAAATACAACCAGCTGTTTGGACCTTTCTTACTTCTCTATAACAAACTTCCCGATGAAGTACGACTCGATTCAGACTTCCTCCATTGCACGGTTTTCAATCGTTACCTCCTCTATCCCAGGAACCCTCCCACCTCCCCCTCCCCCAGACAAGAATGATACTTGAGTTACAGGAACCTATAGGCTCTAATGTTTTGGAGTAAAAGTAGCAATGTTAATATGTTTAGTTAAATTAAAGTTAACATGATCTTAATTTAAAAAAAGTAATGGCAATAGGACGAGCAATGTAACTGTGCTCACAAGTGATTATAAGAAATGGCAAATAAGAAAAGCATGCAAACCGGTATTGAATGTGATGGAGTAAGGTGGTATCAACGGAAATATAACATAAATTTTATGACAATTTAGGCGAAATTTATTCACAATTCATGTACTTAAGAAACATAAAGCGATTACACTCCATCAGAACATGGACCGTTTAAGGGATATAGGAAATTTACTTTAATTAACTTGGTCATAGCTTGTTAAAATATTCAGCCTTCTGAATTTTCTCAAATACTGTCAATTTACCTACACTAAAAACTAAGCGCCGTGCATGTTTTTGTTTTTTTAATTCTGACAGTTTTTTGTAAAAAGAATGTTACAATAAGAAGAGTCTCGACAGGTCGTAAGAGTTCGGTACGCTGTAGGGAGCCAATTCCAGCGGCTAAGAACTCATTGGCCCTATATCATTGTCAAAAACTCGACGACGGTTTGGGGTTCCAATGAGAAGTTTGCACATAATTTAACGTTACGTACAAATGTAGATTACCTTATACTTACTGTGTTATATATTTTGACTCGTATTACCAAGCGGCGTTGTTACAGAAGTCAGATATTTTTACAACTTCTTAGCGAAACTTCAAAATAGTCGACTCGATCTTTCTTCCAACGCTGTTTCAATAAATTGCCTAAACAGAGTCCATAGTTTACATGCGTAACAAACACTACGGAACTCTCCAAGTGCCAGATGAGATGTCATAATAGCTACATATTTGGTGTCATCATGATATTTTAACAAATTATTAAGATATCACTGGATTTCAAATGTAGGCCTCTTTAATCAACTATCTTTTATTGGAATAAAACATTTCAATAAGTCGATATAAAGATATGTAATTAATTCGAAATCCGGTTATTTCTAATGCGAATTAATTGATGTCTCTAACAGATGTTACATGTCCTTAAATGTGCTTTGGATGTATGTATCATAGCAATGTATCAAAGCAATTAAATATATATGTAATTTGAACTTATTAGAGATATCTGTTATATCAATTAAGATATATCTATAATTTCAGTAAGTGTTGTTTAAAGGGGAATACTTTTGTTAGGCTAGTGGGTTAGTAATTAATCATGCTATTATTTTCGGCAGTCTTGCTGACATTCGAACCAATGAGACATGCATGATATGATGTTATAAATGCATTACCTATCATGTATTTGAGTGAAGGGGGACTTTATGCGACAAAAATGTTGAAATGGTGACATTTTAATACGAGCGTAGTGGATAAAATTTTTGCGAAATGTTCAATTCAAGAAATGTTGTAAGAGATCAATTTATCATGTTGCTAAAACAAGTTGATAGTAATGTATTACTTTGTTGTAAAATGTTAAATTGGTGAAATATATTAAATGATCAATTGATCATTTTGCTTCAATCAAAGGAAAGATGGTGAGAAGTGCTCGCAACATCCGCTCGAAAACCTCGGATGGCACCATAACTGCTCTGTAAGTAAAGGTCCAAAGACCATAACGTCTTTATGAGAATATTATCACGCAGTCCTGGTAATATTCAATTGAAATTATGAAAGTCTCTTCAGAACGGTCTTCTTCTGACTTGGGCAATATAAATTCAGTTAATATACCATATAACATAATAGAACGGAAACCAGTTTGAACTGGATTAGCCAGGTTGAAGCAATATTACTAAGCCAACCAAGGAATACATTATATTCACAGAAGTTATACATCGAAGCCATACCGCAACTGCTGACAACAATACGCTTGCAGCTATTTGAAGGTCGCTCGGCCAATCTTGATTCACCCAAAATATAACTCGCGCTGAGGGTGCCTACGGTATAATAACGACATTTCGACGGAATCCTGATCTTATTGTAAAATATCTTTCATTTCCACATATAGAAACACTAGATACAATAGTTTTGCTCGAATTTTGTGGGAAAGGATACACTAGTTGAAATGAATTACCACTCACGGGTATTTAACCGCTGCTTACATATAGTTTTCTTACTTTTTGAGAAGAAAATCCTAGCATGTTTGCAAATGTTGAACAATCTTACGTTAGTCCCTTACTGACTAGATGCATAAGGCACAAATCCCAACCATCTATATCTTCATCTATATCCCAAACAATCTTGTTCACCATGTTAATTTTAATTAGACCGAAATGTTGAGGGAGATGGCTTCACATAAATGTATTAACCCCTTGGAAGCAGGTGCTCCAAGGTTATGGGGCAACAACAATTTAAAGAGGGGCACCAATAATTAAATGAGGGGCAAAATATTCATGTGCTGTTACCTCAGTATGGAGTTTTCGTTCACATGATGGTGGGACAAAGTAAGGGGGTGGGGTGGGTGAACACTAGTCTGAAAGTGGAGGGCATCCCCTGCCCCCTGCCCACAGCCTGGCTACCGGATTGCTGGGGAGAAGTTCATACTCAAATGGACCCATATAACCACTTTAGAAAAACATTCAGTGAATGATAAAGAATGATACACGCCGCATGTCATGTTGAGGTTCAACTTTTTCTTGAACATTTTTATGGTAATTCAGTTAAGACTACAAAAGCTGTAGCTCAGTGAAAGATCTTCCAAAAATTGCTGCAGCTATTAACAGCCAGGTACTTCACAATAATGAAACAACCAAGATGCCATTATTGTTGTATATAAGTTGATGCATGATGGAGGTGCTTGAAAATAGGTCAACACGCAAAAGGATTTCGGATATATTTCTCTGTATACTTTCTGTCTATTTTCAATGGACGTATCAAATTGTCCAAGAGGAAATTGGTGCAGTATATTACTTGCAAAATAAAAGTCCACTTTGAAGGAGAAAAAGATAACCTCTCTAAAAAATGTCCACTCCCCCCCCCCATGAAATTGTTATAGGCTTTTCTTTTAAAACAATTCACTTAACAATGATTGACATGCTGTTTCTATTTTCTACAATGTACATGCTTTTATTGAAGAATGTTAAAGTTCAAATGGAACGAGGCACTATCACACATGTAGGCATATAAACGTGTATTGCATGCATATTTAGCAGTCTGCCACGATACATTGTTGGTCTACTTTACAAGTAGTCTCTTTCTTCTGTAATATTATATTGTTTTCATTTTGTAATTTATCTCCATTTTGTAACTCTCAGATGCCTTCGGTGATGTAGAGTGACTCACATGTGCATACTTTAAGTTGTCATGAAATACAATTTATCACTTAATAAGCCCAAAAAAGGATGCAAACATTTACCAAAAACATTTAATCTTATCACCATTTTCTTGGAAGGTAAGCCTACAACAAGGCATCTGTCTTGTGGCATCTTAAGCTTCTTACTTACTAGCAGTTAGGCCTATGATATTGGCTTATATTGGCTTATATGAATGTATTTTAGATCCTCCTGCAGCAGGAACTCGCGAAGAAGCCTCATTGGCTTATCAAAGCCGCAAGCTGACCGAAGTCAGTCTCTTTAATTCATATTTAACGTCCATGATTATGAATTGTCAATTGTCAACAACTCTGTAATTGGACGACATACATTAATCTGGGAGTGACTCGAACCGGGGACCTTATGATTGAAAGGCACCGGCATTAACCACTGAGCTAACACTCCTGTGTTGATGATATTCCATCGATAATCACACTTAGGGTCCTATGTGACAAGAAACTATTGATCCAATAGGAGAGATCTCTCCGAATTCCATAATGGCCGATCTTGGCCAGCAATTTACGATGAGAAACTACATCAAATGCCTTAGAAAAATCAAGAATATTTATATCAACCTGGGTATTCTTATCATAATAGTGATCTAAATCTGATATAGTCTTGAGAAGCTGAGTAGTACACGAACGACTTCTTCTAAAACCATGTTGTAGGTCTGTTAAAATGGCATGATTGTCTAAATGATCCAGTATACAGTATAGATCCATATACAGATCCATATACAGTATAGGTAACTTATAGACGGTATTAACTGCTTGCAGTAGGGATGGTACCATTAGAGGTAGTATCCAAGTGAATCTTGCAAATATTAACTGTTTTGCTTTAGATCCCAGAGGTTTAAAACGAACGGCTGGCGTCCATATCTGGCATCGGGTTTCCCACAACACAATTCTATATTGTCACATTCTGTGAATTAAACTAAAGGAAATGAAGAAAAAAATGCAGCAAAGCTTGACTAGTCTCAGCTTACAGACTAGTAAATGTTTAGTCAAAGACTTAACCAAAAGATTGTGGGATTCAAAGCATTGCGTAATAAAAGCTTGCAGTGACAATAAGAATATCAGCACTCATTCATTAATTAGTACGTTGCAGACATTTTACATAATCAATTGAACAAGAAACGAGAGGGTTTTTTAACGAGTACCTAACAGAAACAGATTATTAATCTTGCAGGAAGATTGCTAGCCTCATTTGAACTTTTGAAACACCGGCTAACTAATGGGCAACGAAATGGATGGACTTTAACACTATTTATAACTCATCATATCAAAACTGTTTGCAGCCTTGAGGCTATTGCTCGTAAACTTTTAAAGTGTAAACACACCTTGTTTTCAATCAGGATTGCGGATTTGTTCCGCTTTTCTTCTGGTGATACATGTTTGTAATAAACCTAATAACTGAATGATTAATAATATCAGATACTGTAGAAAAAAGCGTAGACCTTGCTGGATAAGTTAGTAGTATCTGCAGTAGTAATGTAAAATGAAAGTGCAAAACTCTGAGCAAATTCATATTTGCCCAATTAATTGATTGATTGATTGATTAAAAGATTGTTCAATGGTTACAAAAGCATGTGCTGAGCACCGTTTGGCCAAACGTGCTAAAAATGTTCCCAACCAGTAGCACTAATACTCCCCATTGCTGGGCAATTTTTACTCACCTATTCGTAAAGTTAAGAGGTGAAAACTTAGCACAGTATTTCTTCATTGTTCTTCTATTCGCAGGGGCGTATCCAGGGGGGGGCGCAACAGGCGCGCGCCCCCCCCCTATTGGCCGTCACCAAAAAAAAAAAGTTTAGCAAAAAAAAAAAAAAAAAAATTGATGACGACCTTTATGTGAGATGTCGGTGATCGCTCAACCCCCCCCCCCCCCTCCCGTATGCTTAATTTTTTGTTTGCCAAAAAAAGGTTCTGGCGAAGTTCGGCGGCATAATAGTTTTAGAAACAGATGGTAATTGTGTTTGTATTATCACTATAAACACTAAGTGACATGCCAGCCATACTAAATTGTGCATTTTGTGTCCATATTTACTGGAAATGTTGCTTATTATTAAGGTCGAAAAATGGATTACATATGGCCATTTGCGGCGATCCTGTGTGGAGGGGGGATATATCCCCCCATGAAAATGGGTGGAGGGGATGTAATGCACCATATCCCCCCCCCCCCACCAAATGCCAGGGATAAGAATATTTTCATGCCTACATTTATGCATCTTCGTTAATGTACGGCTCTTTTTTAGCTTCATTTCTCGCCTACCATAAACGCAGTGCGATCTTTTCAAATAAAGCGTCTTTATAAAGCAAAAATAGTTGACTGTAGGCTTCATTGGCCCTATAACAACAAAATGTATTATTGCGCCCACGGTATTGATATAGTACATATATGCACCCTCATAGTATTCATATAGGCCCTATAGTAGGCCTACACACGTACATGTTCCCTCGAACAGCTGAGAATCTCATGTAACCAGGGTAATGCTTAATACACGTTTCACCTGGATGCCCTAGCAATCGGTACCTAGGAATGTAACTATGTGTAATTGTGTATTGCATGTGTATAGGCCTCTAATAGCCTGCATGAGGCCATTTTCTTCATCGAATAATATAAAAGAGCTCTCGAACATTCTAACGTTGCGCCTGAAACAAGATTGACAGGGGCAATTTTCCCAAAATAACACCCGAAATTAAAAAAAAAGTATTTTGGATCCTGATTATGAGATATTTCGGACATGACATCCCTATTTTAAAGTTGGGTATATGCCGCTTGGAAACCTCGGGAAGTGCCGTTTCCGGCCATCTAGAGGGTTTGTTAATCCCAAAATTTCTTCGAAAGCAAAAATTGTACACCCCCTCCCCTTAGACCCATCCCCCAGGACGGCGATCATTCATGCCTGGCGCCCCCCCCCCCTATTGGAAAATCCTGGATACGCCCCTGTATTCGTGTGATCACATGTCACCAACGACTTTCCGTAATATCTTAAATCAATCCCAAACTGCCTGTTAATTACACTATGCATCAGTAGTTTGCTACTTTCAATTTAAGAAAATTTCTTAACAAGAAGTTAGACCCTGGGCACGAAAATTGTTACACTCAACCCGGGCCGAGTCCCTTTACACCCAGAATGTGCTACGTCCCCGAGTCCCCATTACATCGAGGAGACTGATTCTCACATTGCTGCGTTCTCGAGTCGCCCTTACACATAGAGTGAGACTGATTCTCACGGTACTACTTCCCGGGTCCCCTTACATCGAGGAGACTGATTCTCACATTGCTACGTCCCCGAGTCCCCATTACATCGAGGAGACTGATTCTCACATTGCTGCGTTCTCGAGTCGCCCTTACACATAGAGTGAGACTGATTCTCACGGTACTACTTCCCGGGTCCCCTTACATCGAGGAGACTGATTCTCACATTGCTACGTCCCCGAGTCCCCATTACATCGAGGAGACTGATTCTCACATTGCTGCGTTCCCGAGTCCCCTTTCATTGAAAATGAGACTGGTTCTCAAAGTGCTACTTTCCCGGGTCCCCTTACATCGAAAGTGAGACTGATTCTCAGTGCTACGGCAGGCGAGGTATGACAAGTTCCTAAGATGGAAATAAGTCCTCCATCAGATCTATTGGTTGGTTATCAATGTTTAAAAGGGGTGAGGGTTTAGTGGGGTTATGTTGCAATGATTGCTTCATCGAACTGGTAGGCTATTAACGCTACTACGAAGCCACATGGCCATAAACTGTAATGTAATGTAAATAAAATCTTATATAGCACACTACGCGCGATGCATCTGTGAGCTTTACAAACAATCTAGAAAATACAATGCCATAAAACATTATATAGCAAAATACAGTAAATACATATACCAACTACAGAAATATACAGGAATATGAGATCGAAAAACTATTAAAAGTACTGGTGAAGCGTAAAGCGATAAAACAGATTGACTACAAAATCTACAATTGAATGCTAAAAAGTGATAATTCCAATTGAAGTTAGAACCTAAAAAACACGACAGAACAACATAAAATCTAAAAAATCCTAGAAACCATCTTTGTAGTGCTCTTGAAAGAGATGCGTTTTCAGGTGTGACTTGAAGGAGGTGAAGTTCGTGATCATACGAATTCCGGGGGGCAGCTCGTTCCAAAGATCAGGTGCGGCGACCGAGAATGCTGTGGGGCCATAGTGCTTCTTGTTATTGGTGTTGCGAGGAACGAGAGTGAACGGCTTAGAGCGAAGGGCGTGTTTGGGTACCCGAGGTGTGATCAGCTCAGACAGGTAAGACGGTGCCATTCCGTGTATGCATTTAAATGCAGTAAAGTCAAAGCCAATACAGTAGATTACAAGATGGAAAAGGGGAGACCTAGGAGGTCAGATTGTATTCGTAGTCACAGGATGGGGCTGGCGACTGACAGAGAAGTAGGTAGTGACAAGGGAAAGTTGTGGTTAGGTTAACTTCCTCTTCAGCTTAGGCAACTGTCTTTATTTCAATAAAAATGACATCCAGATGTCTTAAAATAAGAGAAATTAGTGTCATCCTGGTGTCCACTAATCAAGGATTTATTGTGAACCATACATAATTAGTAAAAAAAAATACATAATTATTTAAATTACATAGAAATAGAAATAACTTCGATCAAGGTTTTAAATTATCAAGGTGGAAGATCATAACTCTACAAATCGTATCATGAAATGCAAAACTACTAAAGTGAGATATTCATAATTATTACACTATCATCTAAGCTCGTTTCATTTTGAGAAGAACTAGAAGAATAGATACTGTTCACATCATGTGACTACTGGAATGTAAAGATGAAAAGTACGAAAAATGTATAGGTAAAATTTACTCGTTTGGAATTTTATGACTGAAAGCCCTTTAACTCTACACTAGTACTATAATCTACTCACATGTAGTTGAAACGATTTAGGGTGACACAAGAAGATTTAATGTTGATTCAATAAATAGGTAAATACAATGATTATGAACAGCCCTTTGTGTGAAGTAGAGCTTTATGATTCCTTAGTAAATGTAATATGAGCTTATTCTGCAAGTAAAGGATCCATGATTTGTGAACACTATAACATTTCTGCCTGGTAACAGCATAGAGATTATCAGTTGGATATCTCGTAATCGTGGGTATGCTATGACATACTCAGGTCTGAGTGGCAGATGGCAGGTGGCAGATGGCAGTGGCAGTTGGATGCAGTGTAACTTTGTAAAATCATTATCACTGGAGAAAGGCTCACTATTTTGGTATATGAGTCAAAGAAAGATGTCCCATTTCAAACATTTTGCTTGTTTTTTACATATTCATGGATGGTTGATATAATATTCAAAAAGTAAACTTTCAAAAGTACCATAATAATACAAAAAAATCCTGTGCTTAAAGCTTTCTTGACTGTGCTTGATAAGTCAGAGAAATTGAAAAAGATTTACTTGATAAATTGCAGAATTGATAAACCACAGAAAATGAACCAATTTGTATTATCAAATATTTTGAAAGAAGAAATAAAAAGCATCATAAAAATAGATGGTAAATAAAACAATAAATTGCTAAATTAATTCAGTTCAAGGCTAGTATTCTGTTGCTTTCTGTGTACGTGGACGGAATGTCAAAACAAGGTAATCTAAAACAATGTATAAAGCCTATTTTACATCAGGTAAAGAAAAAAATGTAATCTTAGAAAAAAAACAATAATTTCAACAAAAAATTTTTTCAAGGTGGAATAAATCAGTGACCATTATAAAGTTAATGTCCAAGGACTTCCAAGGTGGTTCAAGCTATTTAAATATCTTATAATGGACGTTAAATGCAATGCAAGGTGTAACTAAGACGTGTTGACAATTAGCTTACTGTAGACTAAATACTGGTTAAAATCATACAATGGATTGAAGGACTACAATAACAAGGCTTTTGTTAAAATCATACAATGGATTGGAGGACTACAATAACAAGGCTATTGTTAAAATCATACAATGGATTGAAGGACTCCAATAACAAGGCTATTCTGTTTAACTCAAACACTGTATATTATGTACCCTCATTTCTGGAATGTCAGTTATTAAATAATTAATAATGAAGGTTAAAATTCAACGATTAACCAAACAATCATTTAACTTTGCATATAATCAAAATTAGCTAAGCATCAATTCATTCATACATGTGTCAATTTATCAGATATCATGAGATGACATAATATGGACGATTTATATTTCTAATATATTCGTTTGCTTGCTTTATAGCTAATGATAGTTATTCAAAAGAATGTTACACATCACCATACTCATTTTAATGAAGTGTATTATCATATTCATATTCTAGCAGTCTCATAAAAAATATTCTTTCAAACAACTATTGTATCATGATTATTTCTCTGAGATGTCAAAATAAAATCAATGCTTAGTTTAATTGTACACAGTACATCACCAGTTTACATCAACCAGTCGTTTTTTCTGTAATTATCTATTGTCAGCAAACACTTTATTCTGCATATTCATTCTGCATATTCATTCTGCATATTCATCAAAAATCTGCATAATTGCTTCTTTTTTTCTGAAATATTAAAACCATAAATAACTACTACATGTGTACTGTCTCTATGTTACAGAAGAATTACGTTTCCTATACCTCAAAAACTGTTAACTAAATGCCTTCCTATCATTACTAAATTTAATCTACATATTCAACACCTCATTTACATAATGATTATTCATTTCTCCTTTTTCCTGAGATGAGACTGTAACTGTTGTTGCCTTTCCTCCAGTTGTTTCTTGAAGTAATCTAATTTCGTTGATAGTGCATCTCTCTTCATGCTGACATCTGTCAGGTGGAATTGTTTGTCATTCACGGTCTTCTTGGTGTCTCGCATAACCTTGTCCTATAATGTAAAGAACAGAATGAAACAGAGGGAAATTAAATATGCATATGTTTGCATCACCACAGCAAGGCTTATCTGTTAAGCTGTACATATATATATATATATATAGAGAGCGTGGTGGCCAATTGGCTAAGGCATTGGACTTGTGATCCAAGTATTGCTGGTTCGATTCCTGCCTAGTTCATTACGTTGTGTCCTTGGGCAAGATGCTTTATCTCAATTGCCTCTCTCCACCCAGGGGTTAAATGGGTACCTGTGAGGTAACTTGTAATTGGGGGCAGTATATTACTGCTGCCGACTGGAGGGATTGTCTCTGGGACAGGTTATCATTGACCAGGGGTAATATTACGTCTGTAAAGTGCTTTGAGACCTATTGCTGGTATAAAGCGCTATATGAAAAGCAAATATTATTATCACACCGTACATTTCCATTAACAAATGTACACACTACCTAAGAATTAATCCTTCACAAACATGACTGACGACATCATCTCTTGCCTGCAACCTACAACTATCAGCTAACATTCCTGGTTGCATGGTATGTCAAGCTCAGCAGGGATCACCTTAACCTTACAGGGTTGGATAGCTCAGTTGGCCTAGCACATGTAGTTCACATGTAGTGCACATGTAGTTCACATGCCTAGCACATGTATTTCTAATGCAGGGTAAAATGTATCGTTCAGATTCTGGGTAACTCACTGTTTTTTGTAGGCTCTGATTTTTCACTCGTATAAAATCCTACAGACACTGTTTGCAAACACTGCTCTACATCTCTGCATTTTGTGTAGCAATTTGACCTTTTTCGCAAAGCATTTTGCGATGAAATATCGGATAGATTATTCCCTGTAAAATGACTGGTTTGTTAATTCCATTTCAGCTAAACCTTACTTTGCTGTTTTCAAAGTTGTCTATGTAATTCCACACTCAAATTTCTATTTGCTTCTATCTCTTTATATATGAAATTCACAATCCACTTAATATATCTCCATTGGGGACAGAAATAAGCATCCATGTGAATAATTTACAAGCTTTTAGAAAACACACGTTAAAGAAACTTCCATCAAGAAAGCCATAATGAAACTATTCCAATCTGAAGCTGTTGGCATTGATATTTTATTACAGAATCCAAGCAAAACATTATAAGAAAACATATCGGGGTTTGCATCAAAGGCGCCATGTGCCTTTCAATGTGGAGAAGAGTCTGACCTTTGACATGAGTGTCTCATCAGAGATATCTTGCTGTGACTGCAGTTGCTGGTAGAGGTCGTTGATCTCATGTTTAGTTTTGATCACCTGGCTGGAAAGTTCAGAGAACTCTGCGCTGAGGTTATCTATCTTATCCTGCATCTGTGTGATGTCATCCTGAAAAAGAATGGAACATTATTTTATTATTATTCATCGTAACCATTTTAATTATTCATCGTAACCATGAAAACAGCTAAATTTTTAAACTACATTAAAAAGAGAATATGTTGATATTTGTCGATATTATTTAGAGAATATGATCGTGATACAATTGATGTAAATGTAACTACAGGAAATTAAAGGGAAAATATTGATCAATATCACATCCAATCAAAAAACAATCATAAACGACACTAAATATTCATTTCAACCATATGAAGACAACAAATAAACTTTAGTGTAAGAATTGAGGTTAACTGAACATGTATAACCACTACTATAAGAAGCAATTGAAGAAAATATTTATTCATGAAATCCTGTACTACTCTACTTCGCATATAAGGCATGAGGCCAGCACTGTTCATTTTTATTCAACTCTCGAGTATTATTAAGTAGTATTATAATTACTAGCTAACATTATTTTTCCATTGGAGAAAAAAAAAAGGTCATAGATTTCATAGACTGAAACAAATCCTAGTATTTGATTGGTTGACTGATTTGATTGAGTCTCTCATGAGATGTGTAGTATCATTCACTTAAAACAGGCAGTTTAGGATTCATTTACGTGACTGATCAAAGGAATTAAAGAGTGTGAAGACTCGCGCAAAAAGAAACTTCTAATGCCGGTCATCTGACCTAGTTTCGAATGAGGTGTAACAGAAGTGTTAGACACCACCACCGCGATCCCAGAAAATACACACACAACTTGCTACCGTCGGTAATTAGACACTAGTATACAGTCAGTACATACATTTGCGGTCAATACCAACAGCACAGTGTATAAACGATACAGCGATGGACATCACAGGTCTAGATAAAAGATAACAAGGTATCACGTTTCATTACTGTACTGTCTGCATTTTGTAGCGACACGAACAAAACGTCACTTGCAAGCAACAGAAAGTTAACATTTTCGTATGGCCGCACGCAGTTTGGGGCGAGTCTTCAATGCCTTTAAGGTGATTTCATTCCACAAACCTCTAAAAATCTCCTGTTTAGATCCTTGTCTTTAGCCTCAGTCAGTGCCATCTTCATCCTGCCTCCAGCTTGCTCTCTAACAGACACCTGTCTGGTAGCATTATGCCAGAGCGCCGTCCCACTCAACTCACCCGGCAGGCTCTCCATTGTGGTCTTCGTCAGTAAGCTCACAGTCTGAAAGAATGAAAATTGTAGTGCAATTCATGATCTTAACTTTTACAAAGACAGAGTCATTGCCCAGTTTGGCAATATCTGGTACAAAATACTATTTCATGGTTGTTGCAGAGCCTGTTTCCATGTTTCATCTAGTTATATGTACAAACTAGTATTTTTCCATCTATGATTAACCATACAATCTAGTCATGTACAAACTAGTATGTTTCCATATATGTTTAGTATGTCGTCCAGTTACACAGTTATTGACAATTCATAATCATGGACGCTAAAATATGAGTCTAAGAGACTGACTTTGGTCAGCTTGCGGCTTTGATAAGCCAATGAGGCTTCTTCGTGAGTTCCTGCTTGCAGGAGGATCTAATATACAAACATAAACAAAATATAGATCAGTATTAACACTGACTGAATAACAGTAAATAACACAAACACAGGTCTTTACCCCTGGGTGGCTTCTGCCAGATATTCCTGTCAGGGCAGTCAGTCGTTTGTCAATTTCATCGTTGGAGCCATGCTGGCGAGCTAGAACCATCTTATCCTCCGTCTCACCCATGAAGTTTCTGGTGTCTTCGTCGAGAGCAAACTTACTGTACCTTGTCATTCTGTTTGGAATAAATAACAAGTATGCAAATTTCTGAGTCTGTGGGTCTCCTCAACCGGGCAAAAGGATGTTAAGAACTAGGTGTGATTTGCTGCATTCTTGAAATAATTTCACACAGATTCACCTCAATGGTCAAATTATGTTTGTTTGTTGTTTTGTTTCTCACTGCGTTTTCTACTTAAGGGTATTTTTCTCTTCCCTTAATAATTATGCAAAAATTCGGGTAAATTATTTTCATTGCAGGAATAATCAGGGTATTGTGTAATATGTGGCTTACAGAAAAATTTGATGTGATCTATTGAACATTGTTCACCAAAGATAAAAGAAAAAGATAACGAGCTACGTGTCGCTGCTTGAACACATTCATCTTATGGGTAATTTGATTGACCAAAATTGCATCAGACATGATAAACTTTTAATAGCTATGACATTTCTTGTTTGCTTAAATGTTTGCAAATGAAAGAATGTGTACAAGTAAGTTGGCCTGACGTTTCGATCCTAGCAGGATCTTATTCAAATGAAAGAAATAACTGCATTAAACTATATGTTAGTTAAGATGTTACCTGTGTTACCCTACCTGTTACCCTGTGTTACCCAACCTGTTACCCTAACTGTAAGATGTTACCCTACCTGTTAGTTAAGATATCTTTGGTAACGTGGACTCCATCCATGTCGCTTCCTCTCAGTAACTTGACATCCAATAGTTGGCCAACACTCTCCTCTTTACCCACTTCTGTCTGCAATGTCCCAAACAAGGTGTCCAGCATCGTCTCAGCATCATTCAGGGAGACGATATTTTCGGCTGTAGCTCCTTCTCCCGTCTCGAGGGATTTTCTCCTCTGTCTGGCGAAGAAGAGATCGTTGCAGACGACCGTCAGAGCGTGGTAGAATTCCCGCACAAAGTCTTGGTCGCTATCGTCTCTCAGGTCGCCGACCTTGACATGAGCTAGAGCGTGGATCAACACCAGCATGAACTCGCCGATGGTCTCTAGTCTGGCTTGTCTGATGTAGAGGATGCGGTTCTCGTCGTCGTAGTGATACGAGTTGCGATATCCGTTGCGTTCCAGTTTCACGTTGGTCGGGATCTTCTCGGCTAACAGAAGAGTGATGGGTTTGTGATCGCACTGGGAGGAGATCAACTTGGTGACGAAGCAGCCAAACTTGTAGGTGACAAAGTTCCGGGCGCTTAGTTTATTGAGATCCACGGGGACTAATTCACTGTCTGTGGTCCATTGCTTTTCCTTAGAATCCAAGAATGGTTCTGTTGGTTTAACGAAGCAAAGAAATTATCAGTTAACAACGACGGCCCTGTAAACCAGATTAAACCGGTAAAAGCAATTCTTTAAATGGCAATTTCTTGAAATACCATACAAGGATATATTTATTGATGATCAATCGACATGTTAGTGTATCAATGACCAGTCACTGTATCATCAATCAAAGGGCCACTCATTCAATCAATCTATTATTCAATAAAAAATTAACCATTTGCTCAATCAATCATTAAAAGAGAGTCTTTGATACATGCACTATTTTTATGTGAAAAGTGCACTTGTTTGATGTGAAAAGTGCACAAAAGGTGTATAAATTAGTGCACAATTCTTAACCAAAGGAAATCATTCTCAATCATTTAGACACACACCTTCTCCTCTCTTCTTCTTCGGCAAGCTTCCATCTTCCATAGTTTTCTTGATGTCTGTTAGTTTCTTGTAGAGTGGAGAAGCCATCAGGAGGGCTGTCAGGTCGCTGTCGCTAAGGGGAGCGGCCATGTTGTATCCAGATGGCATGGACTGATCTGGTTGGTAGGGAGTCGTGTCCTGCGTCGTCATCAAATGTTCAGTGTCGATGGTTTCTTTCAGTGCAATGACCTGTGTAAAAATAAAATATTAAAATATGATATATTTTTTCAAATTTAATTAAAGAACATATGATACATAAAGCAAAATTTTTATACCAAAAAAAATGGTAAACTGCAACCAATGCTTTGTTTTAATGCAGATTCGTGAAATTTCTGGTATACATGGTTCCTTAATGCTAATCATCTCTGTCACAGAATATAAGTCAGCATGTATTCATAGGCCAAACAAAGCTTAAACTTAAAACACACTTAAAATATGCATGAGAGCATCTAGAAATTTGAGTATTAAAGACACAATTAGAAAATTTGAAGAATCAAAGAACGAGGAAATAACTTAAGATTAAGATTGCATGAGACCAGCAGGTCAAGTTTCATATTTACCTCTTGTAATTTGAGTCTGTTTTCTTCCAGTTTAATTTCCTCTAACTTCTCCTGGATGTTATCTTCCATCTTCTCATGAGCTTCCTCTTTCTTTGCAGCCAACCTCTCCGCTCTCTTCTTCTTAATACGTTCCTTAATATTCAAGACAATTTGAATGATAGTGCAATAATTCAAACAAGAATAAAGTAAGGGTTAAGTTTACTGATACATTCAGCCATCGTAAAATGCATTTTCTACCCACACATCCTTTACCAACGAGAACATTTCCTACAGATAATTGCGAGCATGGATGTGATTAATAGGGGGGTTTCTCAAATGTTCACACTCATAATAGTTATTTTAAATATGCATGAAACTTGAATATTCAATACCTAAAATAACAACAACAAGGCTTCAAATATGAATTATACTTTGCAGTCAACCTCTCCACTCTCTTCTTCTTAATACGCTCCTAAATATTCAAGACAATTTGAATGATAATGCAATATTTAAAACAAGAATATAGTAAAGGAAAAGTTACATTCAAAAGGAAAAGATACATTCAGTCATCGTAAAATGCATTTCCTTTCCAACATCCTTTGCAAACGAGAACATTTCCTATGGATAATTGCGAGCATGGATGTGTTTAATTGGGTGGTCTCTCAAATGTTCACACTCATAATAATAATAATATTAAAATTAATATTATTATAATATTACTCATCATAATTATTTTAAATATGCTCAAAACTTGAATATTCGATACCTAAAATAACAACAACAAGGCTTCAAATATGAATGAAACAATTTTTCAATAATAGAATCCTAACATTAACTGTCAAGACAAAAATATTGTTTTTCTCTCATTATTAAGCCATGATTGCACTAAAAAGTTGATAACTGCATACACAAATTGAGCCCCTCAATGTATATGCATCTCAAATGAACGGTTAGCATTTTTTATTTCCACAACCAAAGCAGATATTGATACCTTCAGCTTTGATTCTTCAAAGCTTGGAAACACAGCTTATATGAAGCCTTTTGTTCGTTGGCAATAATGTAAGAAGCAGAAATATTATCCATTGCTTAAATTCCACCTGAAGATTCTTACGCTTTTTTTCCCCTTTCCTTGCAACAAAGAACTGTTACTTCACAAATTACAGTTACTAGAAAGTAGGTCTATCAATATGAGTTTCATCTCCTGTTACTCCCTATCTAAAGAAACAGGAGCTAAACTCCCCATGCAAGTCATATACAACCATGACGAGAATTAGTCCATTAACCATAGGTTGCATTTTTTAGCTCTCTTGACCTCAACTTACTGAAACTGTATCTCTCCTGCAAACAGTATGGTGGGTGTGGAAGAGTTGATTTGTTTACACCTTGCCATGTCTGCCTTGACCTGATAGTGATTTGGCTATTCTAGCTGTGTGATGAGTTGCATAATAGACGAATAGGCAGCTCAACTAAGGTGCAAAAAGATGGGACTGATCACTCAGCTAACCAACTGGAAAAAACCTGCCGTTCAGTACAAACGGCTGGTTTTTTATGCAAACTATAGCTAATGGACACTTTTGCGACATGCTGGGCATCATTGACACATAACAAATACTTCAGACCTTGGAGTTTTATATCCTCCAGCATTGCAGTGCATAACCTAACAAGTACCAGTCCTCAGACTGATCACCGCAGGACACAACTACCAAGAGTTACAGGCACAGTTTTCAAAAACACTGAACCAACTTATTAATACATCGCTGTAGGGAAGTGTAGTCATATACTGAGAGATGATCAATTAAACTCTAAATCTCATGAATAGTTAGCGCCCTCCTCCTCACCTCTAGTTCATTCTGCATCCTCAACCTATCGGCATCCATCTTGTTTGTCAGCTTAGCTACATCTCGCTCAAACTCTTCCAGTAGTTTCTCTTGTTCCTCCTTGGCCGTTCCATTCTTCTTCATCATTTCGAGCTTTTCCTGTCAAATTAATCAAAGTCAGAGAGAGAGGGAGAGAAAGAGTGACCATCAAGAGATCTTTCTGCAAACTCTCGGTACCGACGCTGATTACTTATAATTTCCCGATATTTTCCAAGCACTCTTACTGATGAAATGAGTATATATCTATGCATAAAAATGTGGAAGTTTCTCTAGAGATACCCTCACAGCTCAACTCTGGGTTGTATTAAATTATACAGGGTATCATGTAAACTGTTACCACCGATTTCAAGGTAATAAGGCCTCTGATTGGCCACCCTCTTAGTAATAAATGGTTTATGTGATTGTCACCAACTAAGGAATGGAATGCTTGATAGAGCACAGGATTTGTATTCCTGACAAAACTGGTTCTGATCCCATGTTAGGCAATGATTTAATTTTGTTCAATACCTGTTTCCAGTCAAATTTTCTTTTCATGATATGCTTTATACTGAACATTTCTGTGATATTGTATTCCATTCTATACACAAATTAATACCTTCCTGACGATCAAGTAACCTTGTTCGGTTTCTCACACTGTGTCTGTTGGAGCTGATATGTAGTAAATAATAAACCCAGTCCATTATTACTGGGCCTTTGCAAAGATAGAGCAATGTGAAAACATCCTACCTCGTAAGACTTCTGACATGTAGAAAACTTCATCATGTTACTTCAAAGGGTCAAAGTTGAAATGAACTACATTCTTGACTTTGCCAGAGATTCAGAGCAAAACATATCAATAACCCCATCTGACATTTGAATGATGCAATCTAAATCATTTATAAAACAATCTTGTTGCCATAGCAATGAGAAAACCTACAGCATTCTTCTGTTTCTTTTCTTTGATCATGTCTTCCTTTCTCTTGTTCAAAGCGGCTAGTCTCTTATCAGCCTTTTCTTTCTCCTTCCTCTCATCGTCCGACAATTTCTGCTCAAATTCTGATAGTTCCAAATCCATTTTGTCTTTCTCTGCTCTTTCAAAGTCTGGAATATCAAAATTGAATTATTGCATCGTTGTTGGCTACCTGTATTCAATTACTGTACTGTATTATTTGAAAGTTTTACTACATAATAGTGTTACATAATGATAACACTTTTGCATTATAATGGCTACTTTATTACAATATTATTACATTTTCAGGGTTATAGCTACTGTAAATTTATTACATTGTTGTATTATTGAATAAAAACATTCTTTAATTATTACATTATTGTATGATAATTTACAACGATATTAAAAATTACATTACCAGCTAGTAACGGTACTGCATTGTATCACTTAATTATTTATATTGCAATTAACTATGTAATTTTAATAGCAAAGTTGTTAATTATTATATTAATAATTACTACACTATTATACAATTATTACAATATTAGATATTATACTATCTGTATTGTATATTTATTACATTATTTCATGACTATTACCATCATACATTGTTGTGAGAACAATAATTAGCTTCACTTATTTGGAGATATTTCAAAATGTTCCTGCATAACATAAATGTAAACCTCACATTGAAACAACAAGAAAAGACACAAGATGTATGCTGACATTAATAATAAAAATTACCAATTTTCACTCAAATTACCTTTCACAACAACAAAACAAATAACTTGTTGAACTCCCTTGGGTGGTTGTATATGTTACAGATTAAGAGAGACAAAGTCATTTTTTAGGGAGAAGGTCCAAAATTACGTTGGATTTTCAAGGACCTACTGTAAATCAAGTTTTCAACTTTCAAAAGGTCACCAGGCATATTTCTCAAAAGTGATAGCATACATGTAGAAGAATGACAAACAACACGACCGAATCATTGTTTTCCTTTCCACACTTTGGAATATTAAAGTACACCCTCGGACAGACATAGAGAAAGATAAACACAGAATGATAACAAAAGCTCAACCAGTTTCAAGTTCAAACTGCTGCTTAAAAGCCCCTTTTCTCTGGCCCAAAGCCCCACACCTCACCCCCCCAAGCACCTTTTTTTCTGGCACAAAGCACCACACCTCACCCCCCCCCCAAAAAAAAATACATATACATCGACGAAGGTTTGGACAATTTTAATTTGATATTGAAGTTTAAGACAAGATCATTTTGAATGCACGAACAGCAACTTAATAAAAGGGTCAAAGCATCTGTTGACATCCATAAATTTTGATTTTTCAAGGGCAGTATGGTTAGTGGTAGGTGCACCAACATAAAAACCCAAGCTTTTTGTTGTTCTGTTTATGTGATTGAGGTAACAAGCAACTTACTTTAAGGAGACAGATATTACTATCAAAACGTTACTTTCGTTATCAGTCCAGATTTACCATGATGAAAGTCTTAAAACTAGAAGAAAAAAAATTATATCGGGTGATAAATTTGCCTGAGGCTTTGATTCATGTGGTTCAACAAATTGTACGAAACAAGTTCTACGTTTTCCTCACCTTCCTTCTCTTTCTTGAGTTTCTCTTCGCTGGCCAATCTATCTTTCTCCAGACGTGATCTGACCTCTTCCAACTCCTGAGCTGCCTGTGCGGCCTGCTCTGCATTTACCAGCTGGTCCGCATTCTCGCCACCGAGATCCTTCAAGGCATCTGCAAATTCCTGTTAACGACAGATTAAAATATATAAACGCATGAGTCTCATATTATATGTTCGGGAAGAAGTCAATATAATGAAGGAAGAGTCATTCTTGATTCTTGAACATATATTTCACGTAACGTAAATAACCATAAACAATGACATGTAGGGTATATCCGTAAGGAGTAGCAGCAGGATGGAGAGTCATAGTACAGTAGGGTAACTGAGTATTTATACTTACATACTTAATAAGATAACATGGGTTGTAATTGGCTAACCAGCATCTTAGCTGATTGGCCTATAATATAACAGTGTGATTTGTTATATGACCATTAGACTTATGATGTCACATCACAATGAGGTACAGTACAATCTGGAAAGCGGATTTTGTTGACACAAACAGGTAAGTGATGAACTTTTCCCAATGCATGTAGTATACCATTTCTTAAACTACAAAGATGGTGGAGTATAGGTTTAGGGCCTTACCAAGGTAAGCTATCTACAATTTAGCTGGTTAGGAAGACTCAACATCCCATATCCTTAACTTGGCAGGTACGAGCTCTGGTAACCTTTTGCACATAATATTAACTATCAGTGGATGCATTATAGCCTGTCGGCATCACCGTTAGGTTAATACAGTTTATAGTGTGTTTCTTTAAAGGCATTGAAGACTCGCCCCAAACCGCGTGAGGCCATCTGAAAAAGTTAACTTTCTTTTGCTTGCAAGTGACGTTTTGTTTGTGTCGATACAAAATGCAGACAGTAATGAAACGTGATACCTTGTTTGTTATCTTAACTGGACCTGAGATGTCCATTGCTGTATCGTTTATACACTGTGCTGTGGGTAATGACTGTAAACTAGTGTCTAATTACCGACGGTAGCAAGCTGTGAGTGTATTTTCTGGGATCGATGGTGGTGTTTTAAACTTCTGTTACACCTCATTCGAAACTAGGTCAAATAACCGGCATTAGACGTTTCTTTTTGCGCGAGTCTTCACACCCTTTAAGAGTGTGTCAGGTGATTAAAGAGAAAAGACACCTTTGTCAACATGCTCCTTAATACCGGGAGCAGCATCTCTGTTCAGCTTGCCCGCATTCAATAGATTCACCTCCTAAAGCAATGTACTAGCAAGAATCTATAACTTGTATCTGAAACTGACCATGAGACACAACTCTACATTCTCTGACGAGGAGTTGCCACTATTGAGAGCATGGAAAGAATTCTGTTTGTTTTTAAAGAATATTGTCAGCAATATTCATTATAATAATAATCAGCAGTTATTTTTACGACCACAAATGTGGGAGAACCCCGCAAGGGCTTATGGATTACAACTTACATGTCAGGTGGCTTCCAATTCAACATTTTAACTCAAATTTGGAATCTTTTCAATTTAGAAAGTCATTTCAGATGGGAAAACCGTAGATTGCTCTTGGATGAAAAACCCACCTTACTATGACCCAGCCGGGAATCGAAGCCCGAACCTCCCGATTGCTTAGCCTCATTGCATCAAATGCCACCGCCTTTATCCACTCGGCCACAGCACTGGTCTCCCAATTTACAATCATTTACCTCACAACAAAACTGCCATACACCGTGATACACGTAAGGGCAAGCGAAATTTGTCAAAATGTTTGTACGTTATTATGTTAACTGTAAAGAAATTCAAGCTTAGAAAAACCTGGTTTATGAGGCTACGACCTGCCAAATTAACAGATTTTTATTTTCATACAAAGATTGACTGTTCGCTTACATTGTAATGCTTCTCCTTAAGGTCTAGCTTGGAGCGAGCATATCTCAACTCCCAGTCAGACAAGGCACGTTGTTCGATATCTTTCTTCTCCTCTGCCATATCCTTTTCTAGTCTGCTGGCTTCCAACTGCTGTTTGTTCAGAATAGCTGCCTTCCTTTGATCTCTGGCTTCTGTACTGAGATCCTCTTTGCTCAGATCTGAAAGTTCTCGATCGTGACGTGACATCATAGCCTCGCGTCTGCTGTTGTATTTATCGTTGAGTTTAGCAAGTGCGCCCTCCACGGCCACCTGTTTCTCTGCAGCAAATTGCTGATCGAGATCTTGCAGTTCCTGGTTTTGTCTTCTTTCCAAAACCTAGTTAAAAATTACAACAGATCAAGATAATAATTTACTCAAAAATCATCATTAATATCAAACTAGATTGTTGTAAATGGTTTGATTTAATTATTTCAAAACAAAACATAAATATCCAATGGTTGTTGGATTTAATGAATTCAGATACATTTCAACTTCCCCTGAGAGCACACACCTTATCAGTAGTAGGCACCATACAACGTTCATGAATCAGCAAGCCCAATGTGTTAAGTGACTCTCTCCAGGCCTCTCTGTTTCCTATTTACAATGGTTGAACAAGCAAAGCTGCTATCATAAGAAGATTAGCAAATGGTTTAATTGAGTGAGCAACATTTATCACCTCGAATGAAATTACTTCAAAAGAGTGACATAAAATCATTTCTTGAAACCTTTCAAGAAACATTTGCAAATCGCTTCACTCAAATTGAGTGAAAGTTAGCTGTCAACTCCTTTGAGACTGCCTAGGTTTATCGAATTGATAGTAAACACAAGATCAGTTTTGATGGAGTTCATATCGCATGACTTACCAAACATTAGGCTATGTAAGGCTATCTCACCTCAGCCTAGTTTTATGAATTGCTTACAGTACAGAGCTACATACCTGATGAAAAATATATTAGGCTATCTGGCCTAAGCTTGGGTTTATAAGTTGCTTAATGTACATGGCTACATGCTTGCTGAAACACATATTAGGCTTTCTGGCCTATAAGCTTAGGTTCATAAGTTGCTTTCGTACCTCTCTAATAACAGCCTCTGTTTGGTCTTTCCCAAGGTCATGTATCTTATCAGTCATCTCCTTCCTTTCCTTCTCCATTGTGACCTTTGACCTGACTTCACCCAATTCCTTCTTTTGTTCAATCATCTCCTTCTTTAGTGCGACTTGCTGTTTGCCCTTCTCTTCTTTCAGCAGACGTTTCTTCCGTTTAGCCAGACGGTCTCTCATGTCCAGTTGTTGCCGGGCTCTCTGACTCTCCATGCGATCCTCCAGATCTTCCAGCTCACGAGCATGGACGGCCAGAAGCTTGGGAGTAAAATAATTAAGAACATGTCTCACAATATTAATCACTTTGGAATAATAAATCCATAATATAATCAATAGGCAAAGAATAATCATTCAAACAGCTATGATAAATAAATGTCAAATAGTCAGGAAAATTAATATACAGAAGCTGTGTATGATTTGCTGGAACATTGTCATGTTGTGGGTGTATCAAACTTTGCCAATATATGAGATCGTAAAATACAAGCTTTCCTGGTCTCAAAAAACATGTCCTAATTATCTTCCCCCGATACATAAAATTCTAAGCACAATATTGCAGAAAAGTGAAGGAATTCATCATGAAACATATAAAGAACATCCATATGGGTACTTTCAAAATATTCATATTTTGCTGTGGATGACTGGACAGAGACAGACAGACTGACAGCCAACAACACAGAAGAATAAATTTCTGACCAGTGGTGAGGTAAAAAGCAGCTGTAATACAAATGGATCCTAGGTGCTACATGATGCTCTTAATATGTATTTCATTTAACCAAACCTTGATGTTCCTATCTCATTTATACTACATCAACAACAGAGTGATTCACACAATCTGCACACATTGTTGTGATATACACCTGTTCTGGTATAAACCCAGGCGTTAGATTATTGCCTACATACTGTTGTGTAGAGGATTACCAATGCCTCTCGGTAAAATCAAAGATAACCTTCAGTATTGCGATTGGTTATTGATTCATAATTATTCATTAATATGTATGTCATGTGATTTGGTCAAGAGACCCAGATCAAAGCTTCTAGAAGGACCTTTGCTGGTTCTTAGAGGAGTCACATTCTGGGAGTGTGTTGACAGAAAATATTCCAAACGCAGAGAAAATATCAATAAATCGGAGTCGAATCAGACCTTAATCGTGTTTCTGATTATTGTTAATTATCCTGAGATGTCTGTCTAATTAATCAACCCTGCCAACGAAAAAACCCAACAATACTGTAGCGTGGGAGCTAAGAACAGAACTTCTTACCTGTTGCAATTCATCGTCAGACAGATCCTTCCTGGCAGAGATTTCCGCTCCTTGTTTATTCTTTATTTCCGTGACTGCTTTTGCAAATTCCCGATCGTAGCGTTGGTTGTCCGTAACTTCCTTTTCTCTGGCTTCTTCGACCAGCTTCTTTTCCAAATCCTCAACTGCCTTCTGCTGTCTTTCTCTGAGT
This sequence comes from Apostichopus japonicus, assembly GCF_037975245.1. NCBI lineage: Eukaryota > Metazoa > Echinodermata > Holothuroidea > Aspidochirotida > Stichopodidae > Apostichopus > Apostichopus japonicus. The sequence continues at coordinate 20,605,432 of NC_092572.1, forward strand.
TCAGCCTGCATTCGTTGATGCTCACGAACAACAGCCTACGATTGGATATGTGGAAAAATAAAAATTGAGATATTTGCTCGGAATTAGTCAAATAAAACTCTGTATCGGAAAAATGAGGTTAAACATATTAAATATGATATATAGGGTATGATATGAATCACAGAGAAAAAATAAGATGTATATAAAAATAGGACGATATTGAAAAGATGACTGAATGATAAATCAAGAGACCTTTAGTCGTTGCCTAGGCTAGGTTTGCTGATGTTACATGTACAATCAGTCCTTGAGCAATATCTTAATCATAACTGATTAGCGTAAATCTCTCATCTAAAGTGGCAAAGAAACAAAAAAAAAACAAAAAAATTAAACAGCCACTATTCTTTGTGATGTTTGCTGTGTAGAACCACAAATTGTCTTTACACCAGGGGTTCCCTAACTGGGGTGCGTGAGTCCATCCCAGGAGGTTTGTGAGATGTTTCTGAAAGTTAAAACTAGAGTAATTTTTGTTGAACTAAAATCTGATATATCATATAATTTAGTAATGTACAAAAGTCGTACCTATTGACAAACTCTTTTCGTGTTCCATACGCGTATGTTGCCAAAGTAGTACAGTACCGTGAATGTGATAAATAACTGAATTATGAAACAGAGACTGGCCGCATGACTTTGGTGAAGCTGGTGTACGCATGACAGTACGTCGTGAAGATAAAGAGCTGATCTGATCTTGAAGTTTCCAAATATATATTTGTTCATCTCTTGATTTTTTTTCATTACAATATTACGCTTTGAATTTGATCTTTGACGAAGCACTGTAATGTGTATTAGAGAATAGCAATGACTCAGATCCTGTCTCGAAAAGTTAGGGGTTCGTGGACAGCTCTGACATCCACAGGGGGGATAAAGTTAGGAAACCCTGCTTTACACAGTGCCATGTTTTCAAACAATAATCAGGATCCTCGTTGGTGCATACAACAATTTATTCGATCAAAACTCATCGCATAGGAGCAAACAAACATTCCCTAAAAGTACAAACTTTGATTCCCATTGGATCTCTTACAAACCTGTTCTTCCATTGACATATTTGCCAGTTCCTCTTGGGAGATTTCACTGAACCCTTCAGAGAGACCATCTCTCTTGATGCTTTTCTCTTGTTCTTCCAAGATCTTCTTTGCTGCTGCTTCCTCTGCCAGTCGCTTCACTTCCTGTTTCTTCCTCTCTTGGCGAGTTGCCAGTTTGGCCAGCATCTCTGACTCTTGTCTGTCTCTCTCTTGGGACATTTCATACTGGGCATTTTCGTTGTCACGGCGAAGTTGGTCCATGAGCTGTTGTTGGGCGACGGGATCTACCTCGTTAGTCACAGCAAGCTGTGGTGAAGAAAGAAATCATTAATATATATATATATATATAACTATATACAACTATATATATGTAACTACAGAAAATACTCAAAACTAGACAGGAAGGTACCAATAAGAAAGTTAGAGTGGTCTTCCAGAGGGGAGAGAGTCAGAAAGGATGGAGGGATACATGGATGGTGAGGGCAGAGGCATCGAGAGCCCAGAGAGGGGGGAGAATACCATACAGGGCTCCTATTTTATTTTCTAGCCATCCCCATATTTTCTTGGGCCCACAGATTGACCACACAAACCCCTAGGGCTATAGTAGTAGTACAGTATAGTAGGATGGGTGAGGGTAGGAAGAGGACTTAAATGTGATAGAATTACTATTAAACTTGAGCAGGGAATGGTATTGGAAAAAAATTGATTATTGAAATAAATTCAGCATTGAAAGACTGTTGTACATTTATGAAGCCCTACTGACAAGGTTACAGTTCAACTGTAGCTCACCTTCTTAAGCAATGACCTGTGTTCCTCCTGTAGTTGTTCAGAGTGCTCATCGGAGACCTGTTTGTCAATCACCTTCATCTGCTCAGCCTCCTCGACCGCTAATCTCATCTCCAGCGCCTCCATCTCCTGCCTCTGCCGAGCTTCTACCTCCTCTACATTATCGTCGGGACCAAGCTGATCAAAAAAAAACAGACTTTTACAAATGCATTCTTGTGGTCGGAAAAACAAAAAGGCAGCTGGATGTGTTTTAATGTTCTAGTTGAAGAACATTTATTCATATCTAGACAATTCCCTGAGTGCAGATTTGCTCAATTAACCAGTACAATGCACCAGGCAGAAGCTGTAAAGTATTCCCTTGTGACATCAGTCGGACAGAATATATATTGAACTCTTTAGTATAAATCTGCTTCTATTTAGGCTTTTCATTGTACTGGTAGGTGTTTGGAATGGTGGGTAGCTTAGTTGAATCATAAGTATATGACTTTAATAATGAATGCTTCTTTATCCCCTTTACTCAAAAATGGATCTCTGTGCATACAAGGTCATTAGTAATTACTAAAGATGGCAGATATTTCAATGACATTTTCAGGTCAAACTCTACCATTTATAACCAGTAAGCAGCATTTGCGACTTTCTTGAAAGGTATTAATATTGCTATTGACTATACATAACTTAACCTAACCTAACCTAACATAACCTAACCTAACCTAACCTAACCAAACATAACATAACAAAACATAACTTAACCTAACCTATTAACCTAACCTAACCTAACCTAACATAATATGTAATCACTATAGCAGTAACAGTGCTGCAACATCCTATAAAGTGCATGCTGACACTGACTTGAAATAAACTTGGTGCAGTGAGTGGAAAAGTAGAACAAAATGGAACACTGCAAGTAATTACTCAACCGATTGCATCACTACAGATGATAAACAATTATATCCATCGTTGCAAAAAGTATTAGTTTTGGCTTCCTGGCCAAATTAGAAAATCTTGAACTTTGTTAATGGTATCAGTAAAAGCAAAGAGAGCAATATTCTTGTATTTTTATGTATATGCATAGAGAGGCTCATGTATTTTGAACAAAAAATTTAAAAAATTAAAATGGCTATACATTTCTATAGTTTGTGTGTAATGATAATTATCCAAAGAGTTAATGTTTTTTTGTGTACTGATGTATCAACTCTGTTAATACTATAAGTAAAGATGATGTATTTATGTTGTATAGAGAGGCCTCTGTGCAGGTGATCATATTGGCCCCTCATTTAGGCCCAGCGGAGTTTAAATGATGTCATAAAGTAATAAAGGTGAGAATGGTAAGGCTTATATTTTGTGTACATAAACATATATATTTGTGTGTACATATGGATACTGTACCTGTAGAGGCTCATGTATTTTGTGTACATAAACAAAACAATTTGTGTGTTCATAAGGATACGTGTAGAGGCTCATGAATTTTGTGTACATAAACAAAATAATTTGTGTACATATGGATACGCGCAGTCTCATGTATTTTGTGTGCATAAACACATATTTTGTGTGTACATATGAATAGGTATAGAGGCTCATGTATTTTGTATACATAAACATATATTATTTGTATGTACATATTGATACATATAGAGGCTCATGTATTCTGTGTACATAAAAATATAAGAGAGAGCAAATATAAACACTCCGGTCTTGAAAAACATCTTCTTAGTATATCATGCAACTCCTCCATGCTGGTTTGTCCATGTTCACTTCAAATTAGTCCTAACTTTGATTAACCGACTTTCCAGGAAAAAAAACGTAAGCAAGTGGTACACCTGAAATATTTCACATCGTGCAGGGTGGTAGGGGGGTGGTGAGGAGGAGAAAAAGGATACAAACCAAAACCGAACCTCAAAACAGGGTGCAAACCAAAAAGATTAAGAAAGGATTAGTTATAAAGGCAGAACAAATATCAGAACACAAATCAGTTTAGTGCCAAACACCACAGGTCACTTCAAACGGTCACCATCAAACTCTACCTTCTTGCAACGTGACTTTCGGCTCTTCAGGTTTGGCCTTGCAGTCTTTGCAAAGCTTAGATCAAACTCGTTGTTCTCTGTATTTGTACCTGCCTCAGTCGAAGGCTGGTATTTAAGAAATTAGGAATTTATAGAACATTGATGGGATAAGGGTTATAATGCAACTTAGCATCTTTTTTTATTGAAGAAATATTTGGAGAACTCTACTGTCATATATCATGAGTTAGGAAAACTACGGAACATATTTCTTCTCAAAAGAGGAAATTTTGTAAGGAATAAAAAAATTTATATTCATAAACTAGTATTCAAACCATGATTGCTGTTAGCAAGAGACCAAAAATGCCTCTATTTTTTGGCGGAAATTATGTCTGTTAATATCATCTCAAAACTTGAAATTTCACAGACTAATTTTCTCCTGACCTGTTGGAAATCATTTGAATGAAATGCAAATGTCATAGGAATACTGCATGTGATGTTACATGAGTTACTTAAAATATCATTCAGCTTAAAAATTACCAGAACAAAAAAGGTTACAGAAAATGCAGTAGTAATCCCTAATCTATTAAAGTCATTTGTGAATTTTGTTTAAACCCTGGAGAATTTCTCACTGTTTCTGTAGGGCTTTTGATGCTATAATAAGAAAGTTTTTTAATGAAATCATAAAAGGGAGGTCAAGTTAAAGAAAAGTTTGAATCTCCAGTGATGCTAGAGACACTAACCCAGGAATAACAGCTTAAAAATCACCCAAAATTACCAAAACAATATAGGTCACAGAAAAAGCAATACTACTCTCTAAAAGTCATTTGTAAAACTTTTCTTAACCCTGGAGAATTTCTCACTGTATCTTATGCTATAATCTTAAAAAAAAACAGTTTTTAATGCAACCATAACAAAGAGGTGAAGAACAGTTGTCCCCAATACTGTAGCTTCCAAAAAGTTTGGATCTCTAGTAACACTAGATACACTAATCCAGGAATAACAGTTTACCAATTTCAAACCTTTTTTTTTTTGCTTAAAATCTAGATACCCCAACTGCATGGAACACGACGTTAACCACACTTAAGTTTAAATTTGAAAACAAACATAACTCACTGCCTCTAATTCCTTTGCGTGTTTGTCTTTCAGTTTTCTGATCTTTTTGCGTCTTTTCTCTGCCATTCTAGACTTCATGGACTTTGTTAGGTCGCCATGGCGTTTGTCCATTTTCTTCTTTAAGGCAGCTTCCATGTCAAATTGTTCCCGCTTCATTTCAACGACAGCCTCTCCCAGTAAAGTACCTGCATTGACTAGATCGTCCTGCAGATCAAACGACGGAAATTGAAAATAAAAAGAAAACACAGTGATGGAAAGCTTGTCTTAAAACACACACAGCTGAGTCTGTTATGCTGAATAAGGAGAATTTCACTTGGTCAATGACTTTTTTTTTTTCTTAATTTTTTTTTATTGTTTTCTGTGAAGTTTCGGTTCAATGTGGTTCGATGTCATTTCCATTTATGAATACTATGCTACACTCAAATACAGGTTATGAAACCAAGAAAGTAACAAAATTTAGCTGAACATTTTTCAATAATAGCCTTAACATACCAACACATTAACAACTGTCACAAGAAGGAATGACATTGTTCACTTAAAGTCAAAATTTTTCTATGAAAAATGCTCCTTTTTTGTACTGCTGAAAATAAAACGAAACGCTGTAGAATATACCATTGCATTTGAGAGATTTTCAGACATCTTGAGCTGTAATTCGTCTCTGAGTTTCTTGTTCTGTTCCGCGAGAGCGTTCGCTTTACCGGAAGCTTCCTCCGCGAAGAGTAGATCGAGGGCGATTCCTTGCTCCAGGAGGGTAGCAAAGGCATCTCCATCCTCATCCTCCTCCAGGGTGAGTCCCGCCTCCTCAGCTTCCTGTTTATGTTGACGTTTCATCGCTGCCTCGCATTGGTTTCTCTTCTGTGCCAAGCGTTGCAGGAGATCCTGCATCTGTCGCTGTTTGCTGCCCTCTAACTTCTCCAAGGTATCGGCCACCCGCTTGTCGTGTTCTGTGATCAGCCTGTCCACCTCTTCCTGAGTCGATGCCTTTTCGAGTTTCTTGTTGAGCTCGTTGTTGAGATCCTCAAGAGCTGACTTTCTTTGTCTGGCCTAAAAAATTGTGAACCCGAACAGGTTTATATTTTAGAATGAAAAGTATCAATTTAAACTTGGTAAAATCTGACATCTCAGAATGCTACAAGAACTTTATTTACTGTACTTAGCTGGATTAGCTGATAGAAACCTAAATTTAACTAAAAAACCTTCGATGAAACCATTCTGGATTTTTTTTCTTGTTTTATTTTACTTAAGGTGGCCTTGAGTTGTCTTCCATGGAAGTATAGAAAAGCAATAATACTATTTCTTTACTTCAAAACACACATTACTTCCTATTTTTTCTCTGGATCAGCTTTGCTTCAAGCTAGGCATTCTGTGCAGAAACAGTTATGTGACTTCATCAGGTTACAATTTATTCTATTATCACAGTGTCCTCGGTGTCTTTAATAAACCAATTTCCTTTTCCAAAGCAATCCACAACCTAGATAACTACACCCAAATCTTACCACATATTGCTACAAACAATGACTTTTACTCTTGACCTGCAAGTAACCTACTTCTGTAACTCAAGAACAAAATTCCAAAACAAAACTTCGAGACGATTGCAATTATTCTTGCTAAATCCGAGAGATGGCAATAGATTATTTTAATGTCTACTCTCAGATGTAAAAACAGGAAACTCTAAACTCACATCCATCTGCAGAAGGTTCTCTATCTCCCTCTCTTCCTCCATCCTCAGGTCCTTCTCCAGTTTCACCCGTTCTTGGTTCTGCCGGGCCAGCAGTTTGTCCACTGCTGCGCCCTTCCCCGATACCAGACTCATACCTCCAGTCATACTGGTCTTCCCTCGCTTCAGCATCTCAGGACTGATGGGGATCTTACCCGAGTTGAGTTTCTCCAAGAGCGCCTGCAGGGCCTCCATCAACTCGTGCTCTCGAGATCTGCTTCCTGCTTTATGGATTCAGAACGAAATGAGAGAGTGACAAGGAAAACAATGTCCAATATTAAAACATGTTCAACAATATTCTGTGACTTGGAGAACAAATTGTAAAGACTGAGTCAAAATATGCATAACAAACCTGTTTTTCAATTAACTTGAATAGTTCTTGAAGTTTACCTGTTTTGAAGCTTTAGCTGTATTTTGCGTTGGATTGTAACTTTTTGTCGGTCTGACCGAGCCATGTAGCCATGTACCTGTCACACCTAAAAACTTAAACTGAATAGGAAACTTTTCACTATTTGAAAAAGGGCCAAGATATTGTTGACTACAAATGGTCCAAATCCCACTTCAGCCAAATATGTCTTTGTTTTTTTAAAAACCAATGATTTTTTAAGCCTGAAGTTCCATTTTGTCAAAGATAATTCCCAAAGACTGCATTTGGGGAACTCTAAATTAATATATATTGTTTATATATTGTTCATATATATTGTTCATATATATTGTTCATATATATTGTTCATATATATTGTTAATATTGTTGTAATATTGTATATATTGTTAATATATATTGTTAATATATATTTTGTTTTTAAATACATGGATGATTGATTGACTCAGTTTTACACCATCATTAAGCTACAGCAATATTTTGCAATCACCAATCTGAGAGGTTACGTTACCTGCAAAGTTGTACTGTCTGTTGGAGGTGACGTTGACTACATTGGGTCCGTCAGACGCAGCCCCTTGAAGCCCGTCGTGTTCCACCCTTGGCCCAGACCTCTGAAGTCCCTCAATCTTCGCTGCATCCAGGTTCACCAACAGACTCTTCAGACCGTCCGTCTGTTGGCTCATGCGTTCGTAAAACCCGAGTAAGTCCTCCTGCTGTTTGGCCAGCTGTTGTGAGAGGTACAGGGTCTGATCTTCCAGTTTGTCGTAGAGTGTACGAACGTTGAGGTCCTCTAGCAGACCAGTCTCGTTCTTGACCAGCCCGGCTCCAGCAGGGATGGAGGCATCTCCAACACCCCCTGCCTTAACGATTTCTTCTCTGTTATAAAGAATATCAAAGTTATTGTAGAACAATATGGTCGCAAAACCTTAATTCCCCTTTGTGTGACAGTACTGACTCTAAAAAATGAAGAAAATAAATTGACTACAAAAAAACAAGACTTTTGACCTGCTTTTTGCTATTTCAGAAACAGGATGACAATGATGTCAGCAACGCTTTAGTAAGAAAGGTTAACACTTTAAGTATACTTGGACTGTATTCTAATGATTTCTCAATGCTTTGGAATACTGTTATTAAAAATGTATTCCCTACCATTTCTGACAAACATAATGTAGACCATTGATATCAATGTTATCGCTAGAAGGCACTAGTCTGTCCATCAATTTTACAGAAATGAACTGCTTGAAAAAATGAAACTGGAAAAAAGACCTGTTCCAAAGGAAAGAGAAAAAGTTTGCTAAGTGGATTCTTAGTTTGTTAATACCTGTCAAAATCCTGATACTGCAGGTAACCTGGAATCTTTGGAGGGGCACCGAGGGCCCTGTATTTTGGCTTCCAGGCCTTCATGGGGTAGATACCGGCATATTTGGGTCTCCAGACAATCACCGCGACGACCAGCAGTATCACACATGCAGCCAAGAAGGATAACATACCTACAAGAAGAGAGAAGAAGAACAAGGATGTAGAGGATACTACATTTATTAAATAACTCTCATGACACTCTTATGAGTTGAACATCAGGTATTCGGCGATATTCTGTTCACTATAGCAAACATCTTGGAAGAGAGTTCAATGTCTCAGTATTCGCTAAAGTACTGATCCAAAATGTTATGTTTTCCTTTTTATATATATATACTTGAACATGAATTAACAGAGTAAGAGAGTGATATGAGATTAAGTAGTTCAAAGACAGTGATTGACCTGGATGCCTTATCATTCATTCAATCTTGACAGTCTAAACAATCTCTTGTTTTTTTTTTTAATACTTCTTTGTAGTAAGTAAATAATCACCCAATCATGTTCATGAAATTTTTGTGGCAAATTTTGGCTCATTCTTTGAGATTGTACGAATGGAAAAGGGTGAGGGAGATCAGTTAGGTCCTGTTTATGATTGAATGCATAATGAGAACTTAAAGGAAAATCAGATACTGATGTCATCAGTAACATGCATGCAGTGATATACTTCAGTTACACCTCTAGCTTTCATCAAAAATGCACAAATCACAAAAAAAATAGTTCCTTTCATGTTCATTTACCAATCAGAGAACATTTATTTTGTTTGATATCCTAGCTCTACCCATCACAGAATATATTTTCCCCTATTATAATTATTCAACTCCTTCGGTTATCATCTGCCAATCAGAGAACATTGATTTCCTCAATTACTAAATTAAGTTTATTTTCCTCAGTCATTTATTAAGGATACATAGTTTGGCAAAATCTTCTTATTTCCTTCTACCGATCGAAATAGAGCAAACATTTTCCTGTATTATGAAATCATCTTACCGATGATAAGACCCCAGTCAGGCTCCTCATTTCCTGGTTCATGCTTGGACACCTTCTGTTCCACCAGGTTAGAACTCGACGACGGCTGGACCTTGAAATCTTGGCTATCACACGACACGCCTGCTTCCTGCACGGAAATGATCACCTCGTGCTCGGGCTCCTGGGTGTCGGCGAACACGTACTGGCCCGATTCCACAAACACGTGGGCGAATGAAGAGATGGACACGTTTGTGCTCTCCATGTAGAACCTGAGGTCTCGGAACTCGCTGTAATCAAATGTAGGGTTAGTGTTAAAGAGGTGATCCTTGACGTAAACCGGGTAGTGACTGAGACTACGGTTGACTTCATTGATGGAAACTCTAAATATCATCATATCTTCCAGCTCTAGACAGAAGAGGGGATTAGGAATACCGCTGAGGGTGTCTCCAGAAGTGGCCAAGAGTCGCCGACGACTGAAAGTAGAAGTGGTATTGGGCTCTGATGATGTAAAGTCATTGGTTAGGAAGATCGATTCTGTAGTCAGCTGGATGGTAGTAGTACCTGTAAGTGTGGAAAAATATAATAGATATTAAGAATATGCATATTAAACTCCATAAAACTGAGGGGTCTTTATGGTTTTCAATTGTTACATAATAATATGTCTCTCCGCACCTTTCTGTCTTTGTCCTTCTCCAGTTTATTCCCTACCCCATTCCTTTAATCCTCCCTTTGTCCCTCCACTGTTTATCTCCTACCTATCCTCTTCCCCTGTTGCTTTCTTCTCTCCATCCCTTGTCTACTAATCCCCTTACATCTATATCTTTGTGTTCACCATGCTCGTTAACCTGTCTGTATTCTGTGAGTGTTTTTGTCCCTTCTGTTACTGTTACTTATCATTTAGCCTCTGAAGAAGATCCTGCTAGGATCGAAACGTCAGGCCAACTTACTTTTACACATTCTCCTACACAGGCTCTCTAGTGGATAAGCAGTTTGCTAACAGTTTTATTTTTTTTTATTATTTCATATTGTAATATTTAATTTTGCATAATACTTCCTTTGTCCTTACACAGGTCATTGCGCTGAAAGAAACCATCGACACTGAACATTCTTCATATTTATACTGAACATGGTATGTCTTTTGTATTTTTTTTCATCTCGAGTCAATCTTTCTATTGTTATTATTCCAGATGTCAATGCAATCAGTATACTCTGCCAGAAGAGCTCGAAACGTCAGGCCAACTTACTTTTACACAATAATATGTCAAATATACACTAATACTGATGAAAAAAACAATGGACATAATGTGCATACAATGCATGGATTATGTAGGATGTACATACTAACACACACTGTGTTTGGTTGCCAAAGAAGTTAAGACTAAACGATTTTCTTTCACTTCAAAAACCACAACCAGACGTACATTAACAGAACTTTAATCATGTGGGACCTCAAAGAAAGGAAGAAATGGTGGAATATTGAACAGTTAAAACTTCCTCAAGAATTGGTTTGAAGAGATTTGGAAACCATTTGTAAGGAGTAGTTAGACAGTAGAACTGGACCTGAAAGGTGCTGATACTTAAGAAAAAACGATGACATAACCTACGTTCCCTGATGCATCCCAATAAAATACAAACAAAACGTTTCACTCTCACCTAGAAGTAGGAATTCTACATCCGAAGGATCGGTGATGACGTGACCGACTGTTCCTGTGTCTTCAAAGGAACAGATCTCAATGTTTTTGGTTCCCGAAGTGTGGACGTTAGGGCCAATGATGTTTGGAACAGCCTGCAAAATGGACAGAAATGAGCAATTATACTAAATTACCAGTAAGAAAACTAACATAAAGAACACAAAAAGACTCATATTATTAACTACATTTAATTCTTGTTTTTTTTTCCCTTCATTTTTGATGAAACTTAAACACCTGTTGAACACATGGCTAAGTGCCTTTAACTGACCTAGTTTTGCATTTTATAAACATTCTGTGAATCAATCTTTGAATGAACGTGACAGCTCTGACCTACTTTGTAAGTGACCTAAGCATGAGGTCAGGGGTCAACATGGAATGAATAATTAAGTGATAATAATTAGATACTAATTATTATCCAGAAGTAGTGTCATCTATGACATAATGTTACTCTTGTTGCATTAATGGTCAATAACTTTGAGCATTTTCACAACAAAAGAGGAATACAACTATTCACGTAATAACCCTTCACTAAGTCTACAAACAGTAAAGTAACTGCATCTTTCCAGCATTTTCTTTAAAAATCAAAGGCAAATTGTAACTTTGCAAACAATTCAATTAAAAACAAAATATATTTACGATTATGCACATGCTGCACATTTCGCAAAAGTTTCATTACTTTGCCAACTACCAATAATGACTGAGATGTACATAGGGTTCCTAAATGTCTTGACGATTAAACTGCAACAAAGTTTCCATGATTTTTCCACACAAAAGTTAACAGAAATTCCATGACAGTGTTTGACAGAACATAACATGTTGACAAATTCAGGAAGGACAAAGGGGAATCAATTCAAGACAACCATTCCTGGTTCCATGAATTTCCATGGCATGTGGCACTTTACGCCTTTTTTTTTTTGCAGGACTTTCATAGATCTGGATGTTGACTTTCAAATGACATTTCCACATTTTCCTCAACCATTAGATCCTTTGATAATGTAATATTATGATTTAAGAGGCATGGGTTGGGATGGGATGGAATGGGTTGGGATGGGGTGGGATGGGATGGGATGGGTTGGGTTGGGATGGGTTGGGATGGGTTGTGAAGAGATGTGATGGGATGGGGAAGGGCTGGGATGGGGATGGGTTGGGGATGGGTTGGGTTGGGGATGGGTTGGGTTGGAATGGGATGGGTTGGGATGGGATAAGATGAGATGGGATGGGTTGGGATGGGAGATGTTGGGTTCCAGTGTTCTCCCCAAAGCTCACCTCTTGGCTGACAGCTGTACCATTACTGGACATAGTAGTGACCACAAGTTGACCACTCTCAGTCAGATCACCCTGGACAGTTGGCTGGGTGCTTTGGCACTGGATGTCACAGAGCTCTTCTGGCAGAGTATACTGATTGCATTCACATCTGGAATAATAACAATAGAAAGATTGACTCCAGGTGAAAAAAACAAACAAAAAACATAATAATAATAATAATTCTCAGTTCTTATATAGCGCAACTTACAATAAAGTCTCGCCACGCAGTACTTAACCCTGGTCAGTGGTAACTTGTCACACCTACACACCAAAGTGTGCACAATTCAATCAATCTCTCCTGGGGTACCACATCTACGTGTTCCCCGGGGGACTTCCCATAGGGTGCAGCCACAAACCGACGCAGGCAACTATATTTACAAGTCACCTCGCAAGTCCCCATTTATACACCTGGGTGAAGAGAGGCAATGGAGAAAAAGTGCCTTGCCCAAGGACACAAAGCAATGATCTGGCCAGGGCTAGAACCTGTGATCCTTAGATCACAAGTCCATTGCCTTAACCACTTGACCACAACGCCCTCCGTTTCAAATCATGTTCAAATCAGATACAAATATGAAGCAGGGGATAAGGAGAAATGAGTTACACCAACTTGGATGCTCTTAAACTCAACAGTTAATATTAACATCTCTTCATCTAACATCAGCAGGGAAGGGGAACCCTCTTTGAACCCCTTCCTTTCGATTAGTTTAAATTCTCGAAAGGGGATCAATGCCGGTACTGGAAGAACACATTAATATTCTACACCGTTAGACAAGCATACGGAAGATGTGTTGTAGCACCAAAGAAAAGGACTTTTGAAGTGAACCCTCCCCCCCACCACCACCCACTCCCTGCCTCTCAAAGGGTAGTAAAATAAATCTACATGTATCTAGTACTTGTCATTGTATATATATATATATATATATTTTGCATCAAGCATCAAGCATAATTTCTATTGCACAAACCACTTATATATAACAGCATTGGTAACAAAAGCAAACTTGCACTAGGCTCATGGATCAATACAGCATCTTATCTGATATATCAAACATTTACACTGTAAAAGTTAACGTTTAATACACAGTTCAATGATATAACTGAAGTTGACAGAAATGAAAAATGATATACTAGTTCAGAATCATTATGGATCATGATAACCTCCACAAGTCCTATATAAAGAGTAGAACTCTATAGAAAACAAACTCTTGTAAGGTTCAAGTGGTGATTGCTAGATCAAGTGAGTATTACGTAATACCAGAGAATGCATTTCAAGATGGAACAACATCTCACAACCTTTGGGACAAAAATTGGCAGGGGAACCTCTTCCTCAATAAGTGAAAACTTTGCTGAGTCTAATGACAGGAACGATTCACATGCAACAATGGAGCCTCTAATTTTCATCATCTCACCTGCCGAGATCGACGTTGTACGTGCCGTCCTCGATGCCACAAGATGTGGTACAATCTTTACTGGCTGGGTCGATACACATCCTGGTGTTTGCATCTCTGGCCTGATTCAGTTCACAGCGGATGTCAACGACAGGTTGGCAGTCTCCGTCACTGTTGCCCTCTGACTCTGCGAGGTCAACCTCATTGTAGAAGATGTACCCTGACCAGCAAACACAAGACCCGTCTGTCGTCTGGAATGAACGATACTTGCCAATGCAGGAACAAGTGGCTTGTCCTGGGAAGAGCAAAAGGAAACATCAACTGAAGGTGAAAATGAATACAATATTAAAGCTGAGAAACATATATAAGATGCAAAAGATGAGTAACCTAAGATTAAGGTGAGCCCAGCCTGGTGGTTGGTGGAGGGATTAGGATGAACTGGTGGTTGGTGGGAGAGACTAATGTGAGCAGGGTAGTTGGTGGGAGTGAGGGATGGGATTTGGGGTGGTAGGAAGGATTAGGGTAGACTGGTGGTTGGTGGGAGAGATTAGGTTAAGTGGGTGGTTAGTGGAAGACTATGGTGAGCAGGTGGTGTGGGAGAGACTAAGGTGAGCGGGTGGTTGGTGGGAGAGACTAGGGTGAGTGGGAGGTTGGTGGGAGACACTAGGGTGAGCGGGTGACTGGCGGGAGACACTAGCGTGAGCATGGCTGTTGTTGGGAGGGTTTGTGGTGGTTGGTGGGGGGTGGGAGGGATTAGGGTGAGCAGGTGGCTGGTGGGAGACACTAGCATGAGCAGGGCAGTTGTTGGGAGGGTTTGTGGTGGTTGGTGGGGGGTGGGAGGGATTAGGATGAGCAGGTGGTTGGTGGTAGAGATTAAGGTGAGCAGTTGTTCAGTGAGATTAGGGCCAGCAGGTGCTTGATGGAAACATCTTTCATGCCAGGAAACATCGGAAAAGACCAACTCTATGATTATTTGCCCACAAGGAAGACAAACAGTAGTCATTCATATAGAGGAAGAGTAACTGTTACACTGTCTTGTAAGAAAACTAGTTAAAAGCCATTGTGGGTGGCAGACAGTGTTCAGTATGATATAGTCCACTACGATGCTAGAAACTCAAATATTGGTCACTCACATTCAGAATGAACACTTACATCTCAAAAGCCACCATCTATGAGTATTTCCACACTACTGAGACAATTACTTGTCTAATTAAAGTTTCCTTCATATGTCTGGGAATTACTTCAAAGGCTTTAGAATCCAGTTTCAACACACTTTCAATACAACTTTATCATCTTCTAAACTGATGAGCTTTAAAACGACAGTCGGTTTGTTACAAGACGAAAAATCACGCACCTTCCACGGATAGAGCAGAACTTCCACAAGGTCGACAGGCCTTTTGTCCGGTCTGGTCGTTGAAGGTATTTACTGGACATAACTGACACTGGTCTGCGGTGACCGCCTTGACCAGATTACCGTACTGACCGACCGGACACGGCTCCGGTGAAGATGACGATGGTGGACAGTAGAATCCTATCGGACAAGGATTCTGCTCTGGATCTCCAGTACCTAATTATGACAGATCAAATGAAAGAAAATCGCTGAAAAATCGATGGATCCTCGTTTACTCTGCCAACATTCAAGAATATGAGTGAAATAATTGGGTAATTAAACTTTTGAACTGAAGCCAAATATACAAATTCCAGCACATAGGAACAAATTAAATGGCCAAGTTAACCTAGTCTAGCACAATGCATAGATATTATTTGGCCTTTTTACTCAACCTCCCCCTCCCCCGCCCCTCGTCTACCCCCCCCAATCCTAACCCTATCAGAAAAAATACCATAATAACACATTCAAGGTTTGTAACAATTTCACTTATTTGCAAAACAACCACACAAAATAGCTAGAAAAAGTAGAAATGTTTCCAAAATCTAAAATTCATTTTTGAGTTCTTGCATCCCAAGTAATTTCTCTTTCTATCTTCTTTCTTCATTTTCTTTGTTCTAGCTCTCAATTGTCTTGTTTCAAAACTCACCTTCTGGGCAGTAGTACCCTTCGGGACATGGAGAGCAAGTGTATCGTTCGGTGTGGTTGCCATAGGTACCAGCCGGACAGATGCTACAAGATTCTGTGTCAGTAGACCTCAGGTCAGGGTGATCCACAGCCTTATACCCCAGAGGGCAAGCTGAAGGGACCTCACTTCCCTCAGGACAATACTTGGGGTAGAAGCATCTGAAGGATCAATAGATACAGACAAATATGTTTGGACACCAGATTAGCATTACCCTTTCAAAAGCCAAAGGAGGGACATATCCAAAGGATGGTACTTGATTGATGACTTAAATGATGATTTAAATGGTGTTACTTAAATGATGGTACTTAAATGATGACTTAAATGTTGGGTACTTAAATGATGACTTAAATGGTGGTCATTAAATGATGACTTAAATGATCACTTCAATAATGACTTAAATGGTGGTACTTAAATGGTGGTACTTAAATGGTGGTACTTAAATGATGACTTAAATGATCACTTAAATAATGACTTAAATGGTGGTACTTAAATGGTGGTACTTAAATGATGACTTCAATGATGGTACTTAAATTATGACTTAAACGATGACTTAAAGGGTGGTACTTAAATGATGAATTAAATGGTGGTACTTAAATGACTTAAATGGTGGTACCTAAATGATGACTTAAATGATGACTTTAAGTAGTTTTTTAGTCATTTGATATTGTCATAGTCCAAGCAGAAAAGGGAAAACATTTGAGTGCCAGTAATTTTTTGCTCAACTATAGCTATTCTGGTTTTCAGTTTACCTTTAAAATATGCTCAATCTCTGGAAAATGCTCCTTTCAGGTTCACTTGATGATGCTGTCAGTTGCCCAGTGCATACCTTCAATCCAATGTTTTTTTTATTAATTCTAAATACTCAACCAAAACAATTTTTTTTCTAACTTTCAAAGCAGCGAGGGAAAACAGTGTGGATATCAGATATAAAGATGTATAGGTTAGTGCCTATACAATAGGGGGGGGGGGGGGGGGGGAACAATCCTTTTTGAACCTTCATCACTTTCTGAGAATGCAAAATATGGTATCTTTCATGTGACACTTAACTTTAGGACAACTCACCTGGTATAGGAACTTGACCCAAGGGGACAATAGTACCCACCAGGACAGATGGGAGGTACACCGGTAGTACCTTCACAGTAATGGCCTGGTCGACATGTAACTTCAATGGAGGCACCTAGGGGCACAGAGAGAGGGGCATACCATGATCAGATTATCAAAAAGTTACAAACTTTGCAAATAATGGGCCCTTTTACCTTATTTATATAAATTTCAAAATGTAAAATGAAAACAGAAAATAGTTTTACAGTTAAGTAATACAATGTCAAGCTACACCATTCGAGACCCAGGTGGGACTCGGGGGGAGGGGTGGAATGTCAGCAGGACCCCTCATTGAAGTCTTCAGTTTTCTTTAATTAAATAAGGAAATTAAAATTAAAGATTATTGATCCGCAAGCCTCCTGGTTGACTCCAAGTACCCGGGCTGTAGCCCCACTTGATCCCCTCCTCCCCCCCCCCTCTCTACAGGCCTGATGGCAACCTTAACCCGATAGAGATAGACAATTAGATTATACTCTCAGAAATAAATGAGGAGCTGGTTTTATTAGCCGTGGGACTTCTGCAGAGTATTGTAATTACTCATGTGTGTGATTATGTACCTTCTGGACACTCATAGCTGGGATCACAAGGGATGCCATAAACATTGAGTGTATCGTTCGGACAGAAGTAACCTGGATCACATGGAGGGCAGTCTTCATTGCTGACCCGTCCTTCCGTTGGAGACATCCGCCCACCGGTACATGGCTCTGGATAGGTGGTAGCTTCCTCACAGTAGTGGCCAGTAGGGCATGGAAAGAAGGTAGAATTGGTCATACCTGAATATGCAAAACCAAATAGGTTAACATGAATATTGATGGAGCTGAATATTAGAACATTTCATGACTAATATCGATAAGAACATCAAAGCAAAGATGAAGTAAGTCAGACAGAACAGGTCAAAGATCAAACTACATAGATTACTCAAAGTGAGTAATGATGGACAACAGATACTTTTGATAAAGCAAGGATGTGCTCCGAAAAAGTCTGACCTATTTTTTCATAAATTTGACATATTATTCAACCTAGAGAACAGATTAAAACTACACAATCTGAAATTTTACCGACACTAACGTTTAATATTTTAGCTTAATATCTGAAAAAGAAAGGAAGAGAAATATTTGGAAGAAGTTTGTTTTGATGAATGATCTGACCTGTCTCGTTACAATAGTACCCCGGGAGACAGTTAAAGCAATCTTCCGCACTCGCAGCTCCTACAACATCCCTGTAGTGATAGAGGGGGCACTCCATCGGTGCAAGTCCCTCAAGACAGTAGTGACCAAGAGGGCAATCATAGAGGATCGGATCACCTGTTGGTAACGGTGAAGAAGAAAAGACAATTGTTATGTAAATGATGGTGCTGCTCAAGCAAGATGGTGCTTGTCTTTGCAGCAGACTTTGCTCAAATATGTTCATATATATATTTATGTACCGAAAATCCAGAGCAGTGAAAAGACTTCTAGTCTCCGCCAGGATTCAAGCCCTGGCCTCCTGATTTATATGGGGACACCCTAACCAACTAGGATACATAAGTTATATGTATACATTTATAAATATTTATATAAATAAATATAGAAACATATTCGTATTTGATACAAGAAACATGATGCATTGCAATGATGAGTACACAAGGTAAGCACTATTACTATCACAAGACACAAGACTTTGTTACTTGTATCTAGTCCTAGTTTATTACTTGCCCACAACTGTTCATGTTCATTTCAGAAGATGTTGCATTTTTGCATCATAACAATGCTGCATACCTTCTAAGCAGTAAAATCCTGCAGGACAAGGCATGCAGTCTTCTTCCTGACTACCAAACTGGACTCCACGATATGTGTTATTAGAGCAAGGTATCGGATCCATGGTTCCCTCAGGACAGTAATGGGCTGCAGGACAGGGTCCAGCACAGGTGGTGTTGGGCTCACATTGACCCTGGTCAAAGTTTGAGTCAGGGAAGTTCCCATCAGGAGTGTACTGGTAGCTGGTACTGAGACAGAAGTAACCCTCTGCACAATCTCCCTGAATCTCTCCGCCCCTGGTAATAGAAATAAAAGGTGAAGGGTCATTTAAGCTGGTGTGTCTCCAGTTTTTGTTCATTATTTTTTTGGTGACAAAGGATCCATTCGACATGTAATTATCTTATGATATTGCAATGTACTGTAATGGAATTGTGCTGTACTGTACTGAGTAATATATTGAGTACTGTACTGAGTATTGTACTAAGTATTGTACTGAGTATTGTACTGAACAATGAACTGAGTACTGTTGTGAGTACTGTTGTGAGTACTGTACTGACTATTGTACTATACCGAGTAATGAGCACTGTACTAAATACTGTAATGAGTATTGTCTAAGTATTGTACTGAGTACTTTACTGAGCACTGTACTGAGTACTATACTGAGTACTGTTGTGAGTACTGTACTGACTATTGCACTTAGTACTATACTGAGTACTGTACTGAGCACTGTAATGAGTACTGTAATAAGTATTGTACTGCGTATTGTACTGAGTACTTTACTGAGCACTTTACTGAGCTCTTTACTGAGTACTGTACCGAGCACTGTACCGAGTATTGTACTGAGAACTTTACTGAGCACTTTACTGAGTACTGTACCGAGCACTGTACCGAGTATTGTACTGAGCACTTTACTGAGCACTTTACTGAGTACTGTACCGAGCACTGTACCGAGTATTGTACTGAGTACTGTACTGAGTACTGTAATGTACTGAGTTATGGACTATACTGTGCTGCAATCTCAAGTTTCAACCTTTTTCAGTTCAAATTTAATCATTTATGTTTTAAAGTCTTGATTTAATACCACAGAGCCTATACAAAGAAAAAAGCAAATAGAAATTTAAAATAGCAATAAAATAGACACAAATTTAAATTTTACCTGCAAAACTTTCCTGAAACACATGGCAAGCATTCATACTCTGACTTCAGACCTGTATCATTGGCATAGGTGAATGTACCATTAGGACAGGATATTGGATATCTTGTGGCTAGTGGGAGAAAATGAGCAATACACGTTAGCCAAAACAATACGAAAAACGTAAAGCAGTTTTAACAAGACAGAAGGCAAAATGTGACTGTTTGAAGAGGATGCTGAAACGGTATGCAATGTAATCTTCAGCCTGTTTTCTCCACCATGCTTGTTACTTCTTATCCTTACCAAATATGAAGCGTTTTTATTCACAGAGGGTCCCATTTATACATGTTAGTTCGTCTGAAACCAGTGGCATCAATCCCAAGGGACTTCCTCCCAGACAAACTCCAGTCCAAATATTATAGGGGCAAATATTATTTATATATATTAAATATTATTTCATATATATTAAAATATACATTTATAAAATATTTATAAATATTTACAAATATTATTTATGAACATTAAATTTGCCTCCAGAGAATAATTTATTTATATATATATAATATATTTATATATATTTATAAATATTATTTATATATATTAAATATGCCTCCAGAGAGTTGTATTATATTATATCCTGCCTGGGATTGGTGTCTCACTCAGAGACCAGGAATGGTATGCAGGTTCTAATGAGCTCTCATAGCATTATGTGTGGGATAGGACACTCTTCTTAACCCCCTCTGAGTCCCCTTACCAGTCGCACATCAGACCCATAGTTATTGCTGAGAGTACTGCCTAGCACTCACCCTCATGATATGCTGGGTAGGGCTATGGATCTGGTTCCAACAAGCTCTGAGAGTATTATCATTTTTCAATGGGGTTCTCTCCCTCCCCACCCTTCTATCTCCCCCTCCTCTCCCCTCCCCCTCCCGCAACCATCAACACTCCCAATTGAGTCCTAATTGTTGCTCAGAGTACTCCTTAATACTAACCTTCTGGACAGTAATGATATGGAGGTTCCATTGAGCTCTGACAGTATTATGCATGGAAAGAGGTTCTCTCCTTACTCCAATCCCCACCCCCCCCCACCCATTGCCTCCTAAGCAGTCCCGCATCATTCCTATAATTATTGCTAAGCACTGTTCAGAGTACTACCTAATACTCACCCTCAGGACAGTAATGATATGCAGGGCATGGTGTGGGATCCGGTTCCAATGAGCTCTGACAGTAATACCCAGCTTGGCAAGGGATACAATTTGACCTTCCTTCGTTAGGCTGGTAGTAACCGACCTCACAGGGCACTGGTGCGAGGGACCCCTCTGGGCAGTAGTGACCCACTGGACACTTGTAGTTGAGAGGAGCAGGAGTGGTGACGGTTGCATTAGCCGGGCAGTAGAAGCCTGCGTAGCACTCATCAGTGGCGTTAACCTGGCCGGACGTGTTACAGTAGAATCCTCCCGGGCAAGGATCACAATCGTCCAGCGATGCAGCACCTGTAAATCAGAGAATCATGAGTGAGAGTTGTACTCACTTGTCTCAGCTATCCCCACTTACTATGCATGCAGAGCATACAAAATAAACTGTGTTATGCAACATTAATTGAATTTCTAGAGGATAACCAACTGGCATTATGCACATTCATTCATTCCTAATCCAACCAATCGGATTTCTCTTCATTTGCATAGCGCATACCTAAATTGCTTCTGATGGTGCCTGGAGGACATTGCTCTGGTGCAGGGGTACCTTCGACACAATAGTGGCCGAGTGGACATAGACCATTGTCTGGGTACTCGCTGGTGCTCGTTGGTACCTTGTCATCGGCCCCACCTTCACAGTAATAACCTGCCTGGCAGTATCCTGAAGGATTAAAGGGGGAAAACATAGGAAAAATATGATTGTGCGATAGTAATGAAAGTTGGAGATATAATGTAACTATTACTGCTAAAGGTATTAAATATCTATGGATGGTGTAAACTTGTTTTGCTGCTCTTGTTGATGGTTGAGTCCTTTCTGTGGCTTTGGTTGTGTTAGCTTTGTTGGGTTTATTTTAATAGGAATTCTGCAACAAGTTAAGTTGCAAACTTTAAAGCTATCCAGATGTGATGATCTACTCCAACCACAACAACATGAAACGGAGTAAGATATTGACATGGAGGGGAGAGGCATAAATTCATTTGGTTAGGTGGTTGATGGGAATAAACTCTTTAGACAACTGAATGGTGATAGTAAGTCGTAGATCCATCTCAACTCAAAAGTCACTAATAATCATCTCAGCATACCAGTATGCTGTAAGTATGCTTCCTCTAAAAGCCCTAAGCAATTGAATTGCATCAGAAAGAAAAAGGTGGGGTATATCTGTACAATAAAATTTAAAAAATGGGAATTTCTACGTAAAAAAGAGTTTACACTTACTCAATAAAGGTAATTAAACAGTCTATCATTCTAATAACAGTGACAAGACTTTAAAGGCATTTAAATATATTATACTATCAAGTTTGTACTGGAGAGTAATAGTATTATGCATCTCATTAACACGCTCAAATGGACATGTCTCATCTTGGACATAATGCACCCCACCCCTATCCTGGATCTAAACATAAGGCCCTCCCCCCCATAACCTGGACCAAAATATAAGGCATCCCCCTATCCTGGATCTAAATATAAGACACCCCCACTGCAGTATTGTGCATAGTTGTATGCACCCTCATTTGTTATCTTGTAGCTAAGTACAGTCTCAGTTGTATTCCAGTTGTATTTCTATGCATGTTTTAAGTCAAACTCTAAACAGAACACCCACTAGATCAAAACATAAGGCCCCCCCATAACCTGGATCTAAACACAAGGCCCCCCCCATAACCTGGAACAAAACATAAGGCACCTACCCCTATCCTGGATCTAAACATAAGACACCCCCACCTATATCCTGGATCTTAACCTGTCTAAGCTGGAATTGTTAATTAATGTTGAGTACTGACATATAACTCATTTGGACTGCAGAATATCAATGTATATGAACTACATCATGCATTATTTAGTAGTACATGAAACAGCCTAATAGGTACAAGGGCATTAAGATGGATTGCTTCCATCATCTAGCTTTCAAGCCTACATCTAAAAAGCATCAAAACACTTGCTATGAACAGGGATGACAAGTCACGTGGTAACCTCTGCCTCTCAATGTTGGAACGAACGAAAGGAGGACATTTTCTAAACATCCTAGTAAAATCCCTTGACGTCATATCTGACCAAATCAAACTGGTATCAAATATTTAAAGACTTACCAGACGGATAGCTGTTGCCATATCCTTCACAGTATTGTCCCGAGGGGCAGTATGAACACTCTTCCTCCAGGCTGATACCTGTAATGTTGTTGAATGTTCCCGGTGGACAGGGAAGCGGGACAGACTCATCGTATGGGCAGTAGTACCCTAAAATGGGTAGAATGAAAAAAAAAAATTACACAAAAGAACAATATAAGAGCATAAAGCATTAACAGACAGCAGCACATTGAAACAACACACAATGTGTTATCTAACACCATGTTGAAGCTAGGGCCGAATGTTGAAGCTAGCGCCGAATGTTGAAGCTAGCACCGAATGTTGAAGCTAGCGCCGAATGTTGAAGCTAGCGCCGAATGTTGAAGCTAGAAGAGGTATCTAGCACCACGGCTTGTTACCGAGCACAATTTGCCACCCAAAGTGGAATCTAACACCAAAAATGTGGAACCTTAGACCTGAAAAATGAAATATATTACTTAATGTTGTGATCTAATAATTAACAGCCTCAGCCCAGCATATCAAAAACATGAAGGATCATATATAAGACTTGTTGAAAAGTTTTTACAGTTAATGTTTATTTATCTATGATACTGGCAGATAAATTGTATTGCTCCTCACACTTAACCAAGGGATCAATAAATGTAAATTATACCAAATTAATTAATTATTTATTAATTATATTATAATATAATTAATTTTGTCCAAATATGTTATGATAACCAATTCTGTGATCTTATCCCAAGAATGCTTAAACTCTACTGAAGGGTTAGTGCAAACACCTATCAATTTGAATTTTACCTCAAGATGATTATGACCAACCAATACCGTCAATTCTTACCAGTTTTGCAGTCCAATGGTGCAGTCATGTTACCGTACGGGCACATCAGACCTGACGGACAGATGGTACAATTCGCTTGTCCCATGTTTGGCTGGTAGGTGCCGATGGGGCACCCTAACTCTGTGACTGCACCAGATGGGCAGTAGAACCCTGCAGGGCAGGGATACCCCATACCAGAGACAGATTCAGGGGTAGGGGTGGTACTACCACCGGTACAAATATATCTGAGGAGGAACAAGGATAGAATGCAGTAAATCTACATATTTTAATACATATTTATCAAAAACCTGACAACCCAAAACCAGACATGCAGTAAGATTTTACTTCTAGCAAAATTGTCTGTTGTAGTGCTTGGAACATGGGACCCGGTATAAATGGTGCAAGAGTATTTAAAAGCACTCATGCTCACACCAAAGTGCAATTTACTTGACTGTTACTGTATTCACACTGTTGAACTTGTATACTCCAATATGCCAACTATACAACTTTTAATGGAGAAACGCTGTTTTCTGTTATAAACATAGAGACACATAGCATTTGTTTGTCCTCATTTGCTACAAAAAGCACTGTTGTGAATTGTGACTGATGTGGCTTGCTATGAGCAAAATTAGTAATCTCTCGTACGTGAGTCACTTGTAATGAGTAACATGAATTATCTCTCGTACATGAGTAACTTGTAATGAGTAACATTAGTAATATCTCGTACACAAATAACTTGCAATGAGTAACATTAGTAATATCTCGTAAATTGTAATGAGTAACATGAATAATCTGTTGTACATGAGTTACTTGTTGATGAGTAACTTGCTATGAGTAACACAAGTAATATCTTGTACACCAGTGACTTGTAATGAGTAACATGAGTAATATCTTGTACATGAGTAACTTGTAATGAGTAACATGGGTAATATCTCGTACACAAATAACTTGCAATGAGTAACATTAGTAATATCTCGTAAATTGTAATGAGTAACATGAATAATCTGTTGTATATGAGTTACTTGTTGATGAGTAACTTGCTATGAGTAACACAAGTAATATCTTGTACACCAGTAACTTGTAATGAGTAACATGAGTAATCTCTCGTACATGAGTAACTTGTAATGAGTAACATGAGTAATATCTTGTACATGAGTAACTTGTAATGAGTAACATGGGTAATCTCTCGTACATGAGTAACTTGTAATGAGTAACATGAGTAATATCTTGTACATGAGTAACTTGTAATGAGTAACATGGGTAATATCTCGTACATGAGTAACTTGTAATGAGTAACATGAGTAATATCTCGTACATGAGTAACTTGTAATGAGTAACATGAGTAATATCTCGTACATGAGTAACTTGTAATGAGTAACATTAGTAAGCTCTCGTACATGAGTAACTTGTAATGAGTAACATGAGTAATCTCTCGTACACGAGTAACTTGTAATGAGTAACACGAGTAATCTCTCGTACACGAGTGACTTGTAATGAGTAACATGGGTAATATCTCGTACACGAGTAACTTGTAATGAGTAACATGAGTAATATCTCGTACACGAGTAACTTGTAATGAGTAACATGAGTAATATCTCATACACAAAAACTTGTAATGAGTAACATGAGTAATATCACGTACATGAGTAACTTGTAATGAGTAACACAAGTAATATCTCGTACATGAGTAACTTATACTGAGTAACATGAGTAATATCTCGTACACGAGTAAATTGAAATGAGTAACACAAGTAATCCCTCGTGAATGAGTAACTATGTTGTAATGTCATCAGTATGTCAGTATTCCAGAAATATTGATCAATACACGATTGCACCATTGTTAAGGCTCTAACAACCGTACTGCTACCTACCCAGCACTACATTTTGGTGCTTCACTGACTTTCACAAATCCCTGAAGATTGCAGTACCGCCCGGGCGGGCATGGTTCACAGTCTTCTTCATTGGTTACTCTGGTGTTGGTGGAGAACGTCCCTGCGGGACAAGGTTCTGGGTAAGCAGTACCATTGGAACAGAAGTAACCTACTGGACAGACGTCATTACCAGTAAAAGTTGTGTTATCCGGATCCACCTGAACAAAGGAAGATAAAAGTCATTTGACCGATAGCTTTCAGAAACTTGATCAGATATCAAAATATATATGATTAAGTATATGTCTATCTTAGGTACACAGAAATACATAGTTTAAAAAGAATAAGGCATCAACAGAATTTTCAGAAAGTTTCAGTAAAAATCGGAATATTTATATAACAAAAGTGAAATTCAAAATATCTAAGCTCTTGATTTTAACAAATTTCAGTTTTAAGTTCATATTCTATCATTTCTGGAAAAGAAATGGCCTGTTTAGATATGGTATCCCTTTCTAGGTCAGTTAGATTGATGGGATGCATCACACAATGGTATGTAGTAATCTCAGGGTCAAACCACTTTGTTCCTGGATTCTGACTAGCATCCCAGAGCAGTGTGTGTGCGTGTGTGTGTGAAAGAATAGACGGACATGGTAGGGCAAAAGTAAAACTGTTATCAGCAGCATTGTTCAAATCACTTTTCACGGCAACATGTGAAACCCAAGAAGGCGAATATTAATGAGAGTATAATTATTTTTTATGAATCTGTTGGTACCCTGAGTTGCTCAAAAACAAAAAATATCCAATCAATTTGGGTTTTCCTCATCAAAAGGGTGATTTTTATTGCTCTTCCAGAGCCCTAAAAAACATGTGTTACAAAGAAGAAACAAAAAACTACTTAGAAGAAACTTAGGTCTTGTGATACAAAACTAGGAATTGCTTGGTGGCCTGCATTTCACCTAAGAGCAGAATACAT
Organism: Apostichopus japonicus; assembly: GCF_037975245.1. Classification (NCBI taxonomy): domain Eukaryota; kingdom Metazoa; phylum Echinodermata; class Holothuroidea; order Aspidochirotida; family Stichopodidae; genus Apostichopus; species Apostichopus japonicus. The sequence goes on from NC_092572.1 coordinate 20,632,171, forward strand.
TCTTTTCAAAAATTGCTTTGCTGCTGTTGTCTAGGTTTGCACCGATTTGAAATGAACATGCCGAACAGTCGCTCTCTCAAAAATATAACCGATTCGCTACATACCATGTCATCATAAGGCGTAGGGCTATATGCACCTCCTGTACAGTAGTAACCGGCGTAGCATTCGTCAGTTGGTGCGGTTAGTCCGGGTGACTCACAATAGTAGCCAGCGGTGCATGCCACACAATCTGACAGCTCCTCGTAGCCACCGGTGTCACCAAAGGTCCCCGGTGGGCATGGCTGGGACTCAGCTGCCCCCGTACCATCTGGACAATAGTAACCGGCGGGGCACGAAGTAGGGGTGATCACAGGCCCAGCTGTTAAGTGGAAAGTGGGAAATTGTTGTTTTGAAAAAACTGGATCATTGCACATAGAATTTGATCAATCCTGTAGCCGTGTGGTAGAAACGCAATTTACAATATAACATCTTAGTCACACAGTGGTGAGAACAGGCCCCGATTGTGGGGAGGGGGGGGGGAGTGACAAGGTTAGATGGGTGGTAGGGAGAAGGAATTGTTTAGTATTAACAGCACAGGATACATTTATAGGGTGTGACCAGTCTGGGTGTGTGGTAGACAAAATGGATTTGACCATATGGTAAACAGGGGTGAGAACAGGTCCAGATGTGTAGCAGACTACTAAAGTGGGAAATGTTCTAACCTCTATACGAGGCAGAGAGAAGGAACAACACAGTACCCTATGAAAGATCGTCTCTCCATCCCCCACCCCTTCATCTACCCCGAGGGAAAGGATCGATAAACTCGATCGAGAGTTAAACAGATAAATCTCTCAATTCTTACATTCCGTTGGATCACAGTAAAAGCCAGCCGGGCATATTTCGCATTCGTCCTGACCCGTCTGCCCGTTGTAGGTTCCATTCTCACAAACAATTGGTTCCCAGGCCCCTGCTGGACAGTACTGGCCCTCAGGACACTGAAGCCCCACTGGGTCCTTGGAGGTCTGACCTCCTGGACAGTAATAGCCTGGATCACAATAGTAATCTGGAGCACTGTTGCCTTCTCCTGAAAGGGCGAGCAGAAAGCATTCGCGAAATTCAGACGAAAAATTAATTGAAGGAAGTAATACAATGAAAAAGAGAAAGGAGATCAAAACATCTTTCACTTAATATTTAGGGAATATTTCATGTACTAGGTGTGCCATTGCTATATAAAGCAAATCATTTCGTTAACTTAAAGCAGCTTAACAAAGCATCATAATTAATGTAAACTATCCTATCTTCCTATACAGTTATTCTTCGACCTTCCCAGAGTCACCAGTAACACACTCATATTTTATCAAACTCTATTAGACAATTTCAATGATGTTAATAGTACTCACAAGAAATATTGATTTATAACATTTTAGTCATATAAAATTCACTATGCAAAGTTTTCATCTTTGAATTTGTTGTCAAGATATTATAACAGTCAAAATCATGCACAAGAGAACATTTTATCTTTCTTTATCTTTAACTACTGGTATCATGGCTGGCTATTTGAAAGAGAATTTCAAACTCCTACACTTTTTTTTCTTTTGGTTTTCATGAAGTACATGGAACGATATCAGAGGGAGTTAATATTAACAAAACTAAACAGCTTTGATAAACATCTTTTCTTTTCTTATTTTTTTGCGATGAATTATTTGCGATGAATATAATTTCATTATTTGCGATGAATATAAATAACCTTTTTTTTTTTTCCTTTTTTTTCCATCTCATATATTCAAAATTTGTGATTAGGTGGTACAAAGGTGAATTAAACAACAATAATCATGGTTATTCTTTACAACAAATTATAATGTATAAATAATACAGTATAGGGATAATGAATACGAAAAACGTTAACCTTGCATAGAATAGTTCCCAAAAGTATTATTAAAAGAAATCATTCTTACTTCATTGTTCTCTTTCTTTAAGATATCCTCTTCTACTCTTAATAAGAACTTAAACTTATTAGCAAAATTAGAATAGTTCGGTTTAGAATTGTCTAATTTACAATTAAATAAATAATATTTTGCATGCAGTATAAAAAAATTTAATGGATGTCTTAAGTCGTCGATTAACCCGAAATGAATTTTTATGGGGTCCATTATAAAATTATCTTTTACACATGTTTCAGACGTTTCTCTCCAAACATTTTCAACAAAAGGACAACATAAAAATAAATGGTCATATGTTTCCTTGTTACAGCCACAAAACTCACAATATGGTGACTCTTTAATTTTAAGTTTGTAAAGATAAACTTCTTACCTTCACAGTATTTTCCTGCTGTACAGTTCAAACAATCTGCCAGGTCCTGGTTACCCTCTGTTCCACTATAAGTACCTGCTGGACATGAGTAAGGAACCCTTGTACCCTCTGGACAGAAGTAGCCAGGGGGGCAAATGTACTGGTCAGGTACAGGTGAGGTGTGGTTACAATAATAACCAGCAGAACAGTTGCCTGAAAATTGATAAATATAAAGTGAGGGTTACAGATACTGTGATCATGACGTAAAAATTCCAGATGAGTACCCAAATGGGTGTAAGTACCATGATGGGGGTACCATACATAATGGGGTACACTATACCATGGCAGCAGGAATAGAATATTGAGAAGATAAATATAAAGTGAGTATTACAGATACTGTGATCATGACGTAAAAATTACAGATGAGTACCAAAATGGGTGTAAGTACCATGATGGGTGTACCATACATAATGGTGTACACTATACCATGGACAAATTTGTTAACGATCGTCCAGGTCGTCTGAGACGACCAAATTTCTGTTCGGGGGGCAACGACAAAATCGGCGGTTGTCCGGACAGTGATTGTCATTGACATCAAATTCAGATTGTATTGTAACTCAACACCTCCAAATATATGTAAAAATGAATATTAAATACCGCCCACCTCCATCACTCAGGAGATACTGAAAATACAACATAAATAGCAGTATGCCTATGATCAGTTTTGGCCAGTTTTACCGGCCCAGATCAGCTGGCGATCCACTCCTCCAAAACCTTCACATCACTCCTAGATTTATACATATCGATCCTCCTTTTTGATTTTTTCGTAAAACTTTTTTTGGGAAAACCGAACATTCCGTTTGAACAGACCACAGGGAATATCTTTATCCCATATCGCCTTGCAAAAGGCTATGCAAAATTGGGACTCGGAAACAGCGGTACTTGATGGGAGACACAAAATAATACGAACAGTGCCTTATGGTGGCATACTCCTATTAGAGTCTATATCCATCCGCTTGATTGTTCTCCTTCAGGAAAAGAGCCAAAAAGAAGCAGGAGAACATCTTTTGTGACCTGTTATCAATCATGATCTAGGTTTTTTGTGGCTTGCATTTTGAAGAGTATGAATGGAAGTACATGTGGTGAGAAAATTGAGTCAATTGAGGCAATTTTAGACCCCTTTAGGCCTCCCAGGAGCAGCGTAGGAAAATTGTTTACTACCGATTGAAGTGGTTTGTTTTAATACAAGTGACGAAAACTTCCGGGGCTCGTATAGCAAGAAATCTGTGCGGTCATGGTACGGAAAATTGATAGTGCCATGAAAGTCCAACTTGTCAGTTATCCAGTGATGGGTAGCGTTTAGCTAGTGAAAACTTCTATCTAGACTTAGAGACCACATTACTTTTGTGATTTAGTGTGTAAGTCAATGGGGATTTTAATGGGCATATGCTACCTTATGCTGTAAGTCAAAACATAAGAATGAAAAATCCATCAAACTTTGTTACCATGGTTACTGATATTCCTGAAGGACGTACCTGTCGGTTGAGCTAAGCCGGGTGTCTCACAGTACATACCACCGGGACAGTTTATCGGAGATGCTGAGCCGTTAGGACAGAAGGTCCCGGGGGAACACAGTCCACCGGTGCTCATGTCAAAGTCTGGACAGACACAGTCGTACAATGGATGACAGGTATCATTAGGATAGGAGACACTGTAAGAAAGCAGAACGACTATTGCTTGAGACATAGTTTAGATCCTTGAAAAAATCATGTTAAATACCCATTGCAAAATAACTGGAAACTCAGGGTGATTTGTAAAAGTTAAACACAGATAGATACGTATATATCGCAACGATTCAGAAATGCCATCCAAATCATTTAAAAAAGTCCTACATCCCTGCCTGGGACACCCCAATATTTCCTTCTCTGTTTTTTAAGTTAATGATTCATTTTGTGATTTCATAGAAGCAGTTTTGCACATCATCAACTGACTGTATGTACTGCAAGATGAATAACTTGTAGCTAGACATAAGCTGGCCGCCTTACACATCTGACTATGTATTACAAAGGATGCCTCTGTGATCAGTAACAAATCAAGTCCTTTAACTGGTGCTAAAAACCACACTAAAAATAAATATATACACTCGTGTTTTAATCTGGACTTTTACTTTTGTATAACTCTATTTTATGTGCTTATCCTTTGTTGTTTGTTTTTTCATAGGTTTTGGTCTGTTTCTCGTGTTTTAAGAAATTTATGTTCGTATTTTACATACTGTTTAATTTTCGTTTTTGTGTTTTCTAGACTTTTTTATTCCTTTGATTTTTCTGTCTTTTTTATGTTTCTATTTGTTTTAGGTTTTGTAAAGCGTCTAGAGACCTGTTGGTACTTGGCACTATATTAAGAACTTATTTATTATTATTATTATTATTATTATTATATAAATATATGTTCACAGTCAACTAAGTTAGCTGTTTTATACAAATAGGGCAAGATTTGATAACGAACAAGACAATACAGTCATAGCTCAGACAAATAGATTCAGTATTAAATTGGTAAACACCTAGGGGTCGGTGTGGCTTCGACGACTCCAACATCAAATGGTCTGTTTGATGATGATCCACCCGTACAGTAGAATCCCTCGTCGCACCACCCCGAGGGAACGGTGAGACCGGTGCCCTCACAGAACTGTCCTGGGGGACAGTACGGACATCCTACTGTTTCGTTGACTTGGTCTTTAAGAAAAATGAAACACACAAACTTTCATGAATTCTGGTCACTATGCAATCTATCAAAAGGAGATTTGTAATAGCTTTAAGCTTTAAAGCTTTAAGCTTTAAAATCTTGTCAATCTGGGGGAAAATGTGAAACATTTCTACCACTTTGTCATAAACTCTATTCATAAGAATGATGGGATTGAACGAAAATGGGATGAAATTAAAAGATTTTGAATATCTGGTTAAAATTATAATACAGACAATGTAGAACACCATGAAATGTCTCTTTTTGAAGTGAGACTAATATAATAAGCTAACAGTTCATTTGTAGATTTGTTACAGGCTGCAGAAATAACTGCCAGTGTTTTGATAACGACTGTGGTGTTTTGAAAAATTCTCCTCACTATGAAATAGCCAAACAGTCCAGTCTCTAATAACACATACATGATGAAATAGCCAAACAGTCCAGTCTCTAATAACACATAAATGATTAATAAGCGAAACAGTCCAATCACTAATAACACATACATTACAAAATAGCCAAACAGTCCAGTCTCTAATGACATAATGAACTAGGGAAACAGTCCAGTCTCTAATAACACATATATCATAAAATGGTCATACAGTTCACTCAGTGTGTGATAACACAATGATGAAATAGCCAAACATTCCGGTCTCTAATAACACATAAATGATTAATTAGCCAAACATTCCAGTCTCTAATAACACATATATACATGATTAATTAGCCAAACATTCCAGTATTACACTTGATACATGATTAATTAGCCAAACATTCCAGTCTCTAATAACACATACATGATTAATTAGCCAGACATTCCAGTCTCTAATAACACATACATGATTAAATAGCCAATCATTCCAGTCTCTAATAACATATACATTACAAAATAGCCAAACAGTCCAGTCTCTAATGACATAATGTATATACATGATGAACTAGGGAAACAGTCCAGTCTCTAATAACACATCATAAAATGGTCTAACAGTTCACTCAGTGTGTGATAACACTATGATGAAATAGCCAAACAGTCCAGTCTCTAATTACACATGTATACATAATGAAAATAGCCGAACAGTCCAGTCTCTAAATAACACATACATTACAAAATAGCCAAACAGTCCAGTCTCTAATGACATAGCAGCTAGGCCTATACTTGATAACTAGGGTACCAGTCCAGTCTCTAATAACACATCATAAAATGGTCAAACAGTTCACCCAGTCTCTGATATAAAAATGATGAAATAGCCAAACAGTCCAGTCTCTAATAACACATACATTACACAACCGCCAAACAGTCCCATCTGTAATAACACATATTGGGACTTTAGAGGAGGTTCTCACCTCTTAAACTCAGGATTGTTGGCACTGGGGGTTATCTTGTCAGAAAGGTAGGCCAATGTTTACGATAACTTACTTGTATCACTGTTGTACGTCCCAACTGGACAAGGGAACTGGTCTATGTATTCAGTGCCCTCTGGACAGTAATGTCCTGTGGGACAGTCTTCAGGTATAACTGTAGCATTCTCACAGAACTTGCCTGATAAAAAGATCAGAAAGGTTTCAGTTTTTTACCTCTAGAAGTAGGAAATGTGATATAAAAGCGCAAACAGAAAGAAATGCAAATGTTTGCCAAGCTAATCTTCTGTCCTCGTAAACAGCTCTTCCCTTCTTTCAGATATAGTGACACTTGCTGTGAAGCAGTCTTGACTAGAGTTATTATCGGTGGCGGAGCTAGAGGTATTGGTCAAGGGGGGCAAGGATGGTCTGGAGGGGCGCTTTCGACACTATCCAAGCGGAGCGCCACCGCAGGTTGGCGCGGAGCGTATATAAATTTTTTTGAGTAGAGATACTTCCTAGATTGCCGGAAATGACCCTTTCCTGGCCTTTCCTGGCGAATTTGCAAATAAACGAAGTATAAATAAGTGTCAAGAATGTGACAAATGTCAATAGGTAGATGAGAGCACAATAAAAAAGGAAATAATCGCAAATAAGTAAAAAGTGGTAAAAAGCTGAAAAGGGCGCCAGCAGTCCATTTAAGTCCGTCAGGGGGGGCATCCGCCCCCCCCCTGACTGTACGGACGCTCCGTCACTGGTTATTATGGAGCACACTATAGATAATAACACCAGAGAAAAAGGTAGAAAGAGACATAAGAGAAGAGCTTGCCTGACACCTTAATTGTTGTGAGATGCTTAAATAAATTGCATCGTGCACTGATCACATAGTAAATTGTATTACGCACGTCATCCAATGATACTATACATCACAGTAGACTGCATTAAACATAACAATACTTTATTGTTGTGTCACATGACATTGAGTACAGAGTGTGGTTTAACACATTTCAAGCAAGGATATCATATATTACATTAGACTGCATGAGACATTACATATTACACAACATTGTATTACATAACATTGCTTACGTAGTTTTGCATTACAAATTTCATTTCAAAATGGATACTTTATAGTCTGCATGAATCATTGTAACATGGAATCATGTAACACTGATTACATAAGTATTTCGTTTAAATTCAATAAACATTGTAAGACATTGCATATTAAACATTGGTTATACGGTAAATTACCCATTTCATTACAATATTATTAAATTGAATTATATTCAAACTGAAAGAAAACATTATATCTAGCATTGTATTTCATACATACACACATGCACCCATACTTACACACACATATACGCATAAGCAGACATACATTCACATATACAGTACATACATACGTTAAATCACTCATCTATGATTAAATGGGCATATTAAACCTAATAACTCCTACAGTGACTGTTCATGAAATGGAACAATATTTTTTCACCCTAATTGCCATGATTAACGAAAGATGGTAAGCCGTAATCGAGGATCACCTAAACTGCCTCAAGAAACAGGAGAGATGACCGAAAAATACCTATTATCTACTACACTCAGGAAATGTGGGAGAGTTGACTCAATTTAATGATGACAATCAATTATAGTTCTTCTCCTTAAATACCTTAATGCAGTTCCATTATTCTCATTCATGAGAGCTCTTAACTTACCCGCAGGACAAATTTCACATTCTTCCATCTGGTACCACCTGGCATGCCACCCTGCTGGACAGGGGGTCGGAAGGGGTGACCCAACCGGACACTCATGACCTGGCGAACAGATTCCGCCGGTGCCTGTGTTATCTGTTCCGTTTGGTGCTCGGACATTGCAACCTGATAAATCAACCGGAAAATGATAATTAGTATTCAATTCCCTTTCTCAAGAATTCTTCAATTTCATGTTCGTGATACTCCCTCCCCTTTTTCTTTTAAAGCAAATTTCTGTTTAATTCCTGTTTTTTTTTTTCCTTTGGTTTTCTTTTTCTCATTCCTACTTTGTAAAGCACTTTGAACAGCTGTATTAAGTGCTATATCAATGTAATTTATTATTAATATAATTATTATGATTATTACTACTCAAATAACATGAGTTGTAAAGTCCCTTTGGCAAAAGTTTACTCAGACGTTACCATAGTTCCATTGAAACAGAACCCAAAAGGCAACATTCTGCTGGTAATATCTCTCTGAAGAAAACCACAATTCATATTCTTTTACATAAAAATCCAGGTACTTATGTAAATGATATTGTTATTTCCTTCTTCAAATAATCTCTTAGGTGCACAAAACATGGCCTCAATGTTTCTGCACTGTGCTACTATGATGTCATTTACATACATCTGCATGGGCAAGAAAAAAGAAAAAAATTGTAGGATTTCACAAACAATTAAAAAAAAACATGAACAGAGTTTGTCACCAAACTGGGAGTTACAACCCTCTCTAAAGATTCAGAATACAAGATGGTGTTGTCAAGCCAGGTAATTTTCATGTTATCATAAAAGAGGTACACATTGCTTTGGCCTGTCCACTGGGAATTGAAATACCAGAGACATAAGGCCTTGTCCAATGGAACTTTCAATACAAGAAACATATGCCTGGGACTTGCTCATTAAGACTTAAATACATCTTGAGATATAGTGCTTACAAGTTTTTCACATTTTGATCTTTTGCAACCTCAAATGATTTTGACCTCCTCAGTAAAAAAAAACTAGGTTTCTTTTTCTGAATATGGGGTGCAAGTGTTCTATGTATGAAATTTTGTCCATACCTTTGTAAACAATTTCTAATGTAGACATTTTTAGGATTTCTATTTATTTTTAAATCGCAAAAATATAACCTCTTCTATATTATTCAGCTTAATATATATTTTTGGTATAATTATTATGTGTAGCTGACAGAGTTTCATTATTTCTGAAACCTCACAAAGACTGTGTGCACTAACGATGTTATTCCTTTACAGCAATCTTCTCAATATGTAGAATGCTTTTTCGACCTGGCTTTCATGTAAAACCTTTACAATGACTAGATCATACAACATGTTCTTTTATTGGCTTTCATGTTACAAACATAGAACATTATTTAAAAGATATATACCTACGAAGCTTCCATTTTTGGTAAAATATTTGTGCCTTCTTTGTTTAAAAACATTAAAATGCTTTAATATTTGCAAAGAAAGTTTGGCTAGAGAATGGAAAGAGAATTCACTTTGTCAAAAACTGGTTAATATAGATAATTCTGTGCTTTGTCCCCTCAATTCAAAGTTACATGTTTCCACGTCACTTTGGGTGTGCCGCCAGCAATGAACATCTCTCAGCCCCTCCTTTATGCAGGAAGCTACTACTACTCAAATAACATGAGTTGTAAAGTCCCTTCGGCAAAAGTTTACTCAGACGTTACTATAGTATCATCGAAACAGAACCCAAAAGGCAACATTCTGCTGGTAATATCTCTCTGAAGAAAACCACAATTCATATTCTCTTACATAAAAATCCAGGTACTTATGTAAATGATATTGTTATTTCCTTCTTCAAATAATCTCTTAGGTGCACAATACATGGCCTCAATGTTTCTGCACTGTGCTACTACGATGTCATTCACATACATCTGAATGGGCAAGAAAAAAAGAAAAAATTGTAGGATTTCACAAACAATTAAAAATAAACATGAACACAGTTTGTCACCAAACTGGGAGCTACAACCCTCTCTAAAGATTCAGAATACAAGATGGTGTTGTCAAGCCAGGTAATTTTCATGTTATCATAAAAGAGCTTTGGCCTGCTTTGGCCTGTTCACTGGGAATTGAAATACCAGAGACATATGGCCTTGTCCAATGGAACTTTCAATACAAGAAACATATATGCCTCAGACTTGTTCATTAAGACTTAAATACATCTTGAGATATAGTGCTTACAAGTTTTTCACATTTTGATCTTTAGCAACCTCAAATGATTTTGACCTTCTCAGTAAAAAAACTATAGGCTTCTTTTTCTGAATATGGGGTGCAAGTGTTCTACAAATGAAATTTTGTCCATACCTTTGTAAACAATTTCTAATGTAGACATTTTTACGATTTCTATTTATTGTTAAATGGCAAAAATATAAAATCTTCTATATTATTTAACTTAATATATTTTTTGGGTATAATTAGTATGTGTAGCTGACAGAGTTTCATTATTTCTGAAACCTCACAAAGACTGTGTGCAGTAACGATGTTATTCCTTTACAGCAATCTACTAAAAATGTAGAATGCTTTTATGACCTGGCTTTCAAACCTTTACAAGGACTAGATCACGCAACATGTTCTTTTATTCCCTTTCATGTTACAAACATAGAACATTAATTAAAAGATATATATACCTACGAAGCTTCCATTTTTGGTAAAATATTTGTGCCTTCTTTGTTTAAAAACATTACAATGCTTTAATATTTGCAAAGGAAGGTTTGGCTAGAGAATGGAAAGAGGATTCACTTTGTCAAAAACTGGTTTATAGATATTTCTGTGGTTTGTCCCCTCAATTCAAAGATACATGTTTCCACGTCCCTTGGGGTATGCCCCCCAGCAATGAACATCTCTCATCTTTATGCAGGAAGCTACCACTACTACTACTACTCAAATAACATGAGTTGTAAAGTCCCTTCAGAAAAAGTTTACTCAGACGTTACCATAGTATCATCAAAAAAGAACCCCAAAAGAAACATTCTGCTGGTAAAATCTCTCTGAAGAAAACCGCAATTCATATTCTTTTACATAAAAATCCAGGTACTTATGTAAATGATATTGTTATATCCTTCTTCAAATAATCTCTTAGGTGCGCAATACATGGCCTTCATGTTTCTGCATTGTGCTACTATGGAGTCATTTGCATACATCTGCATGGGCAAGAGAAAAATGAAAACATATCTTGCTGACATTAAGGCCTCAAAGCCCACAGATAATGTTCTCTGTTTCACTAATATCAAAAGACTATCAAATTCCTCTTACTAGAACATTGATTAAAGTTGTTGCTCACAATCGACTTTTGTCAAGTACCATCCATCATTGTCCACACACTATTAAAGTAAAACTGTTATGTTTACTGTGTGTGTAAAGCATAATGGGCCAGTTCTGGTTACTGTTGATTGCCTTTACTCTGTCCTATTACAAATTATAGAAGCTTCTGGAGGTTCATACTAATTTATATACAAAGGTAAGATGGCTGTTAAAGGGATGGCACAAAGACTAGGTGAGAGAAGCAGCCATTTATTGCATGAAACTTCATGTTTTCACCGTAACATGCTCAAGATGACCTCCAGCGTGTTTTATGTACTGTTAATCTTTGCCCTCATTCACAAATGAATCGTTAAAACCTAGCTTATTGAGAATGTGAGCAAAAAAATACAGGTACTTCTGAAAACGATAGTCTTACTTCCTTCACACAATCATTTTTCATTGGCTAATATGCTTGGGCTATAAGCCAGCTGCAAAATTATACCAATCAAATTTGTATCATGGGTACTCTGGAAGACATCATTGGCTTGACATGGATTACGTTTTAAGAATTGACAATGCATTTTAAAAGAGTCATTTGTTGCTCTGAGCTGAAATCCTCTCTGAAGTGAGTTTGAAGGTATAAACAGTTGACCAGATGAATATCTGATTGCTTTTGATTATGTTCTTGTTCGCTTAACAGTAGTCTTATCAAGGACTGAAGCTAGGTCCAGGCTAGTTCCAGGACATCAAATGTTGCTAAGAATGATCTGCATACATTCAATTCCAGCTTGCACTTGAGTAAATTTCCTGATTCTAGTCTAGTAACCAAGGACTAGCCAATTGAGATTCCATTTAAAGTAAAAGGTGTGTAGACTGACTACTCATGTGTTTTAATTTTGGAGACAGAGTGCGACCAGTGGTGATTGGCTATAACACTAGCCGTTGCTTCAAGATTTTTTATCGATGAACAATTCTGAGACTCGGGAAGTTTTGATGAGCAGGAAGAGGATTCATTCCATTGGAAAGCTATAAAAATCTTATATTTCGTGCTTGATTGCTTAATTACAACTTTTTTTCCAAATGGAAACAAACTGTGCTATAATTTGATTTTCAAGTCGGATTCTATTGAGTGTGTATGAAGACAGAGCATACCTTGGTGCCGATTGATTCTACAGGTTTATCAGTACACTTCTCTATAAACCAATCAACATTTCCTAATCAGAAACAACACTAGATAATATGAGGCCGTTACCAATACAAGTTACGACAATCTAGCATTTCCAGTTTCGTATCATAGTCGATCAATACATAATTGCTCGACCAGCTGAGGGACTGATTCTATTGGATAAATCTTCATAACATTAGTTTTCTCTACCGGTTTCTAACAAACTTGCTAACCATCGGAAGACCCTATAAACGATGAAGATCAGAAAGGGGACAAACTTATACGAAGGTAACTTTGATGATCAACTGGTTGTCAAATGCACTTAACGATCATAACAAGCTACAGTTAACTATAAAGACATATTGTAAGCTATGGTCTGCTAATATAGAATATGGTCTGCTAATATAGAATATCATGGTCTGCTAATATAGGATATGGTCTGCTAATACAGGATATGGTCTGCTACTGTATGCTATGGTCTGCTGATATTGGATATATGTTCTAATGTAAGATTGTAGTTCCGGGAATCTAGGTATATAGCCTTTTCTGACGACAAATAGATATGGAAGATACCAACAACATCACAAGTTATAATAATATTTTTAGTTATTCTAAATTAAGTGATGAATATAACTATCATTTTAATTGTGAACATATTCAATGGATCATCAACCTCCATCTTGCCCTTTATTCAGTTTCCCTTATCATGGGACCCCTAGCAATACTTTCTAATTGTATATTCTTGATTACTATGAGTAAACATCCTTCCCTGAGGAAAACATCGCTGAGTGTTTACTTAATGACTCTGTCATTTGTTGATATTTGTTTCTCTTTTGGTGTGGTATATGACTCTATGTTGTTTTTACTCTTTCATGCCAAAAGGATGTACCTGTACTTGCCTGTACCTAATGCATTCAGTTATCGCCCGCTTCAATTTCTGTCAGACCTTTGTATCGTTGCAATCTCTCGAGACAGATACCTTGCTGTAAGCAAGCCAATCCAAACAGCAACCGCAGCAAGAAATGGGTTTAAACTTAGATGTGTAACTGTTACAGTTTGTGTTGTATCAGGTGGCTTCATCTTTGGGATTATGACATTTCGTGCTCTCTGTTGGATATTACCCACAGAAGTGTTTGCTTGTCCATTTGGATCTGTAAGAGATGTAGCAAACACAATGTCTGAAATAGAGGGGGGTATATCGCATATAAATGCGACACTTCTTCCGGTTCTGATTTTCCCAGATATCATCACATTGATAACTTCACTAATTTTTACTATAAAAACATACAGGATACTGTATAATCCTCTGAGTGTAGGTCAAGTAAATAGGACAGAAAATCTAAAGGTACAGCGTAACTTGACAAAAATGGCTGCTATTAACTCTTCTATTTTCTTCATATGTATAATTCTTTTCGACTTGTATATTGTTATTTACTTGTTCAACTTTGGTTACATGTTGGTTCCACTCTTTTCTTTATCTGTCTTTAACAGTGGTGTTAACCCAATTGTCTATAACATATTTGGCACTCGTTACAGAAAGGCATTTCTGGAGACATTCTCTTTTTTGTTCTGTTTCAAAAACAGGGACCGACGCAATGACCAAGAATTAAGCCAGATGCCTGCATAGCTTAAGTTAACGTAACACTGTGATTTATAGCTTAGCTAAGGGATTGTCTTAGTGATCTATGACTTAGATCTTTGTACACAAGTCCATGCAAACAGGGAATCTATCTTAGTGTTCAAATTGTGTGTATTAGTTTCATAGGCTCTAAACTTTCTCTTATGAAATACATTGGTTCCACTGTGCAAAGACTACTGTACATCTTTGCACTTGTGTAGCAATTTGCAAAATTTTGCATTGCATTTTGCGATGCGCTACCGGATAAATTATTTGATGGTATATAGGAAGCAACACCACATACCAGAAGTTGTAATAGCTTAGCAAGATCAGGACTGTCTTAGTCCAGGCTACAACTAAGATCTTTGTACACACATGCATGCATACATCACAAAACAAGCAACAACCACATCCAGAAGTTGTAATAGCTTAGCAAGATCAGAGCTGTCTTAGTCCAGGCTACAACTAAGATCTTTGTACGCACATACATGCATACATCACAATACCAGCAACACCACATACCAGAAGTTGTAATAAATCAAACAAGATCATTTTGTTTGTTTTTAGTTTCTAAATCATAAAGTTTCTGGGGTTTTTTTTTGTTTTTTTTAGTAATGTTAGCTGACTGGACGTGAGTAACAATAACCTCTATTGGTATCATTTTTACCACCTAATGTAATATCATCACATTGTTTGTAGGTACCTTTAGTTTACCAAGATTCATTCTTTTTGCAAAGCTGAACATGTTAATCCTAGCAAGGCCATTATTCTTTCATCAAGAATTTTCTAATGTAAATTTTGTCTTCATTCTTTCATAACGATTTACCGAGGTGAAATGTTTGTAATTGTTAACTGAATATGAAAGTAAATGGAAAATTATTACACCTTCATTGTTGTAAATGCTAGCTGTTGGATATCTACCAATAAACGTTAGACAAATTTATTATTCCTAAAAGACCTCAAAGAGACTGAGCACCATCTCTTATAATTATTTTTAACTTCAAAGAAATAATGATATGGTGTTAATTGAATCTATAAGGGAAATGGTGTTACATTTAGTCTTGTAAATTAATGTTAGCTCTTAACTATCAGTCTATTGTACATGATATCTTCATTAATTTTAGTCAGAATGTTTACTTTAAAAGACTTATTATTTCTGAAAACTTCACAAAGATTGGGTAACATCTTCATAATTATTTTCTGATTTCAAATAAAATAAAATGGTGATGATTGAATGTATAAGGGAAATGGTGTTAGATTTAGTCTTGTAAATTAATGTTAGCTCTTAACTATCAGTCTATTGTACATGATATCTTCATTAATTTTAGTCAGAATGTTTACTTTAAAAGACTTATTATTTCTGAAAACTTCACAAAGATTGGGTAACATCTTCATAATTATTTTCTGATTTCAAATAAAATATAATGGTGTTGATTAAATGTATGAGGGAAATGGTATTAGATTTAGTCATGTAAATTAATGTTAACTCTTAACTATCAGTCTTTTGTGAATGATACATTTATTACTTTATTCAGAACGTTAACTTTACAAAGATTATTATTTCTGAAAACCTCACAAATATTGTGTAACATCTGCATAATTATTTTCTGATTTCAAATAAAATAAAATGGTGATGATTGAATGTATAAGAGGAACGGTTTTAGATTTAGTCTTGTAAATTCATGTAAGCTGTTTACTATCATCCTATTAATAATAATAATAATATAAGAATTTGTAAAGCGCTTTTATCCAGTTAAAAAATCTGCTCAGAAGTGCTGCAGGAGCAAAGTACCCAAAATGGACACAACAGTTATTAAACAAATGGATATGCATTCATGAATAAGAACGTCTTGACTCTTGAGTTCTTTCTGGAAGTTGACACATGCTGGATTGTTTTCAGATGTAAGGGGAGACTGTTCCAGAGCTGTGGAGCTGATCTAGCAAAGCAACATTCCCCATAGGTGGAAGTGCGAACAGTAGGAACAGATAGCATATGTTGTACGCTTGAACGAAACACCCTGCTATAGGTCTGTTTTCTCGGAGAAGCTCTTGTAAGTAAACTGGGGCTAAACCATTCCTTGCTTTGAACACAAGGACAAGAATTTTATAATGGATTCTGTTCGCAATTCTAAGCCAGTGAAGATCTTAAAGAATTGGTGTAATATGTTGGTGTTTTATTACTTTTGTTACAAGTCTAGCAGCACAGTTCTGAACAAGTTGAAGCTTATTAAGAAGATGTTTAGGTAATCCAATGAGGAGAGAATTACGATAGTCAAGATGTGACAGAACACACAACTGAACCAAAGTGGTAGTTGTTTTAGAGTTAATAAACTGTTGAATCATTGAAATGTTCCTGATGTTGTGGAATGCTCTCTGGCATACTTTAGCAATGTGGACGTCAGCACTTAAAGACGAATCAAACACAACTCCCAAGTTGCGAGCTTGCTGACTTGCTTCGATTACACATTCTCCGATCTCAAACGATGGAATTAACAACTTGGCTTGAGTTGATTTTGAACAGATGACCAACAGTTCTGTCTTCTCACTATACAGTTTAAGAAAATTTTAAAGACAAAAAAAGGACTGTGTGCACTAACAATGTTATTCCTCATTCTTCTAGATGTTTAGTAGAAAAAAAGGATCAGGAGGGACACTCAAGTCCCCATCAAGGACCCTATAGAGAGAGAAGAAAAACTGAAGACACAAACACTCACACCTGATTACAATGCTTAAAGTGCTTGTCCAAGGCATTCTTAAACCCATTGACACTACTTGCAAGTACAACTTTCTCAGGCAAACCATTCCACTCATTCACAACCCTATTAGAAAAAAAGTTATGCCGAATATTAATCCTACTATGTGACTTTTGGAGTTTAAGACAATGACCTCTGGTACAACTACTGTTAGCAAACATGAAAAAGTCTTGAAAACCTGGATCAGGTCCCCACGTAACCTTAAAGCTCAAGTGTGGTGAGATTCAACAGTTGTAACCGCCTATTATAACACTCTTTAAGGAACTAATCATCCTAGTAGCCCTCCTCTGGACCTTTTTGAGTACTGCCTTATCCTTAGCAAAATATGGGTTCCAAGCCTGCACAGCATACTCCAGATGAGGCCTAACCAACTGCTTATAAAGCTAAACTATGATGTCCTCTTTCAGAAAACTGAAGTTCTTCTTGATCATACCTAAACCATATTACCTCTTTTAGCAGCTTCAAGACAATGTTTTAAAGGTTGCAGAGATGAGTCAATGTAGATATTGTACCTAGGTCTCTTTCAACAGAGACCTCCTGTAACTCCACACCATTTAGATTGTATGTAAACTTTTGGTTACTACTACCAATGTGCATTACCTTGCATTTATCAATATTAAAAAGCATTTGCCACCCCTGAGACCAGGAAAAAACCTTATCCAAATCCGTTTGTAACTTCTCAGAATCGCTTTTGGCAGAGACCTCAGAATACAATTTGTTGTCATCAGCAAACTTCTTAGTAGCTGTACACAGAATATCTCCGTCGATGTCATTTATATAGGCAACAAACAACAGGGGACCTAATACAGACCCTTGTGGAACCCCACTAGTAACGTCCTGCCAAGAAGAAGCACAGCCTTTAATTACCACCCTCTGTTTCCTATTACCAAGCCAATTCTCGATCCAAGACAGCAAACTCCCATTGATACCCATACTCTTCGACCTAAGTAAAAGAAGCTGGTGGGGAACTTTATCAAAGGCCTTCTGGAAATCCAGGAACACAACATCTACAGACTTCTGCCTATTTAGTGAGATTGTTACATCTTCCATAAACTCAAGGATTAGTGAGACAAGACCTTTTTGACAAAAACCATGTTGAGACTCTCTGATCAAAGACTGACTGCTGAAGTGACAGACCATAGACTTTTTAACAATAGACTCCATGACCTTTAACAAGCAACACTAGTAGACTAATGGGCCTATAATTACAGGGCTTAGACTTATCACCCTTCTTGAAAATTGGGGTAATATTAGCACATCTCCAGTCCTTAGGAACAAAACCTTCATTCATATATTTACTAAAAACCAATGAGAGTGGAACACAGAAATGGTGTGCAAAAGTCTTCAACAAATATTGATGGATTGCATCCGGTGCAGAAGCTTTAGAAACATTTAGAAGAAGCAGCTTCATCCGAAAATAAGACCGTATCCAGTTTAGGCCTATCACTGTCCCCCTGAAAATTTGGAATACTACTCATATCTTCCCTTGTAACCAGAATGAAAACATTTCATGGTTCCTTGCTGCTGTTCATTAGTTCCATTCATAGGGAAATTTCTAACAAAGCCCTAATACAACAACAGTAATTTATGCTCACAAACTTTTGTTGCCAAAGTAATGCTAAGCCCTGATATCAATTGCAACACACATCAGTGTGTGAAGACTATCTACCATTATCATCATACCAAGTTTGACGAAATTCCGACTAGTAATAGTAGCCAAGTAATTGCAATTTGGAGTATTTCACGTTTGACCCCATGATCTCATTAATATTCATGAAATGAGCACCAACATCAACAGGGATAATCTACTTACTATGGGCCACCCACTCACCAAGTATGGTAATGATTGGTCATTCCCTCGTTGAGTTATTGTGCATACAAACTTTTCATAATGAAATAATGCTAGCCCCCCCCCCCCCTTAAAAACATGCATGATATCAATTGCAACACACATCAGTGTGTGGAGACTATCTACCAATATCATCATACCAAGTTTGACGAAATTCCAATAAATAGTAGCTAAGTTATTGCAACTTGGGAGTTTTTCACGTTTGACCTGTGACCTCATTAATATTATTTAACTTTGAACTCGTATAACTTCGCACACGAAGGTCACATTGGGGTCAACCTATTGACATTTATGATCAGAAGGCACCTTTGACATCTGAAAATAGCATCGAAACTGTAAAAATCCCCAAAACACGAAACGGTCACCAGAGGTCAAATTGAGGTCAAGGGTCACCCAGATGCGGGTTGACAAATGGATTACATTGAAGCAACTCCCAACCTTAACGGACAGTTCGTTCTCAAGTTATCACAAAAATACTAGTTTTTTATCATTAATTGACCTTTGGTGACCTCGGATCACATGACCGTTAAGTTTGAAAATATTCCCCTATACCATTTGCAACTTGTCCCAAAATATCAACCATGTCACACCTTGGAACTGAGAGTTATTGCATTCAATGTCTGAAAATTAACTTTGACCTCGTATAACTCCGCACACAAAGGTCACACGGGGGTCAACCCATTGACATTTATGATCAGAAGGTACCTTTGACATCTGAAAATAGCATCGAAACTGTAAAAATCCCCAAAACATGAAAAGGTCACCAGAGGTCAAATTGAGGTCAAGGGTCACCCAGATGTGGGTCGACAATTGGATTAAATTGAAGCAACTCCCAACCCTAACGGACAATTCGTTCTCAAGTTATCGCAAAAATACTAGTTTTTTATCATTAATTGACCTTTGGTGACCTCGGATCACATGACCGTTAAGTTTGAAAATATTCCCCTATACCATTTGCAACTTGTCCCAAAATATAAACCATGTCACACCTTGGAACTGAGAGTTATTGCATTCAATGTCTGAATATTAACTTTGACCTCGTATAACTCCGCACACGAAGGTCACACGGGGGTCAACCCATTGACATTTATGATCAGAAGGTACCTTTGACATCTGAAAATAGCATCGAAACTGTAAAAATCCCCAAAACATGAAAAGGTCACCAAAGGTCAAATTGAGGTCAAGGGTCACCCAGATGTGGGTCGACAATTGGATTAAATTGAAGCAACTCCCAACCCTAACGGACAATTCGTTCTCAAGTTATCGCAAAAATACTAGTTTTTTATCATTAATTGACCTTTGGTGACCTCGGATCACATGACCATTAAGTTTGAAAATATTCCCCTATACCATTTGCAACTTGTCCCAAAATATCAACCGTGTCACACCTTGGAACTGGGAATTATTGCACTAAATGTCTGAAATTTTACTTTGACCTCATAAAACTTCACACACAAAGGTCACCTGGGGTAAACCTATTGACATTTTTGATTGGTGAGACGTGAATATAGCATCAAAACTGTAAGAATTCAAACATTTTTTTCTTTGCCCATTTTCTCACCGAAAATACTAGTTTTTTAACATTAATTGACCTTTGATGACCTCGGATCACATGACCGTTAAGTTTGAAAATATTCCTCTATACCATTTGCAACTTGTCCCAAAATATCAACCTTGTTACACCTTGGCCCTGGGAGTTATTGCATTAAATGTCTGAAAATTAACTTTGACCTTGTATAACTTTACACACAAAGGTCACCCGGGTGTCAACCCATTGACATTTTTGATCGGAAGGTACCTTTGATATCCAAATCTAGCATCAAAACCAAACATTTTCTTTTTCGCCCGTTTTCTCCCAAATTAAGCACATTTTTTCTAATGTGACCTTTGACCTTTTGACCTTGGTTCCAAATGTAGTTTGATCTGCTGATTCCAAAAATCAACACGATAAGTCTGTACAGCCATCCTAACTCTGACCGAAAACTTTGACCCCATATAAGTTCGCACACAAAGGTCACACGGGGGTCAACCTATCCATATTTATGATCGGAAGGTACCTTTGACATCTGAAAATAGCATCGAAACTGTAAAAATCCCCAAAACATGAAAAGGTCACCAAAGGTCAAATTGAGGTCAAGGGTCACCCAGATGTGGGTCGACAATTGGATTACACTGAAGCAACTCCCAACCCTAACGGACAATTCGTTCTCAAGTTATCGCAAAAATACTAGTTTTTTAACATTAATTGACCTTTGGTGACCTCAGATCACATGACCGTTAAGTTTCAAAATATTGCCCTAACCAGTTCACAACTTGTCCCAAAATATCAACCTTGTCGCACATTGGCACTGGGAGTTATTGCAGTTTTAGTATTTTGGGTTTTTGGACCATAACTGACCTTTGGTGACCTTTGTGGGCACCAAAAACAATAGGGTTCATCTACTCACTATGGGCCACCCACCCACCAAGTTTGATCATGATCAGTCAATCCCTTGTTGAGTTATCGTGCATACAAGCTTAAGCGTCTCACACACACACACACACACACACACGCACACATACACACACACACATACTCACCTCCACAATAATATTGGGACTAGTAACTTGGTACGTTTTGCATCAACAATTGTGGGACCTGATTTGTGGGACCAGAATGTACACCTTATGTGTGGGACCTTAAAAACACACCTTTGTGGGACCAGTCCAAATTGTGGGACCAAAAAAACACACCTGAGAAACATCATTTGTGGGACCAGACCAAATTGTGGGACCAAAAAAACACACCTGAGAAACATCATTTGTGGGACCAGACCAAATTGTGGGACCAAAAAAACACACCTGAGAAACATCATTTGTGGGACCAGACCAAATTGTGGGACCAAAAAAACACACCTGAGAAACATCATTTGTGGGACCAGACCAAATTGTGGGACCAAAAAAACACACCTGAGAAACATCATTTGTGGGACCAGATAAAACATGTTTCAAACTAAATTTGTGGAATCACACCCAATATGTGGGACCACAAATCATGCTGTTCCAACATGTCTGGGACCAAAAGCAGACCTTTCAAATGGTTTGGGTACCAATCCCAAAATGCAGGATTAACTCCTTTGTGGGACGTACCATCTAATGAACACAAATACCGAGTCTCTGTCTCTAAGACAGAAATTAAAGGAGCTTTGGTAGTTGAAAGATAAATTATACATAAGTTTATGTACTGTTTCCCCCCCCCCCCCCCCCCCCCCCCCGAAATCAGCAATATATTCATCCTGCGAATATTTTCCCCAAAAAACTGCCTCAGCAATAGCAATTTCCAACAGAAATTTCTTTAATCGGCAGAAAAAACGGTATATGAATTTTTCTTAAGTTGACGTCCCAGCTCAATAAGTTGGAGGAATACTGTACAGAAAATAAGGAACACATTTTTCTCTCATAACTACCTATCCTCCTTTAGCCATTCAGATGTGTCAAGTTAAGGAACTGTAAATATGTTAGGAAAAGAACATTTTCAATTTTTCACAGTTGTCCTTATCTTTCAGTCTACACTGCATATAATTTGACAAATTGACCACAGTAATTCACTTTTCATTCAGTTTGAGTTTGAACTAATACCTTTTCATGCACAACATACTTGGCATCAAGGTATTCTAATTCGAAGTATTTCTCTGTTTAATTGATACATCAGAATAACTGCTGTTTGGCTAAAAGAACTTTTTAAGAAATAATGCTAAAGATTTTTTCTATTAGTAGTGCTCATTGCTCAACAAGGATAGCAGCTTTATATGTATTCATACTGGGCAGAATCAACAATGTTGTCAGTTTGCACTAACATTTACAGTAGGCTCAAATGAGCACAGAAAATGTGGGACCAACCAACTATATATATATATATATGTATGCATGTATATATATATATATATATGTATGCATGTATATATATATATATATATATATATATATATATATATATATTTAAAGCAGGAGGCCCGGGTTCGAATCCCGGTGGAGGCTCGAAGTTTTTTCACTGTTCTGGATTTTCCTTCACATTACGTTTTCAACGGGGACACCCTAACCATGGACGCTGATTGTATGTCCAGAGGTTCGAAACAGGTAAGGAAGGTCGTAATTCCACTGTAGGCTATTGACACCTGTATCGAACAATACTAGTTCTGTTCGTGGTGACATATTTTTGCCTTACTCTAGAGATCAAACATGATGCTAACCAACTCGAAAATCATTTGTGATTCCTAAAGCTGGATATATATATATATATATATATATATATAAATATATATAAATATGTATAAATATGTATAAATATATATATATATATATATAGTTAAAATTATATATATAGTTAAAGTTATATATATAGTTAAAGTTATATATATAGTTAAAGATAATTCCTGGCCTAGCATATCCTGTTTTATAGCCCCACAGAAAACTTCGAGCCTCCACCGGGATTCGAACCCGGGCCTCCCGCTTTAAATATGTATATATATATATATATATATATATATATATATATATATTTATATATATACATATATATACATATATATATATATATATATATACATTTATATATATATATATATATATATATATATATATATATATATATCAAGTTATATATATAGTTAAAGATAATTCCTGGCCTAGCATATCCTGTTTTATTGCCCCACAGAATTGTTTAAGAAATACTAAGGTTTTTTTTTTTTGATTAGTAGCTAGTCCTCAATAAGGATGACAGCTTTTTATAGATTTCATACTGGGCAGAAGCAACTGTGTTGTCTGTTACCCCTTTCATTTACAGTATAGGCTTCAATGAGCACAGAAAATGTGGGACCAACCTGCTGTTGGTTAAAAGGATAAATCAAAGCCAACTTGCACTTCTTGTTTTATATACCCACCGAATTGTTTTACAAATAAAATCTGCTTAGTTTATATAGATTAGATTAGATTATATTATATTAGATTATATATATAAATATATAGGAATTATCTTTAACTATATATATAACTTTATATATATATATATATATATATATATATATATATATATATTTATATATATATATATATATTTATATATATATATATATATATATATATATATATATATAGTTAAAGATAATCATGGCTAACTTGCACTTCTTGTTTTATATCCCCACCGAACTTTTTAAGAATAATAATAATAAGTTTTTTTTTCTATTAGTAGTCCTCAACAAGGATAGCAGCTTTACTTGTATTCATACTGGGCAGAAGCAACAATATAGTCAGTTTTCACTAAAATTTACCGTAGGCTCAAATGAGCACAGAAAATGTGGGACCAACCTGCCAATAACCTGCTGTAAAGGTCAAAGAATAACTCCTGGCCTTTCATATTTTATATTCCCACAAAATTGTTTTACAAAAAGCGGCTTAGCTTTACTCAATTAGAAGTCCTTAACAGGAGTGGGAGCTTGATATGTCCTACATAATGGGCAGAAAGCAACTATTATGTCTGTTCCCACTAACATTTACAGTAGGTCCTTATGAGCACAGAAAATGTGGGACCAACTTGTCAAATAACCTGCTGTATATATAGTTGAAGATAATTCCTGGGCTAGCACTTCCTCTTTAATATCCGACTGAATTGTTTAAGAAATAAGGCTAAATTTCTTGTTATTAGTAGTCCTCAACAGGGATGACAGCTTGTTATGTATTTCATACTGGACAGAAGCAACTGTGTGCTCCTCCACCCCTCACTTTTATGCACTTTTTGGCTACTCAATTAGTAGTCCTTATCATGGGTGGCAGTTTTATATACTCGGCAGAACCAACAATGTCAGTTTCCACACACATATTACAGTACGATCTAATAAGCGCAGAAAATGTGGGACCAACCTGCCAACCTATTTAGTTCATTTAAGGATAATTCCTGGTCTTGTCTTCATGTTGAATATACCCTTTAAAAAAAAATTGCCAAAAAAAAGCTAAGTTTTTAATTTTAATTTTCAGGTTTACAGACTTGTTCAGGGCCAAGGCCTTCTCACACGACTTTACAACTTAACCCTGGTCATTGCTAACTTGTCACACCTACACACCAAAGTCTGTACAATTCAATCTATCTCTCCTGGGGCACCACAGTGCACCACAACCATGTGTCCCCCGGAGGACTTCCCTTAGGATGCAGCAACAACGGGCGCAAACAACTATATTTACAAGTTACCTCGCAAGTCCCAATTTATACATCTGTGTGAAGAGAGGCAATGGAGATAAAGCGCCTTGCCCAAGGACACTACGTAATGATCTGGCCAAGGCTCGAACCTGTAATCCTTAGAACGCAAGTCCACTGCCCACTTGACCACAATGCCCTCCACAGGGGTTTAGGATATGCCCTTGATTTGAAGACAGAAATTTTGGTTCCCCCATGTGCCCCCCCCCCTTCGCTTTCATGTACTTTTTGGCTACTCAATTGGTAGACCTTATACAGGGTGGCAGCTTTATATACTGGGCAGAAGCAAGAATGTCAGTTTCCACACAAATTTACAGTACGATCTAATAAGCGCAGAAAATGTGGGACCAACCTGCCGACCTATTTAGTTCATTTAAGGATAATTCATGTTGAATATACCCTTTTAAAACAAATTGCCAAAAAAAGAGCTAAGTTTTACTCAACTAGGAGTCCTAAACAGGGGTTTAGGATATGCCCTTGAACACAGAAAATTTGGTTCCCCATGTGCCCCCACCCCCAATTTCATGTACTTTTTGGCTATACTCAATTAGTAGCCCTAATTAAGGGTGGCAGCTTTATATACTAGGCAGAAGCAACAAATTTGTCTGTTTCCACTAAAATTAACAGTAGGCTCGAATGAGCACAGAAAATGTTGGACCAACCTGCATATAGTTAAAAGAATAATTCCTGGGCTTGCACTTACCCTTTTAAAAAAAATTGCAAAAAAGCTTAACATTTTGCTCAAGTAGTATTCCTTAACAAGGGTTTACAATATATGCCCTTGAGCACTGAAAATGTGTTTCCCTCATGCTTCTCCCCTTTCTCATGTACTTTAAGGCTACTGTATAACAGTTTAATAAGCACTATACAACAGTAAATTTATCCCAGACTTGTACGATACTGTAGGACTGGAAAACTCTTGAGATATTGACTGGAAACCATAGTTTTCAATAATAATATATAGCCAACATGCTTGTGTGATCTTTAAACTGTGAGACCAAACAGGCATGAACAATATAGGGCATGGTACAGTTTAGTGTACCCCATGCCACCCACCCCCCCCCCCCTCTAACTCTCTGGTGGAAGTAAACCGTGGCATTACACTGCATGCAAGGACTGCCAAAAACTTCAGAGGAAGTTTACCTTCATACTTTTTTCCATTCCACTAAAATAATTCAAAGGCATACTGTAAAACCTAGATAGTACAGGAAACAACATTGATGATCTGTTATTTTTGTAGTATGCTGGAAAAAAAATTCTACTGAAATTGATGTGAAGTGGCATTACATCTATAATTAACACACTTCTTGAATACTGAACATTATGTTATAGATTAGTATGGCAAGAGAGTGAAATCAGTGGAAATTCTTATATGAGAACATTTCTAGGTAAGTAATTTCTTTCTCAACTTGTGTACCAACAAGTGCGAAAGTGACTGGAGAAAATATATATCAGAATCAATAGTCTGCATGTATATATGCAGTCCATTTGCCAACTAATTATAATTAGTCAAGATTACTTAGCTACTACCTTCAATTGTTCTCCAACAGTCTTTATCCAAAGAGAGTTGAAACAGTTTTCAAATTAATCTAATGGCCTGCAAATTAGAAGCTTCTTCTAAACTGTTTACTGTTACTAATCTCAGACTCTATGATTCAGTTATTTTAGTTAATGAACACATGTACAGTATGCATACTCCACAGACACTGTAATGAAAAACTATTCAGAAAACATAGGAACTACAAAACCCTAAAAAAAAAACATGGGTAAATAAAATTAAGTTTATTGTTATATTTTACACTTCTCTACTCACCATACACATACTGTAATCTGTAAACTGTAAACTACAATCTCTCAGTGACTTTTGATTCTCCCACAGGACCGATTATCACTAAAGTCAAGAAAATGTGACCTTAAAGGTATGCAAACATAGAGAAACAATTACCAAGAAGGGCAGACAATTTGACCTTTGGGGTTCACATCGGCTTTTTTTCTGAAGAAGAGGATTCCAGTATATACAGTATATGCCTACTACTGTACATGCAATATCTAAGGCCCACAATATTTAGTTGTATCATGTATGCAGTATATGGTAAAAATGTCTTTATACAGGTAATTTTACACAATTAACTGCAGGCATACTGTGATATTCATGGTAAAGTATGGCAGTTGTATGAAGCATGTGACTGCATGTGTGCAACAGGTACAGTAAACACTGTATAGTGAAGTCTTTTTTTTTTTTGATTCTCAAATTTGTCTTAATTTGTATCACAACAGCTTGCATTATATAGTCTATGTACACTTCAAAGGTTCTTATTTTTGGTTTTGCATATTAGAAACAGAAATGTGAACAGGTGTCTTAATCAAATCTTTTGACGTGAAATCACAATGAGGAGAAAGCTATAGTTAAAAATTCCTTGGTTTTTAAATTTCAATCGAAAATTCTTATTGATAGAAATAATAATATCAGTTTCATTCCAATTACTTAAGTTTGGGACATCAAGTTAGAAATGATGTTTGCTTGTACGGCATTCTCTTCCTTTCAAATAAGGGTTAACTTCCTTTATTCCAATCGAATAGTCTAATACAAGCTGTGACAACATGTGGGATGAAACTAAAGCAAAACATGGTGCTCTTCTATACCATATCCATGAGCAGCTTCTACTTGTCACTATCACAATTCACAACATTGACCATACTTCCAGTTTGAGAGAGCATTTACTGAATTTTCAGAACAGCCTCTGTTGACCTCAAGTGGCCATCAAAAAGCTTTCAAAACCTCATTTCATAAATTCCCCCCTCCCCCAAACACACATATAAGCCGCACAATTGAACCAAACTTCAGCTACTACATCATGGTGTGAATGAATAAATGAAAGCACTTTAATTGCTGCCAACTGAAAATTCTTGCCTCATAATTACAATTAGACATAATTTTGGCCTGTGCATTTAAATGAAATTTACAATACCTCTCTTAAGGAGGTATATTGAGTAGGAGGTACTACAAGACGATTCTAGCTCTTTGGAGTTAGCTTGAAGCGAGCAATACTGTACTTAACTTGAAATTTGGGAGTTGAATGGACTTAATTAAGTGCAATTTTATGTAATTAGCATATATAACTAAGGAATTTTGTCAGCCGCAACAAGTCTAAGGGCAGTTCTAAGCAAAACAGGACATGACTCCCAAAACTTCAAATAGGTTTAATCGTAACAAATTTGGTATCGAATTAAAGCTAAGAATCAAAATTTCCTTAATCTGCAAAAGGAACACTATTTTCATGTCATTTACATATTGAAATTTGCCTAATTTAAATTGCAACATTAATAAAAATAATGGTTGTCAAGTTGATACTAAATACATTTATATACATGATAAAAATGATAAACCTGAATTGATGCATGATGTTTGAACTCTAGAGATCCAAACCATGGGCTTAACATTTCTGTAACATATATATTTCATTACTGTTCAATGACCTACAGTAATTAGATTTTGGGAAAAAAAAGTCATGATGTAAGGGTAAATTTTGATGTTTTTTTAATTATTCCTTTGCAAGACAATAAAAATTTGCAATGAAGTTTGTTTCCAAACCTAGGACATCGATAACCATTAAATACAAGCACATTTTTAAGTTCATCTGACTTGCCATCATTAATGACTCATTAAAGTCTGTCACGTACGCTGTAACAATTTTGCTACAGCGTGACGTTACAGCTGATATACACACAAACTTTTGCAATGTAGTGTCCTATTCCCAGACATAATTGAACCATTCCCCCCCCCCCCCCCTCTGGAACCAACCACTTAAAATGAGGTTGCCTTTAAAGTGATTTAGCTTTCAAATGTGAGATATCAGCTCACCTTCTTAAATGACTAATGAGAAACAATAGAGACAGGGAAAATATAACACATATTAATTATAGTTGACACCCTTTTTGAAAGCTGGTGGCACCATTCCAACTTCTTCATTCAACTCAGATACTGTATATACCTACATTTCCGGATATGCTATGTGATATATGTTTATGGAACATAAATTGTCAAGTTATCTTTTAATCAAGTCATTTTTATGTTATATATATTCACATTATAAAATATTCGTAATTTTGTAATTGCCTGTTGTGTGTCACGCTGTAACGCTATGCTAATTTGAATTTTCATTTCATGATTAATGTATTTTTAACAAATTTCCACATCTAAGATCAAAGACTGATGGTAGTGACCATCAGAACGATCTACTGTAAGTACCTTCAAAGCACCATTGAAACATGACAGTGGGCCGCTATACATCGACTTTGCATTGACATTTCAATTGTCACGCTGTAACGGTCACGCTGTAACGTTACATTGAGTAAGATTTTATTGCATATTTAAATTAATTGCCAAACAATTTTCACAAATTAGGTGTCATATAAGACATTGCAGAAAGCAACAAAAGAGTTTCCAATATGGTAGCTGTTTAAAAACTTCACAGTTTTGGGTATACATGTTTGTGCAAAAACACTCGTCCATTTTACGTCACACTGTAACAAGGATGATTTATTAATCATATTTCATAAATACGATAGATGGATCAATGATTCATAGTTAATTTTTATACCTGTTTATCAAGAACTAGTTATTTTGTATTATTTTATTGCTGATAAATAAATAACTAAGTCTTTGTGAAAGAACCATATGAATATTGAAAAAGCCTTCTGATTGTCACACGGTAATGCTTTGAACTTGCCCCTAAGCAAAGACATGCCATTGAGTTTACTACAGGTACTGTAGTTGTTTGGTGGAATTATAATTGTTTTGCACTTTGACAAGAGTTGACGCTCGAAATGCTTTATCACCTCTGTACCCCACTAATAACAAATAAGAAGATACATTTTCATTTCTGTATATATATATATATATATATATATATATATATATATATATATATATATATTGGGTGCATATCCAGGTGGGAGTGGCGTTTGGAGAGTCCCCCACCCCCCCCCTCCCTTAAAAAAGGGGAAAAGAAAAAAGGAAGAAGCAAAATGGGAAAGGAAAACAAATGGGAAAGGAGGAAAAGAAAAGAATGGGGGAAGGGGAAAGAAAATAGGATAAAGAGGTCAATTATATGATTATATGATCATTAGGTAATTTAACATGCATGATGGTTGTATAGATTAACTACATGATCATCATGGTATCTAAGGGGAATATATAGCGGTGAGTCATATACGGATGGTGCTAATATCTGTACTAAACCATATAGCTTCTATTACAGGGAAACTGTGCAGGCCCCTGGACCCAAGACCACCAT
Organism: Apostichopus japonicus; assembly: GCF_037975245.1. NCBI lineage: Eukaryota > Metazoa > Echinodermata > Holothuroidea > Aspidochirotida > Stichopodidae > Apostichopus > Apostichopus japonicus. Next base: position 20,662,431 of record NC_092572.1, read on the forward strand.
GTGCAAAGCAAGAGTTAACAAAACAGACAGTCTCCTGATGGTCTCCTCTTTAAAAGTCACTGAGAACCCTCCTTTACTAAAAGCTGTATTCACCACTGAAACTAAGGGTGTACAGTATATTTATGGATCTTATATTTGGGGTAGGAGTGCACTGCCTTTGACACCATTTTAGACTTTTGACATTCAAAAGAACTGAAACCTTTACAGCGTTTTGGAAGAGTTAAAAACAGTCGCGTACTAAGCTTGGACAGAGGGGAAATCTGCCCGGCTACCAAAGTCAAAGTCATGAGTGGCAACTTTTCCGTGCCCTATATATATACTGTATATATGCTGCTGAAGAAAGAACTTGGGGAGTTCTTGTTTTAATTCCAATCTGTTCGTTCATAGATCATTGAAATTGATTTCTGAAAGGGTTACATTTACATAGGACAAATGGATTCAGTAGTAAGTTGATCCCTGTCTCCCCCACCCAGGCCCCCCCCCCAAAAAAAAGATGGGGACAGGGCCACTCATTGAGGTAACAAAAATCCAAACATGTTCTGTAGCAGATTATGAAGAGACATTGAAAGTTCCCCAGCATCTTACTCCATAATGATCAAAATTGCACTATGTCACATAAATGAGAAGCAAAATTCAACTTGAAGATTCTTTGAATGGACAACATTCGATATCATCATTTTCAATATGTCCTTTACTGTTATTCTGTGATACACATGTGTAATTTTTGGTGAATTTTCTCATGAAATTTTGATGATACAAGACAAAATATCCAGTATATGTGTGAATGGCTAACAATTGATTCTTATATTGACATTTTTTTCCATCGAAACCCCTACTCTACTGAAATTCAAATCCGTTTGGTGTTCACATGAACAATGCAAGTAAGGTCATGACCATCGATATTTACCTAGTGGCCGTGAAATACCCCAATCAAGAAATTCATGAGCCTAGTCTTTGATCTCCTTTAATAATGCATGCTTTCATGATTCATTTTAAGCCGAAACGAGTCTACATCCATGACAAAATTGTTTTACAGCAAAACATATATGCAGTACATATATATATTTTTTGAAGTTGAAATTGCTGGTTATATTCTAACTCTAATACCAGTATCAAAGTTCAATATAGTTATAAGAACTGAATGGTTAATTTGGCATTACACTGATGAAAACAAAAAAGCCTACATACCCACTTGTTTTGACACATTCCTTGAAAAATAACAGCTTCTAGCTTGCAGGTACATTGAGAGTAAAAGTACTGTAGTGTGGTACTTCTTAAGCCAGTAGTGTATACCAAAAGCTACAATGACAGGTACAGTAGGACTACTAAATAGTCCACTGAGGTTGGTCATGACATTTGCTTTCATTGAAATATGAAGTAAGAACATCCTGTACAGGCCTGGCAGAAGATCATTAAAACTAATGAGAGTTAATCAGCTGGCAAATAAACAAAACAAAAACTGTAAAAGTGAGAGATATAAAGTGAGATATAAAGTACTGTACCAAGTTACTGGTCCCAATATTATTGTGGAGGTAAGTACAGTATGTGTGTTTTCCCTAACCACTGACCATACCATTGAGGGCGCTATTCACAATAGCCCTTCATCAAAATTAGTGTGTTTTTAGAGTGTTTTATGTTTTTACCACACAAAAAGACACAATGAGAAAACATACAGAATTTTTGGCACCATGCATATTCATGAAGATGATCACTCAGAAGATGGAAAAATAGGGTTCTATAGGTTGTAAATTGTGGGACCAGGCAGTGGTCCCACAATTGCTATTGCTGTCCCACATTTCTAGCTGTGTTTTCAGTCACTGGTTCCACAATTAATGCAAAGGTGAGTACACACACACACACACGCCAACCTGAATACATAGGTTCCTTTGCTTTCAGCAAGGAACCAAAAACCCACACAAAATAGTTGTTCAAAAGATCTGCAAGATCCTGACTATCAGTAACTATATTATCAGCCTGTAGTGCCCTAAGAGAAACAATTGCATCTTTAACTTTCTGCTTTGACCTGACATAAGAAAAGAAGGCCTTTGGATTATCCTTAATTTTTAGGGCAATTCTATTTTCGAAATTCAATTTTGCATCAGAGACTAAGTATTCTACCTTCAGCTGATGAATTTTAAACTTGGCCAAAAGAGATTCAGATTTAGTCCTCCTAAACAACTTCCACATTCTACGTTTTTGCCTAATTGCACATCTAACTTTCTTATTCATCCAGTGAGGCATACTGCTTTTACGACGACGATTCTTCCACGGAACATAATTTTCCATATTGACCTTTAATTTATCAGCAAAAACAAATTCAAGACTGAGAAAGCACTCATATCTCTAAACAAATTAATCCAATCTGTACCCTTTAGTAAAGTTTCAATTGCCTCTGTATCTGATCTCGCAAAATCAGGGACTTTTTCCTTGCTAACAGAATTTACGACTTTGCAAACAACATCAAAAGCTAGTATATCATGATCACTAGTTCCTAGTTTTCCTAGACCCTTCAAATCAACAACATTGCTTGGATCAGAACTCAAAACAAGATCCAGGATGTTATCCCCCCTAGTAGGGAAAGTAACATGTTGGTGTAAAAAGCAATCTTGCACAACATCTAGAAAGTAACTACCCTTCCTACTACTGGAACCATCTATCCAATTATTGTCAGGAAAATGAAAGTCGCCCAAAATAACAACATCACCTTTAGCAGCCTTTCTAATTGAATCAAACAGCAAGACATCATTATCATCGCTGCTGTTAGGAGAACGGTAAACAACACCAACAGTGATAACATCACTGGACCTCTTGGAGTTGTCTGTGGACAACTCGCACCAAACAGAATTTACAAAACACCCTTGCAACTGAGATTTCTCTACACTTACATTGTCATCCCTAACATACAGTAAAACTCCCCCACCAATCCCATTACGAGTATCCCTTCTGTCCTGACGATACACAGCATACCTCGGGTATGAAACCTCAGCACTATCAATGTTCTCCCTTAACCAAGATTCGGTGATACCAAACACATCAGGTTTCAGATCCTCAAGAAGCACAGCAAATTCAGCAATATTTTTACGAATACTTCTAGCGTTGGTAAAGACAATCTTCAGCTTATCCCTGAAACTATGTACCTTAGCATGCCTTGTAAAGTTAGAACTATGACGATCACTTTCCTTGCTTTCAAAACGCCTATAATCGCCTCCACTAGGAACATAATCCTTATCAAAATTTATTCCTGCCCCCCTCGCCCCCCAATTTAGTTTAAACATAGCTGTTCAACAGAGTAATATGTAGAATGCTTTTATGACCTGGCTTTCAAACCAATGCAATGACTAGATCATACAACATGTTCTTTTATTAGCTTCCATGTTACAACATAGAACATTATTTAAAAGATATATACCTACGAAGCTTCCACTTTTGGTAAAATATTTGTGCCTTCTTTGTTCAAAACTTTACAATGCTTTAATATTTGCAAAGAAACTTTGGCTTGAGAATGGAAAGAGAATTCACTTTGTCAAAAACTGGTTTATAGATAATTCTGTGGTTTGTCCCCTCAATTCAAAGATACGTGTTTCCACGTCCCTTGGGGTGTGCCCCGCAGCGATGAACATCTCACAGCCCCTCCTTTATGCAGGAAGCTACTACTACTACTACTACTCAAATAACATGAGTTGTAAAGTCCCTTCGGCAAAAGTTTACTCAGACGTTACCATTGTTGCATCAAAACAGAACCAAAAGGCAACATTCTGCTGGTAATATCTCTCTGAAGAAAACCGCAATTCATATTCTTTTACATAAATATCCAGGTACTTATGGAAATGATATTGTTATTTCCTTCTTCAAATAATCTCTTAGGTGCACAATACATGGCCTCCATGTTGTTGCACTGTGCTACTATGATGTCATTTGCATACATCTGCATACATCTGCATGGGCATGAAAAAAAAATTGTAGGATTTCACAAACAATGAAAAAAACATAATCACAGTTTGTCAACAAACTGGGAGCCACAACCCTCTCTAAAGATTCAGAATACAAGATGGTGTTGTCAAGCCAGGTAATTTTCATGTTATCATAAAAGAGGTACACATTGCTTTGGCCTTGTCCACTGGGCTTTAAATACTGGAGACATATGGCCTTGGCCTTGTCTGATGGAACTTTCAATATCAGAGACATATGGCCTTGGACTTTTCCACTGGGACTTTAAATACCAGAGATGAATGAAACCAATCCCAAAAGGAAACACTCTGCTGCTAAATGGCTCCCCCACAACTCCAACCCTACAAAAAAGCACTGGTTTACATAACCAGAGATGTAATTATGCATTATGGTTTCTATGATGTAAATTTCTGCATCTCTTAGGAATGTAATACCTAGACGTTAAAACCTAGCTTATTGAGAATGTGAGCAAAAAACTACAGGTACTTCTGAAAACGATAGTCTTACTTCCTTAACACAATCATTTTTCATTGGCTAATATGCTTGGGCTATAAGCCAGCTGCAAAAATAAACCAATCAAATTTGTATCAATCATGGGTACTCTGAGCCATCATTGGCTTGACAGTGGATTACGTTTTTAGAATTGACAATGCATTTTAAAAGAGTCATTTGTTGCTCTGAGCTGAAATCCTCTCTGGAGTGAGGTTAAGGGTATAAACAGTTGACCAGATGAATATCTGATTGCTTTTGATTATGTTCTTGTTCCCTTAACAGTAGTCTTATCAAGGACTGAAGCTAGGTCCAGGCTAGTTCCAGGATATCAAATGTTGCTATCAGTTGGAATGATTTGCATACATTCAATTCCAGCTTGCACTTCAGTAAATTTCCTGATTCTAGTCTAGTAATCAAGGACTAGCCAATTGATATTCCATTTAAAGTAAAAGGTGTGTAGACTGACTACTCATGTGTTTTAATTTTGGAGACAGAGTGCGACCAGTGGTGATTGGCTATAACAATAGCAGTTGCTTCAAGATTTTTTATCGATGAACAATTCTGAGACTCGGGAAGTTTTGACGAGCAGGAAGAGGATTCATTCCATTGGAAAGCTATACAAATCTTATATTTCGTGCTTGATTGCTTAATTACAACTTTTTTTCCGAAATGGAAACAAACTGTGCTATAATTTGATTTTCAAGTCGGATTCTATTGTGTGTGTATGGAGACAGAGCATACCTTGGTGCTGATTCATTCTACAGGTTTATCGGTACACTTCTCTATAAACCAATCAACATTTCCTAATAGGAAACAACACTACATAATATGAGGCCGTTACCAATACAAGTTCGACAATCTAGTATTTCCAATTTTGTATCATAGTCGAACAATACATAATGCTCGACCAGCTGAGGGACTGATTCTATCGGATAAGTCTTCATAACATTAGTTTTCTCTACCCGTTTCTAACAAACTTGCTAACCAACGGAAGGGCCTACAAACGATGAAGATCACAAAGGGGACAAACTTATACGAAGGTAACTTTGATGATCAACTGGTTGTCAAATGCACTTAACGATCATAACAAGCTACAGCTAACTAAAGACATATTGTAAGCTAATGTAGGATATGGTCTGCTAATATAGGCTATGGTCTGCTACTGTATTATATGGTCTGCTAATATAGGATATGGTCTGCTGTCTAATGTAAGATTGTAGTTCCGGCAATCTAGGTATATAGCCTTTTCTGACGACAAATAGATATGGAAGATACCAACAACATCACAAGTTATGATTATACTTTTAATTATTCTATAACCAGTTATGATTATTCATTCTATTGTGATAATATGCAATTGATCAGCAACATCAGTCTTGCCGCTTCTTTAGCTTTCCTTATCATGGGAACCCTAGCAATATTTTCTAATTGTATATTCTTGATAACTATGAGTAAACATCCTTCCCTGAGGAAAACATCGCTGAGTGGTTACTTAATGACTCTGTCATTTGTTGATATTTGTTACTGTGTTGGTGTGGTATTTGACTCCATGCTGTTTTTACTCTTTCATGCCAAAGGTATGTACCTGAAATTTATGATAATTAATGTATGGAATTATCGCCCGCTTCAATTTTTGTCAGACCTTTGTATGGTTGCAATCTCTCGAGACAGATACCTGGCTGTAAGCAAGCCAATCCAAACAGCAACCGCAGCAAGAAATGGGTTTAAACTTAGAGGTGTAACTGTTACAGTTTGTGTTGTATCAGGTGGCTTCATCTTTGGGTATATGACATTTCATGCTCTCTGTTGGATATTATCCACAGAAGTGTTTGCTTGTCCATTTGGATCTGTAATAGATGTAGCAAACACAGTGTATGAAATAGAGGGGGGTATATCGCATATAAATACGACACTTGTTCAGTTTCTGATTTTACCAGATATCATCACATTGATAACTTCACTAATTTTGACTATAAAAACATACAGAATATTGTATAACCCTCTGAGTGTAGGTCAAGTAAATAGGACAGACAATCTAAAGGTACAGCGAAACTTGACAAAAATGGCTGCTATTAACTCTTCTATTTTCTTCATATGTATAATTCTTTTCGACTTGTATTATATTTACTTAAAATTTAATCCATACTTCAAAAACAACACTTTGGGGTTTCTACTCTTTTATTTATCTTTATTTAACAGTGGTGTTAACCCAATTGTCTATAACATATTTGGCACTCGTTACAGAGAGGCATTTCTGAAGACATTCACTTTTTTGTTCTGTTTCAAGAACAGGGACCGACACAATGACCAAGAATTAAGCCAGATGCCTGCATAGCTCAAGTTAACATAACACTGTGATTTATAGCTTAGCTAAGGGATTGTCTTAGTGGTCTATGACTTAGATCTTTGTACACAAGTCCATGCAAACAGGGAATCTATCTTAGTGTTCAAATTGTGTGTATTAGTTTCATAGGCTCTGAACTTTCTCTTGTGAAATACATTGGTTCCACTGTGCAAAGACTGCTGTACATCTTTGCACTTGTATAGCAATTTGCCAATTTTGCATTGCATTTTGCGATGCGCTACTGGATAAATTATTCGATGGAATATATAGGACTAGAAGCAACAACCACATCCAGAAGTTGTAATAGCTTAGCAAGATCAGGACTGTCTTAAGTCCAGGCTACAACTAAGATCTTTGTATGCACATACATGCATACATCACAATACAAGCAACAACCACATACCAGAAGTTGAAATAGCTTAGCAAGATCAGAGCTGTCTTAGTCCAGGCTACAACTAAGATATTTGTATGCACATGCATGCATACATCACAATACCAGCAACACCCACATCCAGAAGTTGTAATAGCTTAGCAAGATCAGAACTGTCTTAGTCCAGGCTTCAACTAAGATATTTGTATGCACATACATGCATACATCACAATACCAGCAACACCCACATCCAGAAGTTGTAATAGCTTAGCAAGATCAGAACTGTCTTAGTCCAGGCTTCAACTAAGATATTTGTATGCACATACATGCATACATCACAATACCAGCAACATCCACATCCAGAAGTTGTAATAGCTTAGCAAGATCAGAACTGTCTTAGTCCAGGCTTCAACTAAGATATTTGTGTGCACATACATGCATACATCACAATACCAGCAACATCCACATCCAGAAGTTGTAATAGCTTAGCAAGATCAGAACTGTCTTAGTCCAGGCTTCAACTAAGATATTTGTATGCACATACATGCATCCATAACTATAGAAGCAACAACCACTTACCAGAAGTTGTAATAGCTTAGCAAGATCAGAGCTGTCTCAGTCCAGGCTACAACTAAGATCTTTGTATGCACATACATGAATACATCACAATACCAGCAACACCACATACCAGAAGTTGTAATAGCTTAGCAAGATCAGAGCTGTCTTAGTCCAGGCTACAACTAAGATCTTTGTACACACATGTATGCATACATCACATTACAAGCAACAACCACATCCAGAAGTTGTAATAGCTTAGCAAGATCAGAGCTGTCTTAGTCCAGGCTACAACTAAGATCTTTGTACGCACATACATGCATACATCACAATACCAGCAACACCACATACCCGAAGTTGTAATAAATCAAACAAGATCATTTTGTTTGTTTTTAGTTTTTAAATAATAAAATTTCTGGTTTTTTTTTTTTAGTAATGTTAGCTGACTGGACGTGGGTAACAATAACCTCTATCGGTATCAATTTTACGACCTAATGTAATATCATCACATTGATTGTAGGTACCTTTAGTTTACCGAGATTCATTCTTTCTGCAAAGCTGAACATGTTAATCCTAGCAAGGCCATTATTCTTTCATCAAGAATTTTCTAATGGAAACTTTATCTTCATTCTTTCATAACAATTTACCGAGGTGAAAGGTTTGAAATTGTTAACTGAATATGAAGGTAAATGGAAAATTATTTCACCTTCATTGTTGTAAATGCTAGATGTTGGATATCTACCAATAAATGTTAGACAAATTTCTTATTCCTAAAAGACCTCAAAGAGACTGAGCAACATCTCTTATAATTATTTTCTTATTCAAAGAAAATAAAATGGTGATGATTGATTGTATAAGGAAAATGGTGTTAGATTTAGTCTTGTAAAATAATGTTAGCTGTTAGCTATCAGTCTATTGTACATGATATCTTTATTACTTTTAGTCAGAATGTTAACTTTACAAAGATTTATTATTTCTGAAAACCTCTTAAAGATTGTGTAACATCTTCATAATTATTTTCTGATTTCAAATAAAATAAAATGGTGATGATTAAATAGTGTTAGATTTAGTCTTGTAAATTAATGTTAACTGTTAACTATCAGTCTATTGTGAATGGTATCTTTATTAATTTTAGTCAGAATGTTTACTTAACAAAGACTTATTATTTCTGAAAACTTCACAAAGATTGTGTAACATCTACATAATTATTTTCTGATTTCAAATAAAATAAAATGGTGATGATTGAATGTATAAGAAGAACGGTTTTAGATTTAGTCTTGTAAATTCATGTAAGCTGTTAACAATCAGTCTATTAATAATAATAATCATAATAATATAAGAATTTGTAAAGCGCTTTTATCCAGTTAAAAAATACTTTTCAGAAGCGCTGCAGGAGCAAAGTACCCAAAATGGACACAACAGTAATCCAAACAAATGAATACGCATTCATGAATAAGAACGTCTTGAGTTCTTTCTGGAAAGTTAACACATGCTGGATTGTTTTCATATGTAAGGGGAGACTGTTACAGAGCTGTGGAGCTGATGTAGCAAAGCAACGTTCCCCATCGGTTGAAGTGCGAACAGTCGGAACAGATAGCATATGTTGTACACTTGAACGAAACACCCTGCTATAGGTCTCTTTTCTCGGAGAAGCTCTTGTAAGTAAACTGGGGCTAAACCATTCCTTGCTTTGAACACAAGGATAAGAATTTTATAATGGATTCTGTTCGCAATTCTAAGCCAGTGAAGATCTTAAAGAATTGGTGTAATATGTTGGTGTTTTATAACTTTTGTTACAAGTCTAGCAGCACAGTTCTGAACAAGTTGAAGCTTATTAAGAAGATGTTTAGGTAATCCAATGAGGAGAGCATTGCAGTAGTCAAGATGTGACAGAACACACAACTGAACCAAAGTGGTAGTTGTTTTGGAGTTAATAAACTGCTGAATCATCGAAATGTTCCTGATGTTGTGGAATGCTCTCTGGCATACTTTGGCGTTAATTAAATGTATTAGGGAAATGGTATTAGATTTAGTCTTGTAAATTAATGTCTACTCTTAACTATCAATCTATTGTATATGAAATCTTTATTTGTTTAGTCAGAATGTTTACTTTACAAAGATTTATTATTTCTGAAGACCTCACAAAGATTGTTTAACATCTTCATTGACTATTTCTAATTCAAAAAATTTAAATAATATGGTGTTAATCAAATGTATTAGGGAAATGGTATTAGATTTAGTCTTGTAAATTAATGTTAACTGTTAACTATCAGTCTATTGTGAATGATATCTTTATTAATTTTAGTCAGAATTTTTACTTTGCAAAAATTTATTATTTCTGAAAACTTCACAAAGATTGTGTAACATCTTCATAACTATTTCTAATTCAAAAAAATTAAATAATATGGTGTTGATTGAATGTATAAGGGGAACGGTATTAGATTTAGTCTTGTAACTTAAACTGCATGTTAAAAGTTTATATAACTGTTTCTAACCATATCAAATTTTATGATGTTAATTGAATGTACAAGGGATGCAACGTTAGATCCATTGCTGCTATTAAACTGCTAAATACTAGGCTTTTGTAATATTTTCATTTTCTTATAGTTAGTATATTTAGTTTACAAGGATTTTAAAAAATGTGACAAATATGGGTTTTCTTGCAACATTTTCTTCTAATCATTTTTCATTTACAGTTTTCTGATGTAGAGATTATTAAAGGTTAAATATCAATTATTTGTTATAAGTTCCTTTTTTTTCAGCTAAAGTTCTACCCCTTCTAAAAACCACTCTGTCTGGTTATCACATTTTTGCTTCTGCTGACCTCAAATGACCTTTGACCTTCACCATACACAAATGCTACTTGAACTCAATATGGGACATCTCCATAGAAAGGTTTAGGTCCAACCAACTTTTCCATATTATCACATCATGTCTACAAGCAAGTCATCACATACATACACACCCACACACACGCACAAATGTTTGTATTACATTCAGACCGAGGACCCCATTGTATTTTCCATTGTTCAAATCCACGTACCTTAACCTTAACAATACCCCATACAATAGAATTCTTCTGAGGACGTGGTGATTCTTTAGAAATCACAACCGAGGACCTGGAATTCTTTTGTTCAAGTCCTCGGTCAGAATACAAAACAAATGCACCCGCACATGCAATTACCATCACATAGATTCCCTTTGCCTTCAGCAAGGAGTCAAAGGGGGCAACATTCGATGACAGTAAAGATTCTTGCTGGTGTAATGTTCCTAATAAAGAACACACACTGTTTCTTGACTTACCAATGGTACAGTAGTGGCCAGCATCACACTGTCCTGTCACAGCGTCCATTCCTGGGGTTTCGCAGTAATCACCACCGCTGCACTGGGTGCAATCATCGATAGAATTCAAGCCTTCCGTTGGACCAAATGTTCCTGCAGACGAAAATATGCAAACAGCATCAGAATAGACACCCCTTTGGAACGTAAATTCAACACAAAATATTAAACAGTAAATTATGAGAAACAAAAAATAGAAAACATAGAATCTATCATCATTAAATGAGGAAATTTGAAGAAAAAAATATAACAAAGGGTAGGAAATATAGAATGTACACTAAATGTGCTGTCTGTTACTTGTGTATAAATAAAAAATATTGCTGCTAATGTTTGAATAGTTGTTATCGGTACTATCCAATATTGACATTGACCAGCTGTATTCGGTTTTGATATCTGGATTGGGTATTGATATCTGAGTTCAATATTGATATCTGTGTTCGGTATTGATATCTGTGTTTGGTATTGATATCTGAGTTCGATATTGATACCTGAGTTGGATATTGATATCTAAGTTCGGTATTGATATCTGTATTCGGTATTGATATCTCTATTGGGTATTAGTATTTGTATTGGATATTGATTATACCTATTCGGTATTGATATCTGTATTCGGTATTGATATCTGTATTCGGTATTGATATCTGTATTCGGTATTGATATCTGAGTTGGATATTGATACCTGTGTTTGGTATTGATATCTGTATTCGGTATTGATATCTCTATTGGGTATTAGTATTTGTATTGGATATTGATTATATGTATTCGGTATTGATATCTGTATTCGGTATTGATATCTGAGTTTGATATTGAGTTCTGTGTTCGGTATTGATATTTGTATTCAGTATTGATATCTATATTCAGAATTGATATGTGAATTTGGTATTGATATCTCTATTGGGTATTGGCATTTGTATTGGATATTGATTATATGTATTCGGTATTGATATCTGTATTCGGTATTGATATCTGAGTTCGATATTGATATCTGTGTTCGGTATTGATATCTGCATGTATTCAGTATTAATATGTGTATTTGGAATTGATACCTGTATTCAGTATTGATGAAAATTGACCAACAAAACGTTAATAACTGTTTTAGGAAAGAGTGAATGAAATTCAATAATCGTTACCAGCTGGACAGGGTTGTACATCATGACCTGTGCCCTCTGGACAGTAGAAGCCTGCTGGACAGGGTTCAGGGATGTCACCACGGGTACACTGAAATCCCTTTGGACAGGTCAGGCACTCTGCAGCACCAGTATCATTCATGTATGTTGCATTGTTACAGGGCAGTGGACGGTCACTGCCAACTGGACAGTAATGACCAATGGGGCATATATCTCCCGTAACACCATCTGCTTCAGAGAAACACATATTGAAAAGCACATTTATCAACACAACAACAAAATTCAAAAATGTAAGTGAGAGCCCTTTACAGGATTGAAAACAATGGTGCAAAAACTTATTAAGAAAAGAATTAAAATAAGATTGTTTTTGTAACATTACAATTCCAGATGACATTGTTGTCTGTATCATTGGGTAGTGTCACAACAGATGTTAAAAGTTTTGAACTCTGTTACCTTTGAACAGAAATCAGTTAGAAAAACACAAGCAGCAAATCAGAACTTTTCAAAGCAAACAAAAACACCTCCACATAGTTTAGCCTTGGACTGCAAAGACTTTCAAAACTGAGAAACAACAATAACCCTTCAATTTTAGCTTACAACTACATTACGCTACATTACACGACATAATGTTACGTTATGCAATGTTACATTATGTTATATCACATTGCATTACACTATGTTACATTACATATTACATTCAGCTACCTTACATTACATTATGTTACGTTATGCAATGTTACATTAGGTTATACCACACTGCATTACACTATGTTACATTACATTATACATTACATTCAGCTACCTAACATAACATTATGTTACTTTATGCAATGTTACATTAGGTTATACCACACTGCATTACACTATGTTACATTACATTATACATGACATTCAGCTACCTAACATAACATTATGTTACTTTATGCAATGTTACATTAGGTTATACCACATTGCATTACACTATGTTACATTACATTATACATTACATTCAGCTACCTTACATTGCATTATGTTACTTTATGCAATGTTACATTAGGTTATACCACACTGCATTACACTATGTTACATTACATTATACATTACATTCAGCTACCTAACAAAACATTATGTTACTTTATGCAATGTTACATTAGGTTATACCACACTGCATTACACTATGTTACATTACATTATACATTACATTCAGCTACCTAACATAACATTATGTTACTTTATGCAATGTTACATTAGGTTATACCACACTGCATTACACTATGTTACATTACATTATACATTACATTCAGCTACCTTACATTGCATTATGTTACTTTATGCAATGTTACATTACGTTATATCACATTGCATTACACTACATTACACCACATTATATACGTTACATTACATTACACTATGGTACGTTATGCAACGTTACACCACACTGCATTACATTACATTATATATGTTACATAACATGGTACGTCACATAACATTATGGTACATTACATTATGTTATGTTACATTACAATGCGCCCTTGCCCTGCTTTACATACCCTATGTTATTTACATTACTTTATGTTACATTACATTACGCTACTTTACATATTTTTACGTTACATTAAACTAGGTTACATTACCTTATGCTACATTACCATACATTTCTAACAACATTTAGTCTACTCTGCATATAGAATCAATACACTGACAAGTTTAATCCCAGGCTTGTAGACAAACTTGTATGCTGAAATTAATGATAGTGAGATGCATGCTTGTAGGTAGGAAAGTTGAGTGCAAAAGAATCACTGAAGGATAACAGACGAAACTTGTTAAGCAACCACAGACAATAGTGTTTACAAGATCAGAAAACAGAGAAGAATACAGAAACCAGCAAAGAAAACGGAAAAACAAGAACGGAATTTATATGAAACCCCTAAATCTGCCAGTGACTGAAAACATGACATCGCAGGATACAACCAGTCAAAAGACAATGAACAGTCAAGAAGAACATTAATCAAAGATAAACAAAATATACTTGTTGTATTTCAGGGATGAGACTGGGTTTAAAATAAAAAATTATAGAATTTTGCAAAAATTGCGGTATAGGCTCCAGTTTGCGTATGCTATAGTGTGTTAGGATAATAGTTTTTCTCCCCGAGGTAGAAAAGAAGTCACGGATATTCCGCAAATTCGCGGAAAAAGCTCATGCCTGGTATTGTCAGTAAAATACTAGACACGGAGGACATGCTTACCCTCTGGGTTTGGAATCGAGGCATTGGTCAAGCAATAATAGCCATCATTACATTGACCGGTGATGTTATCCTGACCGGCGAACTGACAGTAGTAACCAGGGTCACAGCTCACACAATCAGCCAGTGTGTCTTTACCTGAGTGAGAAAAAGGAATAATTACAAGTTCAAGAATCAGATTGTCGGGTGGGCTTGGAGATCGAAAGAGGCTTGAGAGGGAGGGTGAGAGGAGGTTCTCATCTGTGAATGAGGATAGCGATGGAGGTATGCACTGATCACAGACGAAATGGACCTATGAATATAAACAACAGTTAAAGTTATCGTTCAGGAGAACACATATAAAAACAAAATAAATAGAAGTGCAAAGATGGGTGAAGCCCATCATCGTCTCCAGTTTATAGATTAAATAAACGTCATATGTTAGGAAAGAGCTAAGCTGTGTCCACTTGGAGGGGGAGGGGAGGGGAGGCTGCCTTATAAATCCACAAAAGCAGACTTCCTTCAATGAATGAAAAGGAATTATACAAGATAAAGTGAAATAATTCAGAACAGCAATATATTGTTTTCTCAAGATTAGCAACCAACAGTGCCAGGTGAATTTGACATGTCTTTTGAAGTCACTCACCACATCAAATAAACATGAACAGACCACATCACTGGTATTGGTGATGGTAGGGGTATTTGTACCTACATCATCTCTAGATCCCCAACACAATTACCACTTTAGTGCTTAAATCTACAATAAAAGAACAATCCATGTTCCCCCATTGGTTTATCCTATTCCCATGTGACACCACTGCCCCGTGTATATTGCTGTCTCGGCTATCTCAACGTTCTGGTTATATCACTGTATAGCGTTCAAGAGACAAGAAATGCGTATTAAAAGAAAAAAGCACCACCATCACCAACTTACTGCTAAAATCTACAATAAAAGAACAATCCATGTTCCCCCATTGGTTTATCCTATTCCCCTGTGACACCACTGCCCCGTGTATATTGCTGTCTTGGCTATCTCAACATTTTGGTGATATCACTGTATAGCGTTCAAGAGACAAGAAATGCTTATTAAAAAGAGAAACCAAAATAAAACGGATACCCTTGTTGAATCGGTATAGGGTTACCTTCATATGGGTTATAACTCCCTGGTGGACACTCGAGTGGTACAGGTGTACCCTCTGGGCAGTACCTTCCCACTGGACAGAGGTATCCCCAGGTCTGGTTGGAAGGATTAGGAGCAGTTGCACCAAGTTCACAGTAATGTCCAGCAAAACAGTCATCAAAGGGCTCTGTGAGGCCAGGTGTAGGACAGTAGAAACCAGGATCACATAAGGGGCACTCTGGCGCAGCTGTGAGACCCGTTTGATTCCCATACGTGCCTGGTGGACAATCATCACCTGGTCGACAGAAAGCACAGGAAAAAACTATTACAAGGACTATGTCATTTGACCATGAATTAGCCATCCACTTTCCTATAATAATCCAGCTTAGGATCACCTGAGCTTCCAGGTATTTCTTCTTTACAGCCTGATATTGATCTGAAATTGAAATTAGTGTCTGAATATGACAGCTTAGAACCTAACCAGCTAACCTAACTACCTATCTGTGTAAAAATAGCTAATCGCTATCCAGCCCTTAGTCTTAGGCAATCCCATGTCGTGAACACAGGCAACACACCCAATTATCATTCAAATACAACCCAGGAAAAGCACATAGATAAGTGATTTCATTTTAAAAATGAAGAATTTTGTGCTTTATCGACTTAAACATCACTATTCCATTTACCTGTGATAGATCCGGTCTGGCAGTATTTACCGAGGGGACAGATATCTCCGGTCACTCCGTCCGTCGGTGCAGGTTGGTCAGCGCCCAGGGTACAGTAGAACCCAGCCAGGCACTGACCCTTGGGCGAGGACAGGCCTTCTTCGTCACAGTAATATCCAGCGTCACACTGTGTACAGTCACCTGTCAGTGAAAATATAGATCAAAATATAAATATAAAAAACTCAGCTGGCAAGAGCATTTACAAACACTTCAAAAACTGAGGATTGAAACAAAATCAAAATAAATCAAAAAAATTGTACATATAAAAGTAAGTTGGCCTGACGTATCAATCCTAACAGGATCTTCTTTCAAAGGCTAAATGACAAGTAACAGTAACAGAAGGTACAAACACACACACAGAATACAGACAGGTTAATGAGCATGGTGAACACAAAGAGATACATGTACAAATTTTATAGTTAAATTTGCTCAACTGAATTAATTCTGTCTTCCCTATGTACAGCAATCTATCAAGTTACGTTCAAACCCAATATCAAGTTATCATTCACAAGTGTTGGAAGAGAAGGTTTTGAAAATATGCCGGAATTCTTCCTATTGCAGAGTTTGCTTTTCCGTGGCGGGCTATCTGTCGGTAGCATTGTCATTGTCAGAATATTTGCAGCTGAATCCAGAAATTTGGTTCACATCATAAAGTACAATGGGTGAAACCAAAAAAGGACTGGTTTCTCTCCAAGTATAAAAACAATTTGCACTAACATAGTAAAAACAAGTTATGTTTATGAGAGTGACAGTGTTGTAGCTACGCCGGTTGGCGCCGGTCGGACTTGGCGAGCACTAATGTTTGCCGACCGGTACTCCAAGTAAACAGTTCTAATACCGACCAGCACTCGCACTTCTGATCGACCGGTACAAAATTCAGTAAGTAGTGTCACGAAATGAATGCAAAAAAAATCACTCTCAATCAATTATATATACACACACACACATATAACATATATATATATATATATATATATATATATATATATATATACATATATATATATATATATACATATATATATATATATATATACCCTTATACCCCTCCCCCAGGGACGCGGAATTCGCAGGCAACCGCCACTCCAAAAAATTCAACCGCCACCTGCAAAATCCTAGCTACAACCCTGGAGAGTGAAGATCATTGGAAATTACTGGCCAGGATAACTTAGAGAGTAATATCACCTTCAATTTTCTACAGAAGTAAACTAATAAAAATATTTGCATTTATTTACTCTTGACTTTCTCTCACACTCTTTTTCACTTTTTTGTTTTACCTTCACTTTTAGTGAAGAGCGAGTTTAACCAAACAAATCACCAGCTACTTATATGTTGCTAAACTACACTCACTAGTACAACTTATAATAATAGGTTGTTGTCTCCATTTGCCACAGGGCAAAGCTGCAGCTGTTACCGGTTTACCACACCCTCACATGTAACTCAGATGCATAGGACACCATTTGTCAGCCATCTAGTAAGAATCAAAGAAGGAATCTTAGAATGATGACAAATCCGTTGAGAAGGAGGTTAACACTTACCGCTGCTGGCCAAGTTTGTCTTATTGCCAGAATAAGTCCCGAGGGGACATTTATTCTGGGTGGCATACTCCGTACCGTTGGGACAGTAGTGACCGGGGACACAATCCAGGGGTACAATCACTCCTGTGACATTACCCAACTCATAAGGGTCGCAGTAAGAGCCCTCCGGACAGGTATCACAGTCTGGCTGACCTGGTTCAGCCTGGTACGTACCTGGCAGAAACAACCGAGATTAGAGATATCGCAAAAGTAAATGTGAGCTATTTACAGTGACGTCAGTCTTGGGTGATAGGATAAACCGTATTGCAGAGAAAGCACGTAGTCTTAATGGAAGACGTAAATGTATGCAGTATTGAAAACCTGCTGCGCCAACTTCTTCACACTACCCATCCCTTTACTTCTCTCCACATTTCCTTCATATCAAATTTATAGTTTGAAAGCTTTGAAAGAAGTTGTGATCCTAATGTTTGTATTGCACCCAACCGTTGCAACTTACATATTTGTAGATGAACTACAAAATGAAAGGCAACGACTTTAGCTATTGGGGTTTAATCTTTCCTCACATACCTAGAGATTAATACCAATATTTACACAAAAACAACAGAACCAACCCCTAGTAATTTCTAGTAATACTTCACAACAACAACTACTTCAAAGCAGAATGCAGTGTTTATAAAATCCCATTCTGTTTGCATGAAGTTAAAGGGACAGTGTCAAAAGTAGGATGATGAGAGGGCTGCAGCATTCTGCAGCCGGGCTGCATAGGATGAGATCTTTGGTGCTGAGATAATCTCTGTTGATAAATATTGATTCAGCTTTGCTGCTGAGGAGCTTGCAGCTTCCTTTCTTTGTGACACAGTCTTTAAGAATAGCCTGAGAATCCCTCTTCACTCAAGAGAAAGAACTCTTGACCACAAGAAACATTTACAGGATGACTCTATGGTCAATTTTACATAAATTTTACGTCAATTTTGATTCGTTCTAGAACATAAAAAGACGCTGGTATCAGTCCAGGTTGTATTGCTACAGCCACTCCTAAGAAGTAAATGACCCTGCCAGTACCTGAGGCTCGTTCAAGTAAGGTGATTGGACTAATTGGACCATTAGGACAGTTCCCTCAGACATAACCCAAACTCAATAGGAAAACCAAGAGCCTTCTTGTGGCTTCTTTATATTCAGTTTATATAGCAATATCATGTGTTTAGTTGAGCTGATAGAATTTACACAAAAAATGGATTGCAATAAAAAAAAAAAAATTTAAACCTTAAAGGCGCATTCTAGATATTTAGCAAAAATTAACAGCTGCATATCTTGAAGATCGGAATAACAATCAAAATGTTACGAGGACTCATCTTGTTATTTCGTTCGTTTTTTTTTGTTTTTTTTGAGGGGGGACACTATGACATAACGAGACTAAAGAAACCTATATGACTATAAAATTCTTCGCCCAAGAGGGGTTTTCTTTTTTTTGGGGGGGAGTTTCCCCCATTTTCATTACCTCGCTCACAAAGGACAGGTGCGGAACTTCCAGTAGGACACGAGAAACCTTGCGGGCAGACGTACTCTACAGGACTGGCGGTGCTCTGACCCCCTGGGCAATAATATCCTTCCAAGCAAGGGTTGGATGGCGCTGATAAATGTTCCCCAGAACAGAAATAACCTGATAAATGATTTAAATATGAAATACAGAGAATGTTGGTGAATATTTTGTGGACTCAAGAAATGCAACCAAAAGTTTGATCAAACTAAAGCAAGACTTGACAGTTTCCAATATGGCTTAAGAAGACTTTTAAAGGAGTTTTCTAGTTTATAACCCAAAATAAGGGGGGGGATGGTAACTTGGTACATTGCACCTCAAAGTAATGTGTAGGCCACACATAAACACTAATGAAACAGTTATCATAGAGTTTCCTGGTATTACAACTGAACTACTGTAATGGTTAATACTCTGAATGATAAAGAGGTACACTTGAAATCTTAAAGAACAGTCAGTCCCAATACAGATTGTATTTCTAATTGAAATAAAAATAAAATAAAACTGTTAGCTAACTGCTTATCCACTAGATTACAATAATTATTGATACATTAATCTGTTTTGAGACATATGAAAGTGAGAAACATACCCAACCCTCATCGTTAGCTCATTGGAGGGAGAACCTTGTGACAAACAACTCAATCAAACAGCTATTACAATAACTTGCTCCATAGGGGGAGATGTGTTACTTTAAAAGTCATGTCAAGTTTGGTGAGGTAGGACTGTCATTTTTAAAAATCTGTGATGTCTTAATTCCACCAGGATCTCAAACCTTTTTTGACCAGCATGGTCATTTCGCCCAACCTTTTTTTTACATATTCAGTCAGAATAATATTACTTTTTCTATTTTCACTAGTTCAATTTGATTTATTTTGGGTTATGTTACTTCGTGGTAGGTAAATAAAGTGAGGTCCGCTCGATATCGATCGGAGTCTGAGCAGTTATTTCGGGTATAATTGGAGGATTACACTACTTTAGGCGGTTTAATACGCATACAATGGAAGTCATATTATTATACAAACAAAGGGGAATCGGTGTGGAATAATATCACCGTTTCTATTTCACTAGTTCAATTTGATTTATTTTGGGTTGTAGTAATACACTACTTTAGGCGGCTATGCATACAATGTAAGTTATATTATTATACAAACAAAGGGGAATCGGTGTCGAATAATATCACCGTCTCTATTTCACTAGTTCAATTTGATTTATTTTCGGTTGTAGTATTACACTACTTTAGCCGGTTACGCATACAATGTAAGTTATATTATTATACAAACAAAGGGGAATCGGTTGGACTAATATCACTGTTTCTATTTCTCTAGTTCAATTCCCGAACGTTTCATTTTGAAGTATAATATTTAATCAAGGTTGGGCGAAATGACCAGGCTGGTTGGGCAAAATGACCAAGCTGGTTGGGCGAAATGACCAGGCTGGTTGGGCGAAATGACCAGGCTGGTTGGGCGAAATGGTAAGGTTGGGCAAAATGGCAGTTGGGCGAAATGGTTCTTGGGCGAAGTGACTTGCTTCAATTTAGGTCATGTAAGAACTTAAATATTTCAGATTCAGTATTGCTAGGTCTCCATTAAAGAAAATAACCATGAAAATTAACAAAGAGACAACATCAGCCTTAGCACATGTAGTACCGTGATATCATATTTAGACTTGATCAAGTCTCCCGTCTTGTGTAAGATTAAACCTGTGATATCTCCCAAATGGAATAAGATTTTTCTTTCTCAGTTAATTTGGGGAACTTTTTTTGACAGTTCACATCTCTGTCACGTAGATTAACAATGATGGCTGTTGGGTTTGTGCCTCCTTTAGGGACAAAAAAAAAGAATTACAAACCTTTTCCAAACATCATTTTTAATTATTCAAGTATGGTGTACAATGACAAAAACACAACTTGCCATTATTCTTGTATTTGCTATTTGCCTTGTCTTTGCCATTGCGAAGATGCAGGTTTAAAAACACGGTTATATAGACAATTCCACCTGGCAGTAAAAATGAAATCTTCCAATACCTGGTGTACATGACAGACAGTTGGCCAATTCAGTGTTCATGGTAGTATTTGAGAACGTCCCATTTGGGCATGGGGTAGGGTAAGGTGATCCTAGCTCACAGTAGTAGCCCTCTGGACATTCAGACCCAGTAGGGTTGGGGTCTTCATCACCACCAGGACAGAAATATCCAGCTGAACATTCAGCTGTGTACAGAACAAGAAACAAACAGAACATTAGGCTTGAGTATGGGCATTAATCTTATTCCTTGTTTTATTCACAATTACTGTGCCCATATTTATGTATATTTATATATTTGTGTTCTTTTTTGTGGTTTATAACGCTGTCTTATATAACTTTTTTTACTTTTATTGCTGTTGTTATCACTTTTAGGTTTTCTTAAGTTTGGTAATTTTATATTCCAGGTATTGGTTCTTTTGTACAGTGCTCTTGGGCATGTTTTACTTCATGATAACAGCACTTTAATATATGTTATTTATTTATTTATATAACATTAACGTGAACAATAATACAGATGGTGACACTTACCAATACCATAGTTAATGACAATTCAATTCTACACTAAATCCAATTGCTACAAACAGAAACAACATTAACATGAACAAAAGTACAGATGATGACATTTAGCAATACGATATTTAAAGACAATTAAATTGTACACTAATTCCTATTGCACATCTGTAGTCAAAGCTGCTGGTAGGTTGAAAAGTACTAAATAAGATATTTTATCAAATGTCTGCCAACAGAATAATTATATTTTTGTACTGTAACATTAGTAGATTTTTGTTTCTATTGATATCTTTTTTCTTTATGCCAGTGGTTGGGTAGAGAGCAGGGTGTGCATAGTAGTATACCTTAGAGATAGGACGTACAATAAGTGAAAGGTCACAACAAGAAACATCCTTAAGAACAAGAGTGTTGCGAGGAACCTAGTCCATTTCCGCTGTGTGAAACTACAGAGCACCCAGCCTAGCTGCAGTGATGCTGCAGCCCCCTCGGCATTCCACTGTTGGCACAGTGCCTAATCATTTACCACACTTAACATAGAGCTGAAGCATTTTTACATACCAGTAGGTGATCAACTGCAGAGC
This sequence comes from Apostichopus japonicus, assembly GCF_037975245.1. Taxonomy (NCBI): domain Eukaryota; kingdom Metazoa; phylum Echinodermata; class Holothuroidea; order Aspidochirotida; family Stichopodidae; genus Apostichopus; species Apostichopus japonicus. Next base: position 20,684,833 of record NC_092572.1, read on the forward strand.
ACACAGCCTAGCTGCAGTGATGCTGCAGTCCTCTCAGCATTCTACTGTTGCCACAGTGCCTAATCTTTTACAACACTTAACATAGAGCTGAAGCATTTTTACATACCAGTAGGTGACTGCAGAGCACACAGCCTAGCTGCAGTGATGCTGCAGTCCTCTCAGCATTCTACTGTTGCCACAGTGCCTAATCTTTTACAACACTTAACATAGAGCTGAAGCAATTTTACATACCAGTAGGTGATCAACTGCAGAGCACACAGCCTAGATACAGTGATGCTGCAGCCCCCTCAGTATTCTACTGTTGCCACAGTGCCTAATCTTTTACAACACTTAACATAAACATAGAGCTGAAGCAATTTTACATACCAGTAGGTGACTGCAGAGCACACAGCCTAGCTGCAGTGATGCTGCAGCCCCCTCAGTATTCCACTATTGACACAGTGCCTAATCTGTACAACACTTAACATAGAGCATTTTTACATACCAGTAGGTGACTCTAACTCGTAATCATCACAGTAGTATCCGGGTGTACAGTCCAGTGGTCTGGAGGATCCAGAGGGGCAGTAAGTACCCGGTGGACATCGGTTACCTGAGTAGTTCACAGCTGGACACATGCAGTCAGATATTATTGTAGCATTACCTGCAACCAGAAAACAAAACAAAATGGTTTTAAGACATTGTGCAAGAAGACAAACCACAGAGAATCAGTATATGAAAATACTGCACAAAGATGAGAGCCCGAAGTTGTTTACCGCAGATTTCCTGAACAATATAACTCCTATACTGACGAGTTATAAAACTTAATCAATACGACAGTGTCCAGTGTAACATTGGTAAGAAATGTGACTCAGCACACTATGTAACAGAGAGAGAGGGAGAGAAATGGATTAGAGCTCAAACTACCAATGCTGTTTGTTCTGTTGAATGCAAACAAGATCTGCTTAGCAGCGGTCATTGACCAGTATAGAATAAACCACAAGAATGTGAAGAACATGAAAATACTGTGCCTCTACTTGTAAACAGGAAGTGAATGCACTGATGACATCATCATCTTCAAGATCTGCTTAGCAACGGTCATTGACCAGTAAGAAATAAACCACAAGAATGTGAAGAACATGAATATACTGTGCCTCTACTTGTAAACAGGAAGCGAATGCACTGATGACATCATCATCTTCAAGATCTGCTTAGCAACGGTCATTGAACAGTATAGAATAAACCACAAGCTCAATGTGGTAGTTGGGTGTGTGTCTCCTACAACAGTGGACTAGGATATCAATACAACACAACATGCAGTTCTTTAAACACTCACCAGGTGGTAGAGGCTTGCTACTGGCAGACCCCATCGTACAGAACCAGCCCGCGCTGCAGTTACCAGTCGGCTCCTCCAGTCCCTCTCCTTCACAGTAAGTACCAGGAGGGCAAAGTTCACAGGATGATCCATTCTGCTGCTGGGGTAGGCTGTTATAAGATCCCTCAGGACAGGGATATTGGTAGGCATAAGTCGTACCTACAGGACAGTAATACCCAGCAGGACAGGCATAGATGCTAGGATCACTGGTGTTGACGGGACAGTAAAATCCAGCCGGACAGAGGTCGCAAGAGCTCTCATCTTTGACAACAACAAAGCAAAGAGACAAAGTTATATTGTAAATTGACAACTTCAAACAAAGTCACATAGTTAACTTTACTACTGTGTTCAATGTAGAGAAACCTATTAAAGGTACACCAGAACTTGTTGAAATCTCATGGCTTGCAAACAAAGTTCCATAGTTAACATTACCACTGTGTTCAATGAAGAGAAACCTATTAAAGGTACACCAGAACTTGTTGAAATCTCATGGCTTGCAAACAAAGTTCCATAGTTAACAATCCTACTGTGTTCAACGTAGAGAAACCTATTAAAGGTACACCAGAACTTGGTGAAATCTTATGGCCTGCAAACAAAGTTCCATAGTTAACATTACCACTGTGTTCAATGTTAGCATGCCACAAAGCTTTTCAAAAGTTCCTTCGTGGGTAACTTCCCCTTCAAAATTATTCCCAAACTTTGACAACGGTTAAACTAAAAAACAGAATGTCTAAGCAACAGGAAATACTTTGAGGATTCCTGTAACATGTTTCTTGAAGTTTCAGCATTGAGTGACCATCACTTGAACTCAACCATAAAGTGATAAAGTTCCATGAAGGTTAGAAATGTTATATCAATAGTTTAATATCAGCAGTATACTTTAGTGAGTCTGTAAGGTTAGAAATTGAATTTTTATTCAATACATATGAATTTTAGTTGTTCCATGAAAAAAACACCAAAACAAACAATATTTTCTTTACATGGATAAAAATTATTTTCTCCCCCCACCCCCCTCCTCAAAAAAAAAAATTTATTCCAAAATAATAGGACATGTCAATAACTTTTCTAAGAGCATTGAGATCCATTAACTGCTCAGATATAGTAACAAAAGATTTAAAAAGAAAAAGACGATAGTTGTCCTCACCATCAGAAGCAGTGAATGTACCAGCCTCACAAGGATTAGGAATGGCAGAGCCAGTGGGACAGTAGCTGCCTGCTGGACATACCCCTCCCACACCCTTGTGACCATCGTTATCGGTTGGGTTGGGCGTATCTAACCCCGATTCGCAGTAATGACCTGCTTCGCAGGGTCCTTCCACATCTGGTAGACCAGGAGTCTGGCAGTAGTAACCACCTGCAAAAAGAGAAAGCCAAGAATCATTTCCATACAAAAAGACAATTTTCAAAAACCTGACCAATGTTTGATAGAACACATTGATTGGCCGGATTTTTAAGATTACATTCCCCGAGAATCACGCTTTATTAGTTTTCAACCAAGCCTTAACAAATCTCTGAGATACTGATAATAATAATCATAATAATATTTGCTTTTTATGTAGCGCTTTATACCAGCGATATGTCTCAAAGCGCTTTACAGACATTATATTACCCTTGGTCAATGATAACCTGTCCCAGAGACAATCCCTGAAGTCGGCAGCAGTAATATACTGCGCCCAATGACAAGTTACCTCACAGGTACCCATTAAACCCCAGATTAAAGCAAAACGTTGACCAAATATTCAAATGTTCCGAACATCTTACATAATTATTTGATCGTGTTCCTCCTAGTAGTAGACCTGAAGAGAGTGCATGCTCAAAACTTATATTTTAGCTGCAGTGAGTCTTACATCATCTTACATTGGTATCACATCCCAAAATGCTTTGCAAAAACGGTCAAATTTCTGTACCAGTGCAATAAAAGTATAACAGTTTCATACAAAGGAACCTAAGTATTTCACAAGAGACAACATTTTGAGAGCCCAAACTGCTACATCAAGTTAAAGTGACTCTTGCTGCCTTTATGACTCATAATTGTAGTCTGGGCATCTTGGATAGTTGGTATAGATACTAGTACCAGACAATAGCACTGGTACTCACATCTTTTACCAGAACTCACATTTAGATGTATGTACTGGTACTCACATTTTACATCTTTCTACTGGTACTCAATGTTTAGATTTTTGTACTTGTACTCACATTTAGATCTTTGTAATGGTACTCATGTTAGATTTCTGTACTGGTACTCACACTTACATCATTCTACTGTACTCAATGTTAAGATCTTTGAACTTGTACTCACATTTAGATCTCTGTAATGGTACTCATGTTTTGATTTCTGTACTGGTACTCTCATTCACATCTCTCTACTGGTACTCAATGTTAAGATCTTTGTACTTGTACTCACATTTAGATCCCTGTAATGGTACTCATGTTTTGATTTCTGTACTGGTACTCACATTTACATCTCTCAACTGGTACTCAATGTTAAGATCTTTGTACTTGTACTCACATTTAGATCTTTTTAATGGTACTCATGTTTAGATTTCTGTACTGGTACTCACATTTACATCATTCTACTGGTACTCAATGTTTAGATCTTTGAACTTGTACTCACATTTAGATCCCTGTAATGGTACTCATGTTTTGATTTCTGTACTGGTACTCACATTTACATCTCTCTACTGGTACTCAATGTATAGATCTTTGTACTTGTACTCACATTTAGATCTTTTTAATGGTACTCAATGTTTTGATTTCTGTACTGGTACTCACATTTACATCATTCTACTGGTACTCAATGTTTAGATCTTTGAACTTGTACTCACATTTAGATCTCTGTAATGGTACTCATGTTTTGATTTCCGTACTGGTACTCACATTTACATCATTCTACTGGTACTCAATGTTTAGATCTTTGTACTTGTACTCACATTTAGATCTTTTAATGGTACTCATGTTTAGATTTCTGCACTGGTACTCACATTTACATCTCTCTTCTGGTACTCAATGTTTAGATCTTTGAACTTGTACTCACATTTAGATCTTTGTAATGGTACTCATGTCAGATTTCTGTAATGGTACTCACATTTTAAATCTTTCTACTGGTACTCACATTTTACATCTTTCTACTGGTACTCAATTTTAGATTTTTGTACTTGTACTCACATTTAGATCTCTGTAATGGTACTCAATGGTAGTCAAGATTTCTGTACTCGTACCGGTACTCATATGACATTGATCTGTACTAGACATGTGCTTGTACTCTCATTTTTGTAACACAAGTTTGCCAACCCAGTGATAAGAAAACATACCAGAACACACAGTGCAGTCCTCTTCCCTCATGAGCCCTGTGGTGTTGCCAAAGAAGCCGCTGGGACAAGGTACAGTATCGTACCCAGTCCCCTCTGGACAGTAATAACCCTGAGGGCAAAGGTCAGCGCTGTCACCACTGATACACTGTCTTCCTGATGGGCATACATAACAGTAAGATGCTCCTGTGTGGTTCACATAGGTACCGTTAGGACAGGCTGCCGGCGCAACTGAACCAAGTTCGCAGTAGTGTCCTGTTGGGCATATATGTCCAGTGACGCCATCCGTGGGGCTGGGATTGTCGGCGCCGAGGGTGCAGTAGTAACCCTCTAAACACTTCTCTGTAATGTTGGTCTTCCCGGGGCTCTCACAATAGTATCCTGTGTTTGAAGAGGGGGAAGTTAAGTTTCAGGACTAATTAGTATCCTTGTGTTCGAAGAAGGTAAGTTTAGTTTCAGGACTAATTAGCTCTGGAATCATACAAAGGTGCTGTAACAAAGCCAACTCCAAACATCTATTTTCTTTCCAAAAACATTTTCAGTTCCACAATAACTTGAAACATTTTCCTACCATGCTTATGATGCTAATGATGCTAATGATGCTAGTGATGCTAACATCACACTATTCATGTAGGTGTAACATCACACTTTTCACGTAGGTGTAACATAGTGCAGAGTATCACACAATAATAAATATCTGACATCTCGCAATGTGGAACCTGTTGGCACTTTGCAAGGGACAAGATGAAGATGAAATGTCCAGGACTAGGACTTCAAAGCTCAAGAAGGAATGCTGATGAAGAAGAAGTACATGTAAGGTTCCATTCTTTTTTCTCGGCCAGCCTTTTTTATAATACTCGGTACCATTTTAAATAAGGATCTGTTTGTAGCTATAAAAGAGGTTTACTCTACCAGGGGTGCATGCAATACAGTCATCTTCTTCTTCAGCTCCTGAGATGTCCAAGAAGGTTCCCGGTGGACATGGATCCGGTATATCGGTGCCGTTGGGACAGTAGTGTCCGGGCCAACAGACATCACCATATGGCATACCTACTGGGGCTGCCTCCTCTGAGGAACCAGAACAGTAGTAACCTACAGAAGACATTAACAATGTATTTTCAAATCAGTTAAAGTAATAAGCAAAAAAGAACATTTTTGTATTTCCCTCCATTCATGAAAATATATCCATGCATTTTTTGTTGTCTTAGCATTGACAACATCCATTACTGTTAATATATTACTCTTATTGTTAATCTATCACTGTTTACTGTTACTGTTAATGTATTACTCTTATTGTTAATCTATTACTGTTTACTGTTACTGTTAATATATTACTCTTATTGTTAATCTATTACTGTTTACTGTTACTGTTAATATATTACTCTTATTGTTAATCTATTACTGTTAACTGTTACTGTTAATATATTACTCTTATTGTTAATCTATTACTGTTTACTGTTACTGTTAATATATTACTCTTATTGTTAATCTATTACTGTTTACTGTTACTGTTAATGTATTACTCTTATTGTTAATCTATTACTGTTTACTGTTACTGTTAATATATTACTCTTATTGTTAATCTATTACTGTTTACTGTTACTGTTAATATATTACTCTTATTGTTAATCTATTACTGTTAACTGTTACTGTTAATATATTACTCTTATTGTTAATCTATTACTGTTTACTGTTACTGTTAATATATTACCCTTATTGTTAATCTATTACTGTTTACTGTTACTGTTAATGTATTACTCTTATTGTTAATCTATTACTGTTTACTGTTACTGTTAATATATTACTCTTATTGTTAATCTATTACTGTTTACTGTTACTGTTAATATATTACTCTTATTGTTAATCTATTACTGTTAACTGTTAATCTATTACTATTACTTTTTCAAAGGTGGGATCTGCATACACAGTTCTAGAATTATTTTGCTCTTGGATTGTAAATATCAATAAGCTACCAATGAAACTCATATTGAGCTCTAGTATTTTGGAGTATCTGGTTATGCCAAGCGGGGAACCACACTTTCAACCCGTCCTTTGAGTTCAAACTCACCAGCCCAGCATGGACCGCTTTCTTTGGTCAAGCCAGTCCGGCCACAGTAGTACCCAGCCGTACAGTTCCAACATTCCGGTGCTATGGTCAGGCCGGTCTGGTTGCTATAGGAACCCTTCGGACACTTGTCTCCCGTGATGCTACCGGGTTCGCAGTACCTACCCGGGGGGCAAATATCACCTGTGGTGCCATCTGCTGGTGTCGCTGAGTCCGCCCCTTGGGTGCAATAATGTCCTGCAGCACACACGTCTGATGGTGCGGTGTTACCTAGTGCACAAATTCAAATGAAAACAGCACTGTGTAACATTCACTTTTCTTTGGGAAGCCCCAAAAAATAATAAATTATATTATGAATGCCAAAAAATGCCAAAAACCGGTGCAATTTACTGCGATATTTTCTAGGTAACACACAAGGGAAAACTGAGAGGGGATATTAAGCAACGTATTCATACAAAAGTTGGGTTGTAATTCTGACATCGATGACTAAATATTCCATTTTAAGCCAAGTAATTCCTTTGGATTTAAAAAAAAAGCGATTGTAAAGAAGTTTTTAAGGATACCCGCTTAAGATATGAAAAAGATTTACTCGATAACGAAGGGTCCGAAAGTAATTACATGTCACCGTTTAGACAGAGAATCGACTAAGTTTGATCAATACGTTTACAAAAGTGTTTAACTTCTGTGCAAATATCTGTGAGCTGGGGTATCTACTAGGTAGATTTAATACACATCAGCCATAATATGTTGCTAGTTCTGTGAAGTCATAAATGTCGCAAACAAGCACTAATATTTGTTATCAATTCTTTAACTCTGTAATAGCTAGCTACTGCCAAATAAAGTAGCTGTAGGATGCTAACATGCTCCCAGGTCTCTTCTTTCCTTTCTCAGTAAATGTACGTAGTTTACCACCGAAAATGTCTTCGCACTGATGCAAAGTGGAACGAGAATATAAATAACAAATCTGTCCTACTTGGGGGAGTTGACGTAACAAGGAATGAGCGTGGGGTAAAATAAAAAATTCACGGAACTTTGCAAAAATTGCGGTATAGGCTCCAGTTTGCATACGCTACAGTGTGTTAGGATAATAGTTTTTGTCCCTGATTAGAACAGAAATCACGGATATTCCGCGAATTCACGTAAAGCTCATGCCTGGTAAACCCAGTCAAACCAGGACCGTCAGAAACAATTCTGCTGGTCCCTTCAACTGACCCTTACATACAACAACGGGAGCCTATACTAAATTATCCAAAACAGACAGAATTTAAAGTGAGCTTTCAATTCTACACTGGTTTTACTCTCTGAACATACCTTCTCCCATACAGTACATCCCTGGCTCGCACGGCTCACACTGGGTATCATTGTACAGGCTAGTCCTGTTGCTAAATGTGCCTTCCGGGCACAGATACTGAGTTCCAAATTCTGTTCCCATCGGGCAGTAAGACCCCGCGGGGCAAACGGTAGGTACAGACACACCTCGGTAACTGCGATAGCGTCCAGAGAAATTCCCGCTCTCTGTGACATTCTCAGCGTCCAGAACTTCGTAATCACCTGACGTGGAGAAGAAAATTGGAAGCAAAGATAGTTAAGATGATGGCTTTTGACTAATTGATGGAACTTGTCATCACTGGTCATGACAAGACTTCATTTATTTCATTTATTTATTTTTGTTCTATCACAACATAAGTATGACATATGACATAGAAGGAGATAAGAAACAAAACTTGTGAAAGGAAGTGTACTAAAAAACCCTATAGGGCTTGTCGGGTAGTGACACTCCCTGAAAAAATACAGAACTTTGCAAATAGAATAGAGAACCAAAAAAACAAAACAAAACAAAACTTTCCTTCATAGAAGGCTCGTCAGGTGTTCTTATCTGTCAGTTCTGCACAACGTCTCGAAAATTGAAAATGACTTCTACAACATCCTAACAGCATAAATATTTTTTGGAACCAAGAGGTTTTTTTTGGGTTTTTTTTAACTACACTCAAGTTCTATTTTCTTTCTGTGTGTCAGATATTAGATACAACAAACTGAGTCGACTGAAGACCTACCAAACGCCTTGCAGTACGAGCCCTGTGGGCAGATATCACAGTCGTAGGCCCTCCAATGGGGCTGGTAGTAACCGCTTGGACATCCGGTCTGGTTCCAACTTCCTTCCAGACAGAAATGTCCAGGACTACAGGCCAGTTCTACTGGTTGGGAGGTGTTCTGGCCTCCTGGACAGTAGTAACCTGGTGAGCACTCTGCCGTGGGTTCTGAGAGGCCGTAACTCTCACAGTACCAGCCAGGGGTACACTGGTTACAATCAGAGATGTTGATGTTACCACGGTGACCTGCACAAAAAAAAAAAGAGTACAAACACTTTTAAAATAAAACTGTTAGCAAACTGCTTATCCACTAAAAAGCCTTGTGTAAGAGAATTGTAAAAGTCAGTTGGCCTGACGTTTCAATCCTAGCAGGATCTTCTTCAAAGGCTAAATGACAAGGATCTTCTTCAAAGGCTAAATGACAAGTTTAAAATTTATTTGAAAAGCTGGAATCAGTATCAAACATGAATAATTTTCTGCATTCAATAAAAAGCATTTGCAAAGCAAAAGGAAAATTATTTGAAGGAAAAATATATAAGGAAGTTCAGATCAGATGTGAGCATATTTTAGTATGTTTTGTACGTCAACAGGTCAAACAGAAAAACTGCAAAAAGTAGGCTCGGCTTGCAATGACAAAAGCAATAAAAAAAATATAAAAAAGGTAAAAACACAATATCTGCAGATTGGCAGTGCCTACTCCGTTATATGCAGAGCACCAAAGATGTTTGCACAACATGGCTGCAATGATGCTGCATATGGAGTTAAGTGCCTCAAACATGACATTTTATGTTATACTTAAATTTATCATATTATGTAAATACAGATATATAAATCACCTGAGAAGGTGCCAGGTGGACAAGGTTCTTCTACAGGGGTACCCTCTGGGCAGTAGTAACCATCGCTACACTGTACAGGGTCCCGAACAGAAGCACTGCCATTACAGAAGAAGCCTTCCAAGCAGTCTCCATCTGGTACCTGGTTGGCGTAACCCTCACAGTACTGGCCGAGAGGGCATGGAATTGGTTGGTTGGACCCCTGGGGGCAGTATGTACCTGTCAAAGATCATGAAATTTCCAAGAGTGAGGGAGGAAGAACTGAATAGGCACAGGCTACGATTGTGGGCGAGATTTTCGTCATATCAATTTCTTTTGCTTTTTCTTTTGAATTTGGACATGACATTTATAGGGAAAAGTATTATAATATTCCAGATTTATACCCAATCCAGGCCCTTAAAAATAAACATGAAATACCATACTACATTTGCACTGGTCCATATATGTTTCCAGCTTTTTTAACTGTCTTCACAAAAGGCGTAGGGAGAAAGTAAAAGACAATGAGCTATTATTCTTGGAGGGATAGTTTAAGATGTTAATTTGTTAACTATGGCAAACATAACTAAGTCACAACTTCTTGGGGGTGGGGAAGGTAGCATGCTACTACCTCGAATGTCCCCCAATAATGTCCCTCTACCACTCTCCCTTGTATTATCTTGTTAAGGGGGGGGGGGGGGGGAGGGGTGACAGGAGCGGATTACATTTCCACCATTTATGTATACCTACCTGGTTCACATAGTCCTCCTGTTTGGTTCAATGAGTATATAGGGCATTCACTGACAGAGTAGGACTCACTGGTATTCACATATGGATTGGGCTTACTGGAGTACGCCCCCCTGGTGCAATACCACCCAGGGGAACAGTCACCAGTCGGAACAGCATTACCATCGCCATCACAATATTTACCGGCTGAAAATACGAAAATAACGAAAAATATGGTATTTCGTACTTCTGGGAGTTTGTCGTGGTTGAGGATGATTCAAGTGTATTGGTCTCAACCTTGTTACAGAATCCCCCTCACCCCACACCCCCTACCCCCCACCCCCAACACATTTATAACTATGACTACACCCCGTGGTGAGCTAGCTTTCCACACACACAGGAGCCCTACTTATTCACACATAATTTACCTGGTGGCTTCAAAATTTTGCCATAATGCACACTATGATAGACAAACATGGCTCTATTAATATTTCAGTAGAAAAATGCAACGTTATTTTTTTGTTATTGGTTATGCAATCATAAAGCTATGCATAGTACATCATTCTGCATTCCATATTCCTTTTCACATGTGTACCACCAACTAGATGATAATTGCAGTTAACTATCACCTAGTGTCTTGCTCTTCTAAACTCTACACAATTTCCATACAAATCCTCTTAACAAGTGTTAATTCTTTGTGAGCCTTTTATGAATATTCACGCCTTTGTATAAAATTAAGTCCTAGTGTAAACAGTTTGTCTTCCAAGTGTACCTATGTTATGTTTTATGCATTTTAAACATATATTTGAATTGAGGGTGCACACAACATCCGATGTTCTCAGAACTGTTTGATCAAGAAATGCTGTTGTAGTGACTATCGACCATTCTCCTTAAAAATGGACCGTTCTCCTTAATAAAGTTTGAAAGTTTCATTTGAGAAATATATCACAACAAAAAAGCAGGTGCAGACCAAATTTACATATTCATAACATTTGATTTAATATTCATCTGTGATATTGCATATTCATACCTGTACATGGAATACAATCGTAGTAACTATCAGCTAAGGTCCTATTATTGTATGTACCAGCAGGGCAGGGATATTGCGCAGGATATTCGGTCTCTTCTGGACAGTAGAAACCTTGAAATAAAACAAAAAGAATTGGGAGATCAAATATTCTTCCTTAATATTAACAAATGTTAGTGCTTGCTTGTAACATTCATGACTCCCACAGTACTAGCACCATATTAGGGTTATGTATTATTTCTACCTAGTACATACCCCAGATTACAGATATTTTCACAGAAGATATTTCTAGCTTAAAAAAAACCTCATAAAACGGACACAGTGTAGATCGAACCCTCAACATATTGAACCTGATCTTGTGAAGTGTCTATTCACTTTCAAAGGGATTTTTTCATTCTTCACTTGAAGTTAGACCATCAGGACGACACGGTTTACAGTTTGTCATGTAAATGGTGAGACCATCAGGACGACATGTTTTACAGTTTGTCGTGTAAGGGGTGAGACCATAAGAGTGACATGGTTTACAGTTTGTGATGTAAGGGGTGAGACCATCAGGACGACATGGTTCACAGTTTGTGATGTAAGGGGTGAGACCGTCAGGGCGACATGGTTTACAGTTTGTCGTGTAAGGAGTGAGTCCCTCAGGGCGACATGGTTTACAGTTTGTCATGAAAGAGGTGAGACCATCAGGACGACATGGTTTACAGTTTGTCATGTAAGGGGTGAGACCATCAGGGCGACATGGTTTACAGTTTGTCGTGTAAGTGGTGAGACCATCAGGACGGCATGGTTTACAGCTTGTCGTGTGAGGGGTGAGACCATCAGGACGACATGGTTTACATGTGAGGGGAATGTGGTTGAGAGTGGATCAAGTTCTTCGGTACTTGTGACCGGGAGCTACCTGGCAAGACTCTCACCAAGTGTATCTCCATAAGCTAATAATAAAATGTCAGTAAATAAATAATAGAAAAACGACTGGCCGATTTTAGACAATGGACATTTTCTTTGACAATTTCGTTTAGACAATGGACAATGGACAATAGAATATCTTTGCTCTGTTGAAATAAAAGTTAGACAATATTTAGCTGCTGCAATATTACCTGTCCAACAGGGTGTATCCAGGTAAGTGGTAGAATTCTCCAAGCAGTAATAACCAGCAGGACAGACCTCACATATTGACTGGGCTACTAAATCATTGTATGATCCAGCGGGGCACCCTATGGGGTATGGGGTCGCACCGGGGCAATATGTGCCCTCTTGACATGGACCTGTTAAAGAAAATAACACAAGTTACACTGTTATAAAAAATACATTGTTTATAAAAACTAAAAAAATCAAGAGAACATCTGATCACTAAAGTAATAAGAAGAAATGAAAGAACTATACAAAGCTTTTAGTTCAGAATAAAAGCGTAATATAAAGTTTCTTCTTCCAAATTCGATAAAGAAATCTTTGATGCAGTAATGAAGATAACTGTTCATAAGAAGAAGTACACAAAGTCAATGCTGAATTACTGTATGGTGCAGTATAATACCAACTGTTTCAAAGATTACTTTAATGACCGTACTATTGATATGAATATTTATGAGTGTACAATCTTACCACCCGTGTAGTACTGCACAGTATAGTATAAACTGCATGGTTAATAAGATTTACTTTAATGACTGTACTATTGATATGAATATTCATGATGTAAGAATTTACCACTAGTGTAGTACTGCACAGTATAGTACAAACTGCATGGTTTATAAAATTTACTTTAATGACTGTACTATTGATATGAATATTCATGATAGTATAATCTTACCACTAGTGTAGTACTGCACAGTATAATACAAACTGTATGGTTTATAAAATTTACTTAAATGACTACTTTTGATATGAATATTCATGAATGTATAATCTTACCACTATTGTAGAACTGCACAGTATTTTATAAAATATGGTTTATAAGACTATTTTAATGACTGTACTATTGATATGAATATTCATGAATCTTACCACCAATGCCAGTATTGTTGTTGTTGGGTGCAGGGGTGTTGACTCCAAGCTCACAGTAGTAGCCCGGAGCACAAGGACCTGTTATATTGGTAATACCAGTCTCACTGCAGTAGTAACCTGGGTCACACTGGGTGCACTCGGAGGCATCAGCCAGCATCTCAACAGGGCCATAAGTGCCTGTGACATAATACAATACAGATAGCATCTCAACAGGGCCATACGTGCCTGTGACATAATACAATACAGATAGCATCTCAACAGGGCCATACGTGCCTGTGACATAATACAATACAGATAGAATCTCAACAAGGCCATACGTGCCTATGACATAATACAGATAGCATCTCAACAGGGCCATACGTGCCTGTGACATAATACAATACAGATAGCATCTCAACAGGGCCATACGTGCCTGTGACATAATACAATACAGATAGCATCTCAACAGGGCCATACGTGCCTGTGACATAATACAATACAGATAGCATCTCAACAGGGCCATACGTGCCTGTGATTTAATACAATATAGATAGCATCTCAACAGGGCCGTACGTGCCTGTGACATAATACAATACAGATAGCATCTCAACAGGGCCATACCTGCCTGTGACATAATACAATACAGATAGCATCTCAACAGGGCCATACATGCCTGTGACATAATACAATACAGAAAGCATCTCAACAGGGCCATACGTGCCTGTGATTTAATACAATACAGATAGCATCTCAACAGGGCCATACCTCATAGTCATGGATAAAGTGCGAGCAGGATTCAATTTTGGTAGTTTGAGTAGATGCAATGTAAGGTTAAACTATTGGTCCTACTCAGCCTTAAAGAAACTACCATATCAAGCAGGAGAAATGGCTCAATGCTTAAGTTATACCTAAAAACAATCAACTTTCTTTTACCATGCTCTGTGCTTCTAAATGAACAGCCTGATTCTTGATTCGTAGTTAGCTACAATTTGTTTTGATTTTTTAATGTGGTCTATGCTGTTCCTTTGAGAATTAATTATGGTCAGATTCTTGATTCATTATTAGCTTTAATAAACGGCTATTTTTTCTTTGATATCTCCTCTTAGAAGTAAAAAATCCAAATCTTACCGATGGGACATTCCTCGATGTCGAATCCTCTTCCAGGTGGGCAGTAACTTCCTTTGGGACAGGGATCTGGATGATCTTTGTTAACACAGAAGTATCTGGCAGGACAAGATTTGCAGGCATCCGCCTGAGTGTGGTTCATGTAAGTACCTTGTAGAAAGAGAGACACAGAATCATGACTAGATCATGACTGGATCATGACTGGATCATGACTGGATCATGACTAGATCATGACTGGATCCTGACTAGATCATGACTGGATCATGACTGAATCATGACCAGATCATGACTGGATCATGACCACATCATGACTAGATTCATGGCTAGATTATGACCAGATCATGACCAGATCATGACCAGATCATGGCTAGATTCATGACTAGATCAGGGCTAGATCATGACTGGATCATGACTGGATCATGACTAGTTCATGACTAGATTCATGGCTAGATTCATGACTAGATCAGGGCTAGATCATGACTAGATCATGACCGGATCATGACTAGATCATGACTAGATCATGACTAGATCATGAGAGGTGCTCATGGCTTGCGATCTTACAAATAGAAATATGATGCTTTGTATCCCACCAATTTCAGAAGAGACATTAAGTACTTGATGGATAGGAAACGTTCAGACAAAAGTATGCAAAGGTCCTTTTTTTCCCCCATTGTTACCAAGATTTAGGAAGACATGAAAACTTAAAGATTTGAATCTGCGTAGTTTCACTTCTGTCTACTCACCATCAGAACATGGCTGTGTGATACTACTGCCTTCTTGACAGAATGACCCAGCTGGACAAACATCCCCTGTAACACCATCTGTAGGTGATGAGTTGTTGGCACCTGCCACGCAGTAGAAGCCTGGGTCACAGAGACCTACACGTGGGAATGAGAATGGAACAAAAACAAAAAAAACTTGAGCATGACATAACAGCCCATACCATAAATAATGAAGAGGATCATGAATATTCATGATTAGTGACATGGTTCATCTCATATTCCCTTTGTCCAATCTGTTATGTATTTGTTTTAAAATCTCTCTTGTCAGTTTTCCACTGAAGGAGATCCTGCTAAAGATTACACAAAAAGGAGGCCTTCTTTATATCGAGGATAAAAGCTTTAAAGAACCACATATTTGACCCGTAATTATGTTGTACAATGTTACACATTAAATATATATATGATTTTTAATCAGTTGTTCAGATGTCCATACATTTACATGCAGATTGTGGGTGCTATCTGGGTGTGCAAATGATGATACATTTTTCATCATACATCAACGGTGTAATTCTAGGTGCAGTGAGGTGCACTTAACTACAATTTTCAAGTACCAAGATGGTGCTGTGCTGGTGCCATTTAAATAACTGTATGCTGTTTACCTGTATAGTTGGTTTGTCCTTGGGTGTCGCAGTATGTTCCACCAGGACAATCCAGACAGTCATTTTCTTCATCTTGGCCAGTGAGGTGCAGGTAAGTACCAATGGGGCATTCCACAGGGTTCCAGGTACCCTGAGGGCAGTAATGACCAGCGGGGCAGGTGTCTCCATAAGATTCTCCGGTAGGGTTAGGAGCTGTTGCACCCAAGGTACAGAAGTGTCCGGCAAGACACTCTCCTGTGGGCTCTGTCAGACCTTTAAAGCAATCATAATTATTTTTTTTAAGCTTTAAATCAGTCTTTTTTTATCTTTATTAATCTCGCTGAGGAATCACTTTCTAGTCTGATGATACTTGCTGATGTCGTCATCAAAACATTCTGAAATATTCAAACTTTCATTCCATCCAAATAATAACTTTCAAGATGACAATAAATTCTGACCCTGTGGCATCTCCAGACCTTCTACCAATCTCACAGCAATTCCTATAGCAACGCTCTCACATGATCATGTTCAGTGAAATTTCAGTTTCATAATGGTTCCCACTGAAACGGTTCTCACATTATGATATGGTCAGACTACATCACAACTTTCTGTAAACATTTTACACTTAGCATTAGGGGTCTGACAGCAGTTACCAGGTACACAACCATGGCTATATGTAACATTCAGACTAACCTCCAGTCTGACAGTAGTGTCCTGGAGTACAATACTAATATTAAGAAACATTCAGACTAACCTCCAGTCTGACAGTAGTGTCCTGGAGTACAATACCATTATTATGAAACATTCAGACTAACCTCCAGTCTGACAGTAGTGTCCTGGAGTACAATACTATTATTATGAAACATTCAGACTTACCTCCAGTCTGACAGTAGTGTCCTGGAGTACAATACTAATATTATGAAACATTCAGACTAACCTCCAGTCTGACAGTAGTGTCCTGGAGTACAATACTAACATTATGAAACATTCAGACTAACCTTCAGTCTGACAGTAGTGTCCTGGAATACAATCTTGACACTCTGTTACGTTTTCCAGTCCTGTGTCATTACTGAAGGTTCCAATAGGACACTTAATACCCTGATCTGACCCAGTAGGACAGTAGTACCCAGGAAGGCACTCATAGCCTGTGATACCGTCACTAGGGCGGGAGGTATTGGACGCTGAAACACATACATAGCCGGCATCACAAAAGTCAGCAAACTGGGTGAGACCTGAAAGAAATTGTAAAGCAAACCTGAATTATAAACAAAGAAACATAACCAGAATCTGTCACCATGGCTAGTACACTGGACTTCCATTGTTGCTAGCTGGTTAAACAGGAGCAGTGACCATTTCCTGAGTTTTGCCCCAAAAAATGTATCTTACATAAGTAATTAAAAGTGATTTTGATGAAAAGTGGCCTGTAATTGCAAAGATAACCCACCGATTTCCAATATCACAAAAGGTTCTCAATTAATCTTTAGCAAGGAACAATGGTTGGAGCTAAGGAACGGTACAGAACCAAAAAGTCACTTCACTTATTTTGAGCAATGTGCAGGGAATTGGCCGATATAGCGCTAAAGACTAAAGACTCTGTGTCATTAAGAAAAGCTGCAGCAGCTGCTAACTCCCCTGCAGCAAGGCTGCATCAATATCAAGCAGTAGAGGTTATCTTGTCAGACCACCAGTGCCTATTGTGTGAAAACTCCCTGAAGCAAGGCTGAATCAATATCAAGCAGTAGAGGTTATCTTGTCAGACCACCAGTGCCTATTGTGTGAAACTCCCCTGAAGCAAGGCTGAATCAATATCAAACAGTACAGATTATCTTGGCAGACCACCAGTGCCTATTGTGTGAAACTCCCCTGAAGCAAGGCTGAATCAATATCAAACAGTACAGATTATCTTGGCAGACCACCAGTGCCTATTGTGTGAAACTCCCCTGAAGCAAGGCTGAATCAATATCAAACAGTACAGATTATCTTGGCAGACCACCAGTGCCTATTGTGTGAAACTCCCCTGAAGCAAGGCTGAATCAATATCAAACAGTACAGATTATCTTGGCAGACCATCAATGCCTATTGTGTGAAACTCCCCTGAAGCAAGGCTGAATCAATATCAAACAGTACAGATTATCTTGGCAGACCACCAGTGCCTATTGTGTGAAACTCCCCTGCAGCAAGGCTGAATCAATATCAAACAGTACAGATTATCTTGGCAGACCACCAGTGCCTATTGTGTGAAACTCCCCTGAAGCAAGGCTGAATCAATATCAAACAGTACAGATTATCTTGGCAGACCATCAATGCCTATTGTGTGAAACTCCCCTGAAGCAAGGCTGAATCAATATCAAACAGTACAGATTATCTTGGCAGACCACCAGTGCCTATTGTGTGAAACTCCCCTGCAGCAAGGCTGAATCAATATCAAAAACAGTACAGATTATCTTGGCAGACCACCAATGCCTATCGTGTGAAACTCCCCTGCAGCAAGGCTGAATCAATATCAAACAGTAG
The DNA here is from genome assembly GCF_037975245.1 of Apostichopus japonicus. Taxonomy (NCBI): domain Eukaryota; kingdom Metazoa; phylum Echinodermata; class Holothuroidea; order Aspidochirotida; family Stichopodidae; genus Apostichopus; species Apostichopus japonicus. Next base: position 20,703,188 of record NC_092572.1, read on the forward strand.
AGGATATCTTGTCAGACCACCAGTGCCTATTGTGTGAAACTCCCCTGAAGCAAGGCTGAATCAATATCAAACAGTAGAGGTTATCTTGGCAGACCACCAATGCCTATCGTGTGAAACTCCCCTGCAGCAAGGCTGCATCAATATCAAACAGTAGAGGATATCTTGTCAGACCACCAGTGCCTATTGTGTGAAACACCCCTGCAGCAAGGCTGAATCAATATCAAACAGTACAGATTATCTTGTCAGACCACCAGTGCCTATTGTGTGAAACTCCCCTGAAGCAAGGCTGAATCAATATCAAACAGTACAGATTATCTTGGCAGACCACCAGTGCCTATTGTGTGAAACTCCCCTGAAGCAAGGCTGAATCAATATCAAACAGTAGAGGTTATCTCAAGAGACCACCAGTGTCTAGTGTGTGTAACTGTGTGTAACTGCACTCATCCTGATCTCATCCTATGCAGCAAGGCTGCAGAACGCTGCAGCCCCCTCAGGATCCTACTTTTGTCACAGCGCATTAAAACAGCCTGCATATCAGATTAAATCTTCCTTGTCTTTTTTGTGGGTTGGATTGAAATTATTCACAGGCCAAATCTGGCCTACTGACCACCTATTGAGAACTCAAGACAATAATGATGATAAATCCAAAAGCTTTACCTTGGCCATCACAATATGTTCCTCCTGGACAGGGTTGACACTGTCCCTCACTTTGAAGTCCAGTTTGGTTGCTGTAGTAACCTTCAGGACAGAGGTACTGAGTAGCACTCTCTGTGCCTAACGGGCAGTAAGATCCTGCGGGGCATTCTGTTGGCACGACGACGCCGTGGCTAACAACACCGTAGTAGACAGCTGCCTCTGCAGCATCGCAATAACTGAAGATTTAAGTCGAAAAATGAAACATGTGAATGATAGGCAGAGACTGGCATGAATCTGTCCAACGATGATCAACAGTTTAGACCTCAGTTCCGGTCTCACTGCCTCATTCCTATATAACTATGTATTAACTAACAATGGTATATCAATGTGATTTAATGGCAGAAATAAACGAAACAAGATACCACAGTTTAATCCTCCATGATCTGATTATTTATAACAATGCTACTTACTATTATACACTGGCATAGAAATAATGGAACACAGAGGAACTAAACTACGAGGAAAACTTAAGGCAGTCCTTGTAGCGGTGACTAAAAGCCACGACTCATTCCGATACTGCTACTTGTTACAGCACAACGGTACTTAATAAAGATGACGAAATTGCAATAATATGAAGTAAACTTACTAGGAGGGCAGGCAATCCTTGCACATCCATTGTCCTTCTTCATCCTGGTACTCTCCTGAGGGGCAAGGCTCTGGCTGAGGGCTGCCTATCTGACAATAATGGCCAATAGTACAGTTATACTCTGTTGGTGAAGCAGTATCCTGCCCTGCTGGGCAGTAGTAACCTCTGTCGCAGTCATTAGTTGGTACAACATTACCGGGACCAGAGCAGTACTTTCCAGGTGTGCAGGCTAAGCAATTACTCAACTCAGTGTTTCCTGAAAATAAATACAAAACATCATTAATATAATTTCCTTTGGTTCCCACCCCCAACCTTTACCCCCCCCCCTCCCCAAAACCACCACACATTCATCACACGGTACAATAAGAGAATTCAGAAGTGTAATGAGTAGAACAATCTAATCCAGATATATCACAACTCCCCCTCCCCCTCCCCCTCCCCTCCCCCTTCCCCTACCCTCCCTGCACCTGTTAACAGTTACAGCTCTTCAAATGAAGCAAAATAGGAGTGAAAAAAACATAGCTTATAACCCAGGAGATAATTTATCTGGTAACAAATTCGCAAAAATGTTACATGGCAAAATGGTCTATTGGCTACACAAATCCCAAAGGCTGCATCTGTGTAGCATTTTAATACAAAGGAGTTATAGTATTTTATGAGCAACAAAATCCACAACTTTTCAAGCTGCTACACAAAACTTTGAACACTAAACTATCCCCTGTAACCTATTAAAACATTTCTTTTAGAGATGGATAAATTCATGAACCGAAAACAGTTATTGAATTTATTTCGTTTTTACCTGACGTATTTGCAAAAGTTCCAGCAGGACACGGGGTAGGTCCAGGAGACCCGACTCCGCAGAAATGACCCTCTGGACAGACCCTATGAGGAGGGTCTGGCTGAGATGCGTTCCCCTCACAGTAGTAACCTGGAGAATGGTCAATCACAGTATTAGCATATTCTTACATGAATATTCATGAATAAATAATACTGAGTTTTGTAGTACTGGAAGTAATACAGAATATGCAGCAGAATTGAACAATGGATATATGTAATTCTTATGCACAAATATAATATATATATATATATACATATATATGGAAAGTGAGGTCGCAGACCCCTACCACCTTACCTTCAAAGCAATCCCCTGCTGGAGAAGCTAGACCCCAAACATCACAATATTGTCCTGGTTCACAGTCTAATGGATACCAGCTACCACTAGGACAGTAGGTACCCGGCCAACACTTTCCACCTGGCAAAATACAAAACAGAAGAACAAATGATTACATAACCATGGGGGGGGTGGGGATAACAAACACCTACAATGCTATGGAACATCAACAAGCTTAGTACAGCCAGCAAGGATGAATTTTCTACACATCTTTAAGTGGTGAGCACTGAACATTCACCTGAGGAATGCCTCACATGCCATGATAAAAAATGTTTTAAATTGGCTGTGTTTGACTTCCATCTCAAATCTTCACTAAGAATCATGAACAAATAAACTATAACCTTTCAAGTACACCATAACAAACGAAAAGCAAAAATCAGCAGCACGGCTGAATCAACATGTTGATATAATTATAATTCTGCCTATAAGGGGGCTCTTATCTTTGCCTACGACTACAAATATCATTTTTTTCTTCTTTTAATGGCAGCTCCTGGGAGGGTGGTAATGCTGGCTGGAGCAGCCCCCAGCAGTGAAGACAGCTTTCCCCTTCCTCTGGCTGACACCAGTTCTCTATTTTTGTTTACGCTTCCAACTTATTTTCTTGTCTACTTTACACCTACTTCCTGTACTAGTCTGTTTTCTCCCTATTATTTTTTATTATTTTGCTAACCTGCACAAGCTCGATCAGTCTTGTCAACCCCTGATCCCTACCCACCGCCCCCCCTGCCCCACCCCCCATCACTAGTTCCACCACAGTGTCAACAGAGGATATCTAACTGACAGACCATGTGACAAACTGACCCACAAACCTTGCATCATAAATCATCAGTTACGGGCATTTCATTCAATTTTTAAACATTTTAAAATCGCCCAAGAAACTAGCAAAAATGTGGCAAAACAAAACCAGATTGATGTCACAGACCTGTATAATTAGCTGCTGGACAGGTACATTCAGACATATCTGTAGCATTGACTGAAGGCAGCGGTTTATCAGAGTATGAACCTCCTGTGCAGTACCAGCCAGCACTGCAGTTACCAGTAGGTGTCTCCTGGCCGTCAGCTGATGAGGAAACAGCCAATGAGAATGCTTTAAAGAAGGGTCATCACATTATGAACAAACTCATAGCGGTTAGGCTTCTATTTACGGTATTTAAGAAACATTTATTGTATTCTTGAGATATAAATTAAAGTACTTCAACATAAACAAGTCGAATAAAAAAATTGAGTCAAATCCACGCTAAAAATTTTTGAAAACTGTGAGATTTCAAATCATATAAAATCCATAACACAACTCAAACATTATATGAGTTTTATAGAAATGTAATTTGCTACCAAATAACATCTTCCCTACCTTTGTTTTTTTTATATATATATGCCATTAGAAAGATATATTTCACACACAATGTCTTTATTGTGAAGTACAGGTCAAACAATGGAAAGACAACAACAGTAGCCTATTGTATTCAAACAGCTTACTCTCGCAGTATTCTCCAGGAGGGCAGGAAAGACAATCCTCATACCCATCGCTGCCATTCACAGGGTTGTATGACCCCTTAGGACAAGGGTTCTCAATGTCATAGGCTGTACCATCAGGACAGTAATGTCCTGAAACAGTAAAAAAAAACAATACAACTATTGTTAAAACACTACTGGGGACACTTTTGGTAGAAGAGACACAAATCGACAAGAACTAAAGCAATTTTTCTCCTTCTGATCCTTAAGAGATGAACTCAGGAAGTGCTAATTAGTTTTGCCAATGAACAAGCATATTAAAAACTCCTGCTTTTTGATTGCAGGTTTGTTAATGACAGTCTCATATATAAAAATAAAAAATTCGAACAGAAAGTTGTGAATTAAGTGGATATGACAATGAGTGGGGCTATGGCAAGCTATAAATGACCTATGACTTCGATCTTGGTACAAGACTGTGAACTCTACGCTTCAACTTTTAAGAAATGAAATTATTAAAGCTAGCGATATAACCTGGTGTTCATATATTTTTCAGACAGATGATAAAAATTTAAAAATTTTTTAATATTATTTTCAGACTCACCTGTGGGACAGACCGTGTCCAGATAGGTTGTTGCGTTCTCCAGACAGTAGTAACCAGCCGGGCAAACGGTGCACTCTGAAGACTCCTGGAGGTCCGTGTAATGACCGGCAGGACAGCCCAGGGGTAAGGCTGTACCCTCTGGACAGTAGGTACCAGATGGGCAGACTCCACCCACCCCTGTATGACCACCAGTGGGCTGGTACATGTTAACACCTGCAAAATAGAAAATAACAAAAGGTATGTGAAGAATGAATAACATTTTAATTTAGCAATAAATTTTGGGAAATTTAAAATTCAAAGCATTGCAAAGTTGGCAGTTTTGTTAGCTATGATAGCCTCCCTCCCCCTCCCCTCCCTCCCCCTACAACCACTCTCTCTATTTAAAGTCACATACATTCGCTAATAAATGGAGCTTTTTAAAGGGAATAAACATATGTCGCTAAATTAAATCCTTCCCAAATTATAATTCCACAGAAAATTAACTTCATTTTCTGCTCCTTTACAACTCTTCTACGCCTTTGATTCCAAACTGATGATTTTCAGTTATACTCTTCACTGAAGAAATCATACGCTAAACTTAAAACCTATCCAACTTCTTGTTCAGCCTTTCTGTCTTAAAACTGAACATGTTGATTCATTCCAGCTATACCCCTTTAAAATCATCCTCATCTATTGAACCTACTCTATTTAAGCTATCTCTATTTTCCCCGGGCTACATCCTTACCATTTGCACAGTAGTAACCGGCCGAGCAATTCCCGGTTACCTCCCACTGGCCGGGGTCCTTGCAGTATTTGCCAGCATCACAATCAAGACACTGAGACTCCCTGTAGATACCATATATGGGATTGTAGGTGCCGCTAGGACACAGCTGAAGGTCAGCACCGGTCAATGCTGGACAGTAGTAACCAGGAGGGCAAAGGTCAGCTCGGTCCCTGTTGACACAGTAATAACCTGTACAAGGAATGCAAGACAAACATTTGTTCTTTGAGATGAACAAGAAAGCTGAACCGTGTACCCGATGGTTTCAGGGTACTTTCTTCCAATTCGATGGCAGTATTACACATTAGGAATCTGACATTATCCCCAGTTCTTCAGATGAATAAAACTGGGTCGCAAATGAAAAAGAGCTTATATGATTACAGCACTCTTGTTAGGGATGGGGGAGTAGAAAGGGGGGTGGCATGGTATCAAAGCAAGGAGAATACCATGTAGAGTAATGTCCCGTTATGAAAAGTACTTATCACTGGTTGTTCGAAACAAGTACCGGATCAGGTAAGCAAGGGACAGTTCTCACCATAGCCAGGCTCAAAGGAGATTTAAAACAACAAGTTTCAAACAATGACATGTCAGGATTAGCTGTAAGATTATTTTAGAGCCAGACTAATAGGAGGAAAGATATGTCACTTCCCAATTATGGGTATGTCAGTAAGTAACTGTTTGATCAACAATATAAACCATATGGTACTGTAGAGGCAAGGGGATTGGGGATTCCTAGCCCTCTACAAGTATACTTTGATTATATCAAGACTCCTCTACAAAGCAGGATTAATAGTCTATTATCAATGCAATTAAGAAGTGGAACTACTAATTGGATTAAAAAACATTAAATCCTACTGTTCTGATGATTAATCTGGATGAAGGCCTTGGATTTTGACAGATCTCGCATTTCCTAGATGACAAGCTGTGGAGAGGATTGAGACCACCAAATTAGTAGCCAGTAATATCTTTACCTTCAGGACAGTCATAACAAGCAGATGCCATGGAGTGGTTCATGAAGGTCCCATTGGGGCAGTACGTGTGACCGGTTGATCCTTCCTCACAATACGATCCTGGGGGACAGATGTCTCCTGTGACCCCATCAATGGGGGCCGGTGAGCTGGCACCTCCGACGCAATAGTAACCTTCGTAGCAGAAACCTATGGAGAGATCGGAAAATACCTATTAACATGGGGAAAATTCTCTGATGGGGTTCCCAGTGTAGAAGTGTTACAAGAATTATATTTGATAAATTTTTAGCTTTGTTTTACACTGGTAATAAGATTTTATGAGGTCTTTTTGGTAACATCAGATTTAGCTATTTTGCAATGCCATCGTAGTGGAGGGCAATCAATAGGAAACACATGGGAACAAAACATACCCGATTCTGACTCTTGGCCGGTAATGTTGCAGTACATTCCTGGTGTGCATGGCAAACAGGCGCTCTCATTTGTCATCCGCTGGCTGGGCTGGAAAGTGCCCTCGTCACAAGGGGAGGGGTAGCTGCTACCCTCTGGACAGAAATGACCCACAGGACAAATGTCACCATATGTCTGGTTCACTGGATTTGGATCAATGGCACCTCCAGAACAGTAATACCCTACGGAAAGAGATATTGCAAAATGAAATTAGATGTGTAATTACAAATTGGTTGATCAAATATGTATCAGCAAAGACTCCGGCAAAAGTGAGATGGTCAACTTGTGACTAATACATGATTTAATGTAAAGTGTTGCTAAGATAAAAATCCTCCCGATTGCTAAGCATCATTGCTTCAAATAATCCACCGCAATCCTCCATTAGTTCCCCCAATCCCCCCCCCCCACCCCTAACTGTGCCTCTGGATGCAAGTCCATCCCACTTGTTTGCCTGCTACTGAACACTTTTCATTAATATCATGTTACTTTGATTCAGAGATTTGTTAACATTATGACTGACGTGACAGTTGCAACTCTATGGAAACCGTGGAGAGCCAACTAATAGCAGTAACAGTGGAAAGAAAGTATTAAACTTCTCATATTATCGTAGTTACCATATTGATCATGAATCAAGAGCTCAGTTACCCACCAATGGACCTTTGCTTAAAATGTTCATATGTTAGGATATGTAAGGACAGCTTGCAGTTACATGGTGGCAGCAGTGGGGAAGAAAACTGAAACCTCTCATTTATTTTCTTCAAATTACTTCCTTTTGTTCCATTCACTGCTATGGGTTGATTCATAGTATATCTTAAAAAATGGTTCCAGCTGCCTGGAAGAAGCTATTAAACCACTAAAAATTAAGTCATGCACAAATTATTCATCGCTAAGTCATGCACAAATAAACCTTTGTTTTGGAAAAATTCATATCTCAGAATGACTTGCAGTTACATGGTGGCAACAGTGGGGCAAAGACAGCTTAACCCTCTTCTTTACTGAAGAATGATGAAGATATTATATAGCTCACCAGCTTCGCATGTTCCATTAGGAGCAGTTAATCCTACTTCAGAGCAGAAGTGACCCGTCCAGCAGTCTGTACAAGAGCTCTCCGCAGCGAGCTTGTCTGTATGGCCAAATGTACCCTTTGGACAGTTGAACGGCCATGTAGTCCCGGTCGGGCAGTAAGTACCCTGCCAACATGGTCCTCCCGTACTGTCGGCTGGGTCGGGTGTGGGAGTGACAGCACCCAAGATGCAGTAGTAGCCAACATTGCAAGGGCCTGTAGGGCTAGTGATGTTCTCAGCCTCACAGTAATATCCTGGGGTTTTTTTGGTTTTTTTAAATAAAAATTATGAAGAAATACATTGTAATTACAGACAAAATATCAATCGGGCTGAAATGATCTTTACTGCAAATGAGTGACAATAAATAAAGTTACCATCCCACTTCCCCTCCATGAATTGCTTCTAAGCAATGCTTCTCAATCACACACAATGAAACACTTACATGGGACACCCCATCTTTCCTCACACCTATCTAATTGTTATGTTCATGGCTCACTAAATGAGGGATACCGTGACCTCCAATCGTCGATAGAACTGCAAGCCTATGCTGATCATCATCATTGGATTTGAAAAAAGAAAAACACATTTTTTGGAGACACTACTCATCATCTAATTCTGACAAATTTGTTACCCTCCCCCACCCCCATCCCTCTCCCCCTCCCACATCCCTCTGTGGCTGCGCCTCTGTTCTCAAAGACGATGATTGTATTTCATAATCAGATTCGTATCTAAAAACAAGAGTACTGACACCGTAAACCCAACCGGCTGCTGGAGACTAGACTTAACAGATGCGGGTTAATTCTTACCTTCAGGACACAGTCGGCATTCCTCCTGAGACTCTAAGCCAGTGGTGTTACTGTACGTACCAACGGGACATGGGTGCTGTCTAGCGGTCTCGGTACCATTGGGGCAATAGAATCCTAAAAATGATGGAGAAAATATTGCATTACCCACTCACAGGACTCAAACCTTCCTTTCATACTTAAATAAATAAATTATTGAAATGCCATTCTTCAGTAGGGTGTAAAATAATCAAATGAATTTAGATGTGATACCGATGAGTATAAGTCATTTGCCCCCCCCTGCCCCCCACCCCACAAAGAAAACCATTTTATATTTTTTTTATAACATGATTCAACTTGTTGAAAACAATATTCTGGTGGCTCAAGATGATTGCTTAGCAAAACTGCTGAAATTTTCTGAATTTTTATGCAAAGATGTAAATTTATTTCCAAATTGTGTGATATTTTGTAAAATGCTTCTGGCAACAGCACAACTGATGATGTCATCAGGGCAAATTGGCTGAAAATTATGTAATTATGTAATTATTCAATCATGTCCTCGACAGAGGATCAGAATCTTATCTATAAAGAAGTTTATGATTAAATTTCTAAGTGCAGAGAAAGCTACTAACGCAAACATTTCAAATGTGTAAGGTTTTCAAGAATAAATCAACTAGAAGATTAAAACAGCTTAAGGAAGCTTTTGAAGAGCATTTTCTCAGATGACATCACACAACAAGTTTGAGTAGTAATACAGATATTAATTGTGTTAGAAATTGTGTTCCATATTTTAAAAAATATGTAATAAAAATACAAAGAGCAAAGTTCAGTTAAAAGTAATTAATCAGTATATGAGAACTTGATTTCTAATTAATAAGCGATCATGAATAATTAATGTGTCATATAAATATTAAAAACAACAAGGAAGTTATAAATAAGGTACAATCTAAGTAATTCATCAGTAAATGATTACTCTATTGCTAATTAATAAGCAATAATGAATAATTAATGTGTCATATAAATATTCAAAACAATTGTATGAGGAAGTTATAAATAAGGTAAAAATCTAATTAAATCATCAGAAAATGAGAACTTGATTTCTAACGATAATCGATAACGAATAATTAATGTGTCATACAAATATTCAAAAAGAGTACGAGGAATTTATAAACAACGTAAGTTTTAAGTAATATATGAACAGCTATGAGTACTTGAATTTCTAATAACTTGTGATGACCACACATATTTACCTGCGGGGCAGTCCTTGGGAGTCACAACACCATGCGAGGGCTCTCCTACCCCACTCTGTTCCTCATCAATGGCCTCATTCTGGTCACAATATTTACCTTAAAATTAGAAAAAGACAGTCTTTATCATAGTTGCCAATTCTTTGCCATTCTGAGCGCATAACATTTGAAAGTAATAACAAACTTTTAAAAATTCATATCTATATGAATATTTCTCCATATGGAACAATGTTTCCTAAATCTTTTTCAACAGCCAAAATGCTGTCTCCTTCCTATCCCAGTACCCATCCCCCACCGCTCCCCTTACATCCTACCTGTATAAAACTGTCATTAAACACATTGTCTTGATTTGTTAATATCCCTTCATTATATTAGATTTCATATTTTGTTTTATATTGCTTCTCCTTTTTTTAATTTATTTATTTATTTTAAGTTATCTTCATACCTGCCGGGCATTCCAAGCATTCCCCTCGTCCAACCAATGGTTGGTAGTAACCGCTGAGACAGGGTGCCTGTGAGGGGGACCCTACGGGGCACTCATGACCTGCTAGGCATTGGCTGCCGGTCGGTTGAGCTGCGGTCGAGCCCTCCTCGCAGAACCATCCTTCGTCGCAGTAGTCCAGGGGCAGGGGGTTACCCCAACCTGGACAGTACTGACCGGCAGTGCAATTCTGACAGTCTTCCAGAGCCTGGTTGGCCAAAGAGTTTGAGAACGTACCTGAGGATAGAGAAGAACTCAGATGTGAGTGGAAAGGATCCTTCATTACTGATGGATGGCGATAATCATAGAGGAACGTGTGCAAGAGGAACTAGAAGAAACAAGGGGGACTAGGAAGAGGAGGGGGGGGTTAAGAGGGGAGGGAATGGGAGAGGAGAGGGGTGTAGGGGAGAACATATGTGAAAGTCACATGATTACGACATGAGTCAGACACAGAAAGAACAATATGGGTAACTTTCAGGGTTGTCAAAGATCGGATTTTGAAGTCTTCTCCAGAAATGATGTGGTTTTGAATTTTCATGTCTAGAAGATATTTGTTTTTTACACAAAGGAATGGGTAAAGAAATTTCTGTCAAAAAAAAAGAAATAAAATGAATAAAAACAAGAAGGGGCTTAGGTAATTTCCACTTAATATCGTTCCTTCCTTTCTTCAAGGATCATTCTTCAAAAGTTTTTATGTTTGGTCCTTATGTTTGTTAAAGTAAACACAGTCTCTTGTGATGTTCACTTAAAACTTGGTATTATTTTTATTGGCCGAACATCAACTAAAGTATACACAATTATCAATGCTTGATGGAAATAGTAACAGCAGGATGGGGAGGGGGAAGGGGAGGAGGGGTGGTGGCTTAATCAATAAGAAGACATAACAGCATGATTAAACAACAGATTAAATCATTTTTGTGGAACCTCCAGGATGAGAGACAGGCTTACCAGGAGGGCAAGGGTTCTCGGCGCTGCTCCCCTCGGGACAATAAGACCCCTGAGGACAGATGTCACCATACGTCTGGTTCACAGGGTTGGGTTCTATTGTTCCTCCACTGCAGTAGTACCCAGCCATACAGAGACCACTCACATTAGCCAGCTCATCAAATTCACAGTATGATCCTGAAGAAAAAAAATCAAATTAAATTAAATTTAAAGAAAAAAATTTAATTTAATTTAAAAAAAAAAAATTAAATTAAATGAAATTATTTTGAGAGAAATATCTCTCCATAATGAAACTGCATTGTTCTTATTAAGGGTGCAAACCATGTTTCAAATTGTAGAGAAGAATACAACTATTACATTGAATGCTAACTTTTAACATCCTTTATTCTCTTTCTGATTTAGAAATGGTTTTGTGGCAATCAGCTAGTAAAGAGTAAGTATGGCCATAGTTCCATTCTTACCTGGATCACACGTTATTGGTTGAGATGCCCCTGCAGGGCAGTAGGTTCCGGCTTGACAGATGCCCCCGGTGCTCTCATCAGGACAATGACAATCAAAGTCTACAAAGAAACAAAAGATGATACAACATTAAAACATGCAGCACCTTTGCACCATTCAATGACATGGTCTCAGCACCTAGAGAACATTAAAACATGCAGCACCCTGGCTTCATTTGACAACATGGGCTGATACACTGATACAACATTCAAACAACATTCAATAACATGCTCTCAACTTTGCAAGAACATTAAAGTACATGACATGGTCCCATTATTTAACACTTTTTCTCTCTGCTGCCCTCTTCATCCTATCCGCATATCCTCTCCTCCTCACCACCATTCATGTTCATCCAAATACATTGTTTCCCCTTTCTAATCTTTCCCATTTTGTCTTGTTACTCCCTTTCACATTTGGCCTCATTTGATTAACTCACTATTTGTAACTTTCCTACACAGTGTATCATTAGTCTATATCAGTTAATCAGTTCTCTCATCTTCTAATTTCCTTTCTTCTTACTACCATTTGTTCTGTCCATCATTCTGCCCATTGTTCTGCCTATTGTTATGTCTATTGTTCTACCCATTGTTCTGCCAATCGTTCTGCCTACTGTTCTGCCTATTGTTCTATTGGAGGGGTGGGTTGAATCCCTGAAGACAGCCATTGTTTAACAGGATATAATAAAACCATTTTTGGACAACGCACCTGTGTCATTCCCTAGTGTAGTGGGCTGTGCCTTCCAAGCTCCCAGTCTGCAATACCAGCCCGGGTCGCAGAGGCCCGCTGGTTCAGCCAGGCCTGGGGTGGGGCAGTAGTACCCCAGGGGGCATAGTTCACAAGCGTCCACATCTTTGCCACCTGTCTGATTGTTAAATGTTCCATTATTGCAAGGATACTGATAGGCAAACTCGGTATTGTTCGGGCAGAAGTGACCTTTGAATGAAACAAAAAGATAGAATGTTACCTGGTCGTAAATCTCGACAAATTACTGCATTTTTAACTAATCAAGGGTAATTATTCTTATAAGTTAAAAAGTATTATCTAAACAAGAACCCTACAAAACAATAGAGGAAAAATAAAGCTGTTGCTTGGATATTGAATAACACTTCAAAAAACAGATAAACGGTAGCATCAAAATGGAAAAGAAGATGTCAATATTTATCGTGGGAGAGCAGCTTTTTGAGTTGGTCGGCAATTTTTGCACCGAGAATGACCTCAAAATAAAGACTGGGACTGCAATCTATGAAACTAAGAAACTTGCCTAGATTCTTCATCCATGACCATTAATATGCAACTGATGAGCTAGATTCAATTCTCAATATTTCGTCATGCAAAAACTTTTCGCAGTACTACTACAGAAGAAATTTTAAAAACTAAACAAAAATTTTATAAAAATTGGCTTTTTACTTACTCCTCTATTTGAAATAATTCTTGGCTTGAGAATGTCAAAAAAACTTCAATAGAAGCATTGTTGAAATGATTAAACCAATTAAAAGTATGCGTTAATTACTCTACGTATGCATTAATTACTCTACATACCGGTTAATTACTCTACGTATGCATTAACTACTCTACGTTTGCATTAAATACTCTACGTACGCATTGATTACTCTACATTCGTGTTAATTACTTTACGTACAGCTATTATTGCATGCATTGACGTCTGACAATAACAAACTTAAATACTGGAATCTGATTTGACTTACCTTTGGGACATTCTGTGAAGTTACTGCTCCTTTGCTCACAGTAGTTACCCTCTGGACAATCAAGGCACCCACTTTGTATCTCACTAGGGTTGAAGTACCCTGGTGGACAGTCCACTGGTTCACTGTTTCCACCCATACAATAGGTCCCTGTGGGGCAGGGACCACCTGTAGAGGTAACTTCACTGGGGTTGGAGGAGTTGGAACCGAGGTAGCAGTAGAACCCGGGGTCGCATTCCCCAGAGGGGTACTCTAATCCAGGTACCTCACAGTAGTGACCTATTAAAATTAAGATCAAATTAACAAAATACAGAGGAAAAATAGAACCAGCAGGGACTTTAAATCAGTGAGCTAGAATATGAGACAATCTGATGACACTTTCATATAATTGATAATAGATATCAATTAAAATTGACATTTTATTTCCAATTGGTTGCTGATTTTCGGTAATCTTATAGATCAAATATCAATCAAATATTACCAGACTATGATTACATTTTAATGAAACCAATCATCCTTCTATATTTGCAAACAAAACATATATAATAATAATATTCTGTTCAATTTAAGAAAAACATCTTGCTGCAAGACAAATTTTTCTGTTTAGTTTTATTTGCCAGATAGAGAAAGTACACTGCTAATGTAAAAAAGAAGTAATAGTAATAATAATAAATAAATAAATAAATAAAATTCTTCACTTTATTGATCTTAATTATTCAAGTGAAATTCATTTCCAATTGGATTTAGGAGTTGAAAATTTACCAAATTTAACCAAATTTGACAGAAAAATAATGATCACTTCTTACCTTCCAGACAAGGTTGGCAGTCATCTAGTGAAGTCAGCTGAGTGATGTTATTGAAGGTAGATGCAGGGCAGGGCACCGGTTCTCCCGTTCCTATGGAGACCAAAGTACAAACAGCAAAATTGATAGCGAATTGTTGGGAGAGTTTACTACCCATGAAGGGATAATAAGAATAAATATAACAATGTTACAATGTTTGGGACTCTACGAAATAGTTTACTTTTTTCATTATTTATCTCCAATTAGTTAATAAAAGTCAAGCATGGGGTAGATAGATTCAACCAGTGTGGGAACTACAATGAAGGTATGAAGGTCAACATTTAAAGCAGATACTCGATAGTGTGCAGAAGATTTGGGCTTTTAACATAAAAATCATGAAAAAACACAAGTTGACAACAGTATCACCTGACCTCCACCTAATTGTTTATCCAAAAAAATGATCATTAATTACATGGTAACTTAATATATATTACGTAACGACAAATAACAAGTCGGCAATTCGCCTATAAGTGCCGATGCCTGATATTCTTCAATTCACTACGTGAGACAAACTTTAACTGATGAAACAAATTAAGAGCGGAAGATGGTGTCACCAAATTTACCTTGGATGCAATAATGGCCGACTGGACAAACCCCAGAGTCACCGGCTGATATACCGTCTACTGGATGCCGAGAACTTGATCCGATTCTACAGAAATATCCTGCTTCACAAAGACCTACGGTATTCCAAAATAAGAATATGACGTTGGAAGTATTAGTCATCAAAAACTGTAAATGAAATGAGGCCGGCCAATGGAACTTAAGTCTATAACTAGGGAAGACAGGTAGCCATGGTAGCAGTAACCATGGTAACATTCCAGCATACTGCACCTTTGTGTATACAAATATTAACTAACTATAGGTTTGAACAGCACACTGTAATTATAATTATACCTGCAGTGTATCTGGTAAGTAGCAGAATATTGTTATCATGATACCTCACATAGTAGGGTTATATTTCTCTTTCATCTATTCCTGTATTTCGCTAAATTTCATGTAACCGCTCCCGAATGGTTGCTATGGTGTTGAACTTACCAGCTACAGTGGTAGCATTCTCCACGTCGCAGTAATAGCCGGATGAACACTGTGTGCATTGTGTCTCATTGGCTAGTCCTGTCATGCTACTGAATGTACCAGCAGGACAGGATTGCCAGACATAGCCAGTAGATTCTGGGCAGTAGAAACCCACAGGGCAAGGCTGCAAGGTTAAAGGTAAGGTCAAAGGTCAAACACCTATAACTATATGCAATGATGAACACTGTGTGCATTGTGTCTCATTGGCTAGTCCTGTCATGCTACTGAATGTACCAGCAGGACAGGATTGCCAGACATAGCCAGTAGATTCTGGGCAGTAGAAACCCACAGGGCAAGGCTGCAAGGCTGCAAGGTTAAAGGTAAGGTCAAAGGTCAAACACCTATAACTATATGCAATGATGAACACTGTGTGCATTGTGTCTCATTGGCTAGGCCTGTCATGCTACTGAATGTACCAGCAGGACAGGATTGCCAGACATAGCCAGTAGATTCTGGGCAGTAGAAACCCACAGGGCAAGGCTGCAAGGTCAAAGGTAAGGTCAAAGTTCAAACACCTATAACTATACACAATTCTAGACTTAGTGTAATTAATAAATTATACATATATGTATGTAAAATAGATAAGAGAAAAAATTGAAAATCTTGTGCATGGGGGGGGGGGCTTTTTTATCCTAGCTAGTCTGTTTATGTAAACAGTGTGTTAGTCAAGTCAGTTGATATGGAAAAGTGAACACAGCACAAGGCAAAATACTCATTTGCATATTAGAACACAGGTATTAGGTCATACATACTGTAAGAAGAGTCAAAATAACATGGCCTGCTCTCTGTCTCAAATAAAACAAATAATACATCATTAATGTGCTGACAAAAACAAAGTAAGGTTTGAAGTTTATCACTATATAAGAGGAGAGAGTCGACTACTAAGTTGAGGGGGAATAAAGAAATAAAACTTCTACACAAGATTACCACCAAAGATTGTCCAGTGTTACTACAATGCTTTAATACTGCTGATATTGCAGGCCATTACTCATTATATGTTATATTGTAATTTTCCGTATGATAAATACTTCTATACCGCTCAGATTTCAAGATACCGATTAACTAGTCAGAAAGCTGTAATATTCATGCAGTTGTGTTAATGTTTATTACCTGTGGATTAGAGCCAGATGTACAATAATATCCCGGTGTACACTGTTGGCATTGCTCATTGAGAGTTGTATCTGTGAAGGTACCGGGGTCACATGGTATTGGCTGTGGTGTACCGCTGGGACAGTAATGACCAACAGGACACTCATCCCCTGATGATAGAAGATTTTCAACATGATTGAAAACTTGACGTGCAGTTGAAATATACAAATTTGTAACAATTCTATCAATATATATTCACCAATTATATCAAAATAGCAAAATCTTTTCACAAGTCACAAATTTGATTGGGAAAATGATGTATATGGAAAAACAGAAGAAATTAATAAAACAATTGCTGAGGAATGTCATTTAAACCTGTAAATAGCTGTAAGATGAGACGAGGGGGAGGAGGGGAGAGGAGGAGAAGGGGAGAGGAGGGGAGAGAAGAGGAGTGGAGAGGATGGATAGGATGGAGATAGGAGGGAGAGAGGAGGGAGAGAGGAGGGGAGAGGAGTAGGGGAGAGGAGTAGGGGAGAGGAGGGATGAGATAAGATGAGAGGACATGAAAGGAGATGGGAGGGAAGGGAAGAGGAGGGAAGAGGTGGGGAGAGGAGTGGAGAAGAGGAGAGGAGAGGAGCGGAGTAGGGGAGAGGAGGGATGAGATAAGATGAGAGGAGATGAAAGGAGAGGGGAGGGTAGGGAAGAGGAGGGAAGAGGTGGGGAGAGGAGGGGAGAAGAGGAGAGGAGAGGAGGGGAGAGAAGGGAGAGGAGGGGAGGGAGGGAAGAGGAGGGGAGGGAGGGAAGAGGAGGGGAGGGAGGGGAGAGTAGGCGGGAGATCACATGAGATGAGAGGAGATGAGAGGGGAGGGGAGGGAGGAGGGGAGAACAGGAGGGGATAGTAGGAGGGACAGGAGGAGAGGTGGGAGATGAGGAGGGGAGAGGGGAGAGGGGAGAGGAGAGGAGTGGAGAGGATGGATAGGATGGAGATAGGAGGGAGAGAGGATGGAGAGAGGAGGGAGAGAGGATGGAGAGAGGAGGGAGAGAGGAGGGAGAGAGGAGGGAGAGATGAGATGAGAGGAGATGAAAGGAGAGGGGATGGGAGGGAAGAGGAGGGAAGAGGAGGGAAGAGGTGGGGAGAGGAGGGGGAAAGAGGCGAGGAGAGAAGGAGGGGAGAGGAGGGGAGAGGTGAGCGAGGGGAGGGAGGGAAGGGAGGGGAGGGAGGGAGGCAAGAGGAGGGGAGGGAGGGGAGAGTAGGCGGGAGATCAGATGAGATGAGAGGAGATGAGAAGGGGAGGGGAGGGAGGAGTGGAGAAGAGGAGGGGAGAGTAGGAGGGACAGGAGGGATAGGAGGGGAGAGGTGGGGAGAGGAGGAGGGGAGAGGTGGTGAGAGGAGGAGGGGAGAGTAGGCGAGAGATCAGATGAGATGAGAGGAGATGAGAGGGGGAAGGGGAGAGGAGAGCAGAGGTTGAAAAACCATCACCATCATCAAGTAAAGAATGACACAACTTTAATGACTGGTCTACTTCAAAGACATGAAAGAAGCTAAGGAAGCATTATCAGTGATTATCATGGTTATTGTTTTACCTGTAATTCCATCAGTGGGTGCAGCATTAGATGCGTTGCCTGTGCAATAGTACTTTGCATCACACGGTCCTTCTGTGGTGTTCATGCCATAGTAAGGACAGTGATCTCCAGGGTCACAGCCGGTACAGTCATCAACGGCTTCGATTCCTAGATCAAAAAGAAAGAATGACTTGAGATACAATCTTTGATGTCAAGGCATGGAAATGTAACAGTGTACAGCTTGAGCATGACATCTCTCACATATCAAAACCACAACCAGCATCGGTCACACCTGTCACAGCTGTCACCAGTGACACAATTTTACAAAAAATGCAAAACAACAACCAAGAATAAAACAGAAGACATTTAACATTAGTGGAGTGTACGCACCAAGGTCTAGGACATCGCATCCTCAGGATAAAGTTAATTGTGTCTAATATACATAATATGCAATGAGCCTAGTGTTAATGAAGATATTGGCAAGTACCTATGTTAGTCCTTATCTACAGTTCAGAATCATAACACAGCTGGTAATGAAACAAAGTGTGAACCTGTTTTACCAAATATCTTGATTTGTATATATATGTTTCTTCTTCGGTATTTACCTTCAGTTGGGTTGTAGGTCCCTGGTGGACAGTCATATGTCTTGTTCGACCCCACTGGACAATAATGACCCACAGGACAGATATCTCCAGTGATGCCGTCCACAGGTGTCCTAGAACTAGCACCAGAAATGCAGTAATACCTGAAATGGACCAGACAAGACATGTGAAAATAAAGTATACAGATAACCTAACTGGACGATGAGAACAATTATAGAAAGTAAACTCCACTGCAAGCCAACTTGGATGATGACAATCTATGTCGTATTTTACTCACGCATCACCGTGTCAAAAGTAGGACACTGAGGGGGTGACAGCAGTACTGCAGTCGTAACCAGAAAGTAATCTTTTAAGATCCACAGTAACACACAATAGGCACAGCTGGTCTTATGAGATATTCTCTATTGATTACCAATAAATTTAAGCCTTGTTGCTAGGGATTTTGAAGCTGCTGCAGCTCTTCTCATTGACATGGTGCCTAGTTGTTGGGAGATCAATTTTTTTCCCCATTATTTGCACACAAAAGAAGGTCTTACTAAAGTGCGTGTAGAACTGATTCCTGCTTTCCATTCCTTTTAAATATACCTACTTTTATGTACACCCTGGTTTGACTAAAGTCACAATGTTTTTAAACAATATTAATAAGTCTGCCTATCTTTCTGGTTCAGGGTTGGTTATTGTAACGGTAGATCCAGTACTGGCAAATTCGATATATACACTGTTTTTAAGTTATATTCCCTGGTGGAAATCCTTAGTCAATACAGTGTTGATTGGATTCCAGATGACCGAGATCAACATACAATGTAAATGTTTGCTACTGAGCATAGGCGTAGAGTCCAATTTGATTTGGGGGGGCTGTAACTACTTGCCCAAAAAATATAACCAAATTTTTTCAATGTGCATATCATATAGGCATGCATCGGTTATTACATCGCATGCCAATAAAATACAATCGTTTGCCATGTTATTACCCTTCCATATTGGTTATAATTATTGGGCAAGTCATTACAATAATCATGATCATAATAATATCAGTTTAACCATTGAAAAACACATTGCAAATTATTTTTATTTCAGTAGGTGCCCGAAAAATTCTCAGCATATTGCCCGAATTTTCACAAACGTTTTTGGTTGGGGGGGGCTGCAGCCCCCCCAGCCCCCCGCCTCCTACGCCTATGCTACTGAGCAAACAAGTATTCTAATAATCTCAACCGCTACTCACCCAGCTTCACACTGGCCTGTTGGAGCCTCCAATCCCTCTTGATCACAGTACATACCACCAGGGCAGGGTGTGCAGTCATCCACGCTGGCTAATCCAGTCTGGTCACTGTAGGTACCATTGGGGCAGCCATACTGTACCCCATACTCTGTGCCATCGGGGCAGTAATGTCCCGCTGGACAGGGCTGTGGATTCTGGACTCCGTGAGAACAGAAGGTGTCATTCTGTATGGTGGCATCACAATAGAAACCTGCCGGGCAGGTCTTGCAAGAGGACTAAGAGAGGAAAGAGAGATATCAAAACTTATTACAATAGCAGTATTACTGCATGATAGTAGCCATAGGCGTAGGAGGCCGGGGGGCTGCAGCCCCCCCAACCAAAAACATTTTGTGAAAATTCGGGCAATATGCTGAGAATTTTTTGGGCACCGACTGAAAGAAAAATAATTTGCAATGTGTTTTTCAATGGTTAAACTGATATTATTATTATCATTGTAATGACTTCCCCAATAATTATAAGCAATATGGAATGGTAATAACACGGAAAATGATTGTATGTTACAGCGATTGTGCGTTACAGCCCCCCAAATCAAATTAGGCTCCTACGCCTATGATCGTAGCCATGTAGTAAACCTTACAGACACAGCAGAGAAGGAATAGATCGCTCCGGTCTGAGAAAATGGTTCAGCAAGCTTCCAAACAATTTGTCACTCATTAGTGAGCTTTGAATAACTTACACTAATTAAACTAAAGACTCACCTCTCCCCAGAGGTCTTGGTATTCTCCTGAGGGACACGGGACACCCTCTGTGCTCCCCGCCTCACAATAATGTCCCGGTGGACAGATATACTCCAATGGACGGCTGGTGTTCTGACCTCCCGGGCAGTAGAAACCAGAATCGCAGGGACCAGTTGGTTCCTCTAGTCCACCCTGATCACAGTAATAACCTGCAAAGGAACCAGAGAGGGGGGGTGAGCAAGACCCTAATTGCTAAACTTAAAACTGAAAATTGACCCAATATAGTGAAAAACAATACAACCAAAACAATACAACCATTAAAACTGCCAACAGTTACCAGTCATACACAGAGGGTATTTTTTTAACAATTTTAAACTACAGCATTAAATAAAAAAATTACAAAAGTTAAAATATTAAAACACATTTTTTTTTCACAAGAGGAAACCTTTGAAGACAATGGGATCAAATTTTTTATGTAAGATTATGTAGATATTAATTTGCATATGATGGATGAAATCAACAACGTCTTTGGAAATCGGATTCAATTCAATCCTGAAACCTCGTTTAAATACAGGGCCGTGGATTACATTTGAACTTTCTTCAAGATAAGGAAGAAAACCTAGTACCCACAACCTGATTTATTAATACAATATGCATGAAACTCACAAGACCTCACACTTATTTCCACTGACCATGATAAGCTCTATACATATAGTACTAGAATAGTTATAATGAAATCACATGTCAAACAGTGCATGGAGGATTAGTACCTGAAAAAATGATTATTAGCATAAACAAAAAATTTGTTCTGTAAGTAATACTTATTAAATGAAATAAAAACAGACAAGGACATTATAACCTTTCTGAGGGGGATAAGGGCTATTTTTTTTTGTGTGCGTATTGTCAATATGTTACCTATTAGGAATTTAAGATATTACCTGGCCAACACGACATACAGTCCCCAAAGTCCGTATTGCCAGTCGAATTGCTATAGTAACCAGACGGGCAGGGCTCTGGGTCGTAAGTACCCTGGACACAATAGTGGCCCACGGGACAGGTTCCACCGGTGAGCCCATCTGACGGGTCTGGTCTGGTGGCTCCTTCCATACAGAAGTAACCGGCATTGCACTGAGCAGTTACTGCAGATTGTCCAGGCTGGTCGCAGTAATAACCTGGTTATAAAGGAAGAAAACGGGTCGTCTAGATTTAATGATAAATAGGAAAGGTGTTATTTGAAGCAGCAATTTGCAATTACTTTTGTGACAAGGACCTGGCTGGTATATTGACTGAGCAAATTCATGGTGTTATCTTCTCACCTGGCTTTCTTGGGGTGGGGGAGGGAGGGGGAGGTGGCTAAGTCATGTCACAGGGGTGTGAAGATATATTCACAGAGTAGCACACAGGGAGAACGAGTGTATTGACTGACCTGGGGTACATGGTGTTGGTTCTGCCGACCCTCTGGGGCAGTACTCCCCCTCTTGGCATTGTCCACCGGTGGCATTACTCGGGCAAAAACATGAGACTGAGATATTGTTGTACCCATAGTCGGTCGGTTGGTCTGACCACGCCCCTCGGATACAATACCAGCCCGGTGCACAAAGGTCTGTGTAGTTTGAGAGTCCAGTAGACCCGCAGTAACTCCCTGAAAGAAAAGAGAAAATCACATCATCGAAACAACAATAGGAGTTTGAGAGTCCAGTAGACCAGCAGTACCTCCCTGAAAGAAAGAGAAAATCACATCATCGAATCAACAATAAGAGTTTTAGAGTCCAGTTGACCCGCAGTAACTCCCTGAAAGAAAGAAAAAATCACATCATCGAAACAACAATAGGAGTTTTAGAGTCCAGTAGACCTGCAGTAACTCCCTGAAAGAAAGAGAAAATCACATCATCTAATCAACAATAAGAGTTTGAGAGTCCAGTAGACCAGCAGTAACTCCCTGAAAGAAAGAGAAAATCACATCATCGAAACAACAATAGGAGTTTGAGAGTCCAGTAGACCAGCAGTAACTCCCTGAAAGAAAGAGAAAATCACATCATCGAAACAACAATAGGAGTTTGAGAGTCCAGTAGACCCGCAGTAACTCCCTGAAAGAAAGAGAAAATCACATCATCGAATCAACAATAATAGTTTGAGAGTCCAGTAGACCAGCAGTAACTCCCTGAAAGAAAGAGAAAATCACATCATCGAAACAACAATAATAGTTTGTGAGTCCAGTAGACCCGCAGTAACTCCCTGAAAGAAAGAGAAAATCACATCATCGAAACAACAATAAGAGTTTGAGAGTCCAGTAGACCAGCAGTAACTCCCTGAAAGAAAGAGAAAATCACATCATCGAAACAACAATAATAGTTTGTGAGTCCAGTAGACCAGCAGTACCTCACTGAAAGAAAGAGAAAATCACATCATCGAAACAACAATACTAGTTTGAGAGTCCAGTAGACCAGCAGTAACTCCCTGAAAGAAAGAGAAAATCACATCATCGAATCAACAATAAGAGTTTGAGAGTCCAGTAGACCAGCAGTAACTCCCTGAAAGAAAGAGAAAATCACATCATCGAATCAACAATAAGAGTTTGAGAGTCCAGTAGACCAGCAGTAACTCCCTGAAAGAAAGAGAAAATCACATCATCGAAACAACAATAATAGTTTGTGAGTCCAGTAGACCAGCAGTACCTCCCTGAAAGAAAGAGAAAATCACATCATCGAAACAACAATACTAGTTTGTGAGTCCAGTAGACCAGCAGTACCTCCCTGAAAGAAAGAGAAAATCACATCATCGAATCAACAATAAGAGTTTGAGAGTCCAGTTGACCAGCAGTAACTCCCTGAAAGAAAGAGAAAATCACATCATCGAATCAACAATAAGAGTTCGAGAGTCCAGTTGACCAGCAGTAGCTCCCTGAAAGAAAGAGAAAATCACATCATCGAATCAACAATAAGAGTTCGAGAGTCCAGTTGACCAGCAGTAGCTCCCTGAAAGAAAGAGAAAATCACATCATCGAAACAACAATAAGAGTTTGAGAGTCCAGTTGACCAGCAGTACCTCCCTGAATGAAAGAGAAAATCACATCACCGAATCAACAATAAGAGTTTGAGAGTCCAGTGGACCCGCAGTACCTCCCTGAATGAAAGAGAAAATCACATCATCGAATCAACAATAAGAGTTTGAGAGTCCAGTTGACCAGCAGTACCTCCCTGAAAGAAAGAAAAAATCACATCATCGAAACAACAATAAGAGTTTGAGAGTCCAGTTGACCAGCAGTACCTCCCTGAAAGAAAGAGAAAATCACATCATCGAAACAACAATAAGAGTTTGAGAGTCCAGTAGACCAGCAGTAACTCCCTGAAAGAAAGAGAAAATCACATCACCGAAACAACAATAAGAGTTTGAGAGTCCAGTTGACCAGCAGTACCTCCCTGAAAGAAAGAGAAAATCACATCACCGAATCAACAATAAGAGTTTGAGAGTCCAGTAGACCAGCAGTAACTCCCTGAAAGAAAGAGAAAATCACATCATCGAAACAACAATAGGAGTTTGAGAGTCCAGTAGACCAGCAGTAACTCCCTGAATGAAAGAGAAAATCACATCATCGAATCAACAATAAGAGTTTGAGAGTCCAGTAGACCAGCAGTACCTCCCTGAAAGAAAGAGAAAATCACATCATCGAATCAACAATAAGAGTTTGAGAGTCCAGTAGACCAGCAGTACCTCCCTGAATGAAAGAGAAAATCACATCATCGAAACAACAATAGGAGTTTGAGAGTCCAGTAGACCAGCAGTACCTCCCTGAATGAAAGAGAAAATCACATCATCGAAACAACAATAGGAGTTTTAGAGTCCAGTGGACCTGCAGTAACTCCTCAAAAGAAAGAAAAACAAATCACATCATCGAAACAACAATAGGAGTTTTAGAGTCCAGTAGACCAGCAGTACCTCCCTGAATTAAAGAGAAAATCACATCATCGAAACAACAATAGGAGTTTTAGAGTCCAGTGGACCTGCAGTAACTCCTCAAAAGAAAGAAAAACAAATCACATCATCGAAACAACAATAGGAGTTTTAGAGTCCAGTAGACCAGCAGTACCTCCCTGAAAGAAAGAGAAAATCACATCATCGAAACAACAATAGGAGTTTGAGAGTCCAGTAGACCAGCAGTACCTCCCTGAATGAAAGAGAAAATCACATCATCGAAACAACAATAGGAGTTTTAGAGTCCAGTGGACCTGCAGTAACTCCTCAAAAGAAAGAAAAACAAATCACATCATCGAAACAACAATAGGAGTTTTAGAGTCCAGTAGACCAGCAGTACCTCCCTGAAAGAAAGAGAAAATCACATCATCGAAACAACAATAGGAGTTTGAGAGTCCAGTAGACCAGCAGTACCTCCCTGAATGAAAGAGAAAATCACATCATCGAAACAACAATAGGAGTTTGAGAGTCCAGTAGACCAGCAGTACCTCCCTGAAAAGAAAGAGAAAATCACATCATCGAAACAACAATAGGAGTTTTAGAGTCCAGTAGACCAGCAGTAACTCCCTGAAAGAAAGAGAAAATCACATCATCGAAACAACAATAAGAGTTTGAGAGTCCAGTAGACCAGCAGTACCTCCCTGAATGAAAGAGAAAATCACATCATCGAAACAACAATAGGAGTTTGACAGTCCAGTAGACCAGCAGTACCTCCCTGAATTAAAGAGAAAATCACATCATCGAAACAACAATAGGAGTTTTAGAGTCCAGTGGACCAGCAGTACCTCCCTGAATGAAAGAGAAAATCACATCATCGAAACAACAATAGGAGTTTTAGAGTCCAGTGGACCTGCAGTAACTCCTCAAAAGAAAGAAAAACAAATCACATCATCGAAACAACAATAGGAGTTTGAGAGTCCAGTAGACCAGCAGTACCTCCCTGAAAGAAAGAGAAAATCACATCATCGAAACAACAATAGGAGTTTGAGAGTCCAGTAGACCAGCAGTACCTCCCTGAATGAAAGAGAAAATCACATCATCGAAACAACAATAGGAGTTTTAGAGTCCAGTAGACCAGCAGTAACTCCCTGAAAGAAAAGAGAAAATCACATCATCGAAACAACAATAAGAGTTTGAGAGTCCAGTGGACCTGCAGTACCTCCCTGAATGAAAGAGAAAATCACATCATCGAAACAACAATAGGAGTTTTAGAGTCCAGTAGACCAGCAGTACCTCCCTGAATGAAAGAGAAAATCACATCATCGAAACAACAATAGGAGTTTGACAGTCCAGTAGACCAGCAGTACCTCCCTGAATTAAAGAGAAAATCACATCATCGAAACAACAATAGGAGTTTTAGAGTCCAGTGGACCAGCAGTACCTCCCTGAATGAAAGAGAAAATCACATCATCGAAACAACAATAGGAGTTTTAGAGTCCAGTGGACCTGCAGTAACTCCTCAAAAGAAAGAAAAACAAATCACATCATCGAAACAACAATAGGAGTTTGAGAGTCCAGTAGACCAGCAGTACCTCCCTGAAAGAAAGAGAAAATCACATCATCGAAACAACAATAGGAGTTTGAGAGTCCAGTAGACCAGCAGTACCTCCCTGAATGAAAGAGAAAATCACATCATCGAAACAACAATAGGAGTTTTAGAGTCCAGTAGACCAGCAGTAACTCCCTGAAAGAAAAGAGAAAATCACATCATCGAAACAACAATAAGAGTTTGAGAGTCCAGTGGACCTGCAGTACCTCCCTGAATGAAAGAGAAAATCACATCATCGAAACAACAATAGGAGTTTTAGAGTCCAGTGGACCTGCAGTAACTCCTCAAAAGAAAGAAAAACAAATCACATCATCGAAACAACAATAGGAGTTTGAGAGTCCAGTGGACCTGCAGTACCTCCCTGAATGAAAGAGAAAATCACATCATCGAAACAACAATAGGAGTTTTAGAGTCCAGTGGACCTGCAGTAACTCCTCAAAAGAAAGAAAAACAAATCACATCATCGAAACAACAATAGGAGTTTGAGAGTCCGGTAGACCCGCAATATCCAGTAGATCAACAATAAGAAAAAAGGCAGAAAATACTTTAAAAAATAGATGAATATAACCATGTTTGATCAAATCAAATATTCAACAAACAAAAAACATCATGAAAAATTGATCTTTTGTTTGACTGATTTATGACTTGAAATATGATCTTTTCAAGCTTCAGACGAATATTAAATATTTGCCTTACCAGGAGGGCAGGGTTCACAATCTCCAAGGGCCTGTTCCCCTTCATCTTGGTTATAGTAACCAGCAGGGCAGGGGTACTCGGTAGGGTAAGAGGTGCCTGTCGGGCAGTAGTGCCCTGAGGGACAAGGAGTATCGGCATAGGCGGTAGCATTCTCTGGACACCAGTATCTGAATTTAATCCATAAAGTAAAGTAGAGGATAAATATGTATAAGAGTTGTTGATTCAGAATTACTGATGAAATCATTTATAATACTCTGACATTTCTGAATGTTAAGTAGTAGTGGGAACATGAATACCAAATCCCAGGAATGTTTCTTATTATACAGGATGTATGTAAAAAAGAGAAGTAAAATTTGTTGTTTCTAGATGGTTAAAAATGTAAATAAATATCTCGGTAATCGATTCAATGACAGTCAAAGATAGCTGTATCCGTCTAATTTCTTCTATATTTGCTGCAAATAGCCAGTTTTGTCAGTAGATTCAGGCATTCTTATAATGCTGGGTGACACAAAATTCACTTTATTCACAATGCAGGGACTGAACAGTTCAAATCTCAAATACCATTACGATGCACGGATACAACTTGGTTTATACCAAAAACTCCAGTTCTCAACAGAAGCAGGTCACTTCGCCCAACAACCATTTCGCCCAACTGCCATTTCGCCCAACCTTACCATTTCGCCCAACCAGCCTGGTCATTTAGCCCAACCAGCCTGGTCATTTCGCCCAACCAGCCTGGTCATTTCGCCCAACCAGCCTGGTCATTTCGCCCAACCTTGATTAAATATTATACTTCAAAAGGAAACGTTCGGGAATTGTTAATGTTACGGGATACGAATCGAATATTAAGGAAACTTAAGGATGGATCAGTGTTTTAGGGGTTAGGTTTGATAGGTTTGATAGTAAACGTTCGAATAATAAGGAATGTTAAAGAAACTTGAAGTCCTTTAGTTTGTATAACAGTGTTTTTAAATATATTACATATGTGATTACATATGTGGTTACATTGATACAGTGGTTACATTGATTAAATATAGTACTTCAATATTACGGATGTACCCGTACGGGTTTTATATTTTACTTTTTTTTCAATTTAATGGAAACGTTCGGGAATTGTTAGTAATGTAAAGTAAGTGTAATACTACAACCCAACATAAATCAAATTGAACTAGTGAAATAGAAATGGTGATATTATTCCTCACCGATTCCCCTTTGTTTGTATAATAATATAACTTCCATTGCATGCGTAACCGCCTAGTGTAAGTAGTGTAATCCTCCCATTATACCTGAAATAACCGTTCAGACTCCGATCGATATCGAGCGGGTCTCACTTTATTTACCTACCATGAAGTAACATAACCCAAAAAAAATCAAATTGAACTAGTGAAATAGAAAAAGTAATATTATTCTGACTGAATATTAGTAAAAAAAGGTTGGGCGAAATGACCAGGCTGGTTGGGCGAAATGACCAGGCTGGTTGGGCGAAATGGCAGTTGGGCGAAATGGTTGTTGGGCGAAGTGACCAGCAAGCGTTCTCAACATAGCATGGCAAGCATCACTTTCAAGATATTGATACCTTAATTAAAGCAGCAAACTCTAAAACTAGGCTATCAATTTGCTGATACTACATTCAAATACTTCTAAAATTAACCAACCCTGTCTCCATCATACCTCATAGAGCACACATTATGAGGCAAAGCGATTGTACCCAAAAGAACTACTCAAAGGTAACTAATACCCTTTACTCACAGTCCAGACATTCGTATGTTACAGGACACATGCTTTAACCCTTATATAAGACTATGATAGATTGGTTTTCACCACAAGTACTTTCAAATGTTATCTAACCCCTGCCTCATAGCTTACAAAGGTAACTAATACCCTTTACTCACAGTCCAGACATTCGTATGTTACAGGACACATGCTTTAACCGTTATTATAAGACAACCATAGAGTGGTTTTCACCAAAAGTACTTTTCAAAAGTGATTTAACCCCTGCCTCACAGCTTACATAGTTATTCATATGTTATATGTAATATATTTAAGCATATTTTTTATATAAATCGAAATGCAAAACCATGGTTTCTACAACAAGTACTTTTCAAAAGTGATCGAACCCCTGCCTCATAGCTTAAAATAGTTATTCATATGTTATAGGTAATATATTTGAGCATATTTTTTATATAAAAGCAAAATGCAATACCATGGATTCTACCACAGGTACTTATCAAAAGTGATCGAACCCCTGCCTCACAGCTTAGATAGTTATTCATATGTTATAGGTAATATATTTAAGCATATTTTTTTATATAAAAGCAAACTGCAATACCATGGTTTCTACCACAAAGTACTTTTCAAATGTAACTTATGTATGAGACAGCTTGGACATTAAGACACACCTTAAAAGCATTATATAGAACACAACACAGTGCACACTGTGAGGTCCACAGGTTTTGGTAATTTTTTAAAAGAATATTAAAAAAGTAACTGACCCTGCCTCACAGTCCAGACATTCATATTGTGCCTCCAATGGGTTGTAAGTACCAGCTGCACAACCAAGAGGAAACGAGGTCCCGTTGGGACAATAGTGGCCAGCAGGACAGGGCCCACTGGTACTATCCTCTAGGGGGTTGTTTGGGTCCTTGGCACCTCTCAGGCAGAAGAAACCAGCATAGCATGGACCAGTCGGAGCTGTCAGTCCCTCCTCCTCACAGTACTGGCCATACAGGCAAGGAGTGCACTCACTCTGTTGATAGCAAGGCAATGCGTAGAAAAGGTAACCAATCAGTTTAAATGTGGTGGTTGTGCTTGCAACATTAAAGCATCCCACCGTACAGTACTGGCCGTACAGGCAAGGAGTGCACTCACTCTGCTGATATCAAGGCAATGCGTAGGGAAAGGAAACCAATCAGTTTAAATGGGGTGGTTGTGCTTGCCACATTAAAGCATCCCACCGTACTAAAACTGAGCATTGAACACTTTTGTATATGAAACGTGGCATGTTTTCTACTTCATGGAAGAAAAAGTACTACCAAAAAGAGAAAACAGATATGACCAATTAACTAGCTTAGCTCACCTAACACATTCACTGCAGAAGTACCAAGACCTAGGATATATTGACATTTACAAATAGAAATTCATGACGATGATTTTGTTTCCATTGAAGGGTGAATCACCTTTTGGGGCACGAGTGATAGATAGATGATGTATGATAAGAGGCCAAGAGCATGTTTTTGGTCCCTTGTTACAAAGAGCTGGCTGTAACCTTACAGGTACTCATAATTCCATCACAATACATACATACATAAACATATTTATATAGCGCCTTTCCCAAATGCTCAAAGTGCATTACAGCAACAGTTCAAATAGAAAAACCAGAATTAAAATAAGGAAAAATAATAAGTCTTAAGATGAGCCTTAAATGCATTTACCGATGGTGCAAAGCTCACATCAGAAGGAAGATTATTATAAAGATGTGAAGCAATAGCAGCAAAAAGACCGATCACCATATCTGGTACAAGTTCTGGGGGATTTGAGCAAATGCTTACCCTCAGACCTCAGCCCCGGTCTGGGTTCATAATGGTGTACAGAATCAACAATGTAAGCAATACCACCCCGCAAAACCTTAAACAGTACCAGCATAATTTAAACTGGACCCGGTACCTCACCGGAAGCCAATGTAGGTGTTATAAAAGAGGTGTGATATGGACATGTTTTGGAGAACGAGACACTATCGGGCAGTCGTATTCAAAACACGTTGTATTGGTTTCAAAGTAGAATCAGGAAGGCCGGCCAAGAGTGAGTTACAGTTACAATAATTGTAAGCATTCAAAACAAACTGTTTTCATTTAAGAGTGCAGACATATGAACTTGTTACTCACGGAATTGGTCAGTTTGGTGTCGTTACTGAAAGTACCCCGTGGACAGTTCTGTGGGGTTGATGTTCCCTCGGGACAATAATGGCCCTCGGGACAAGGTCCAGCAATACCTTGACAACGGAAGAGAAACAAGTCATACTCCCATTACTTGTGATAAATATGACACAAGAGTTAGAAAAACTTCCTTATATCTTACAAATCTGTAAGATATTTGTAATATCATTGTAAAAATCAAAATCATTTAGTTAAATATGGAAGCTAACTCCTGCATACCTGTGTGCTCGTTAGTAATGGGCTGCATCATAGCATGTCAACATATCATTCCTCATATCCCATTTTTCTCAGAACTTGGTGTTTTAAGTATTCTATGTAGTTAGGCAATTTCAATTCAATGTGAGCTTTATGATAGTATGTAATATACTTTGCCCATGGTGTTATACCCTTGTAGTTGTAATAATTCCATCGCACTGATGTAACACCACTCATTAGATTAAATATGTTTTCAATCAATTCCTTCTATTGAAAGTTGTTAATAGTTGTAGGATACTGTCAAATGTACATCACGCCTTGTTGTATTGCTATTCTTTATCTCTTTGCTACCAATTCTGTTAAGAGGGAGCTGCCTATAATATAATGACAATGACAACAATTTATTTCAAGCAATTGTGTACAGAACATGAATGTTTAACAAAGTATAAAAGAATATTTTGTTATACAATACAATCTAGAGAGACAAGTACAAAGAAAAAAAACAAAAAAAACCTTCATCATATTAATTGATATACAATATTTAAGCTATACAAATGCATGGGAAAGGAGAAAAAAAGGAGCGCAATGCTTATAGAACGTTTTCCTCGTTTGAATATAATAAATATATACATATACTGGAGAGAAATTGGTGAAAACAAAACAAAACTCCAAAACAAAAATTAAAAATTAAAAATAATTTAAGCATCTGGCATTGTCAGCTCTCCTCCACTTGTTTTGGTATTGATACTTTGTTCCATCCTTGTTGATTTTTTTCACACAAGTGGGGAAAAAGAATTGAATAAGTTCTGTTGCAGATCCTCAAAAATCAGTAAAAAGGTTGCCATTTTGTTGTCAGACAATTGATACTCTAAAATGTAAAAACTTTGAAGAGAGCAAAATCATTTTTGGGCTCAGAACAGGATTTGAATCTGTGAATCTGTGATAGGAATGAACTAGGGCTGGATAGCTCCGTTGATTGAGATCTGGAACCTTGTGGTCACTGGTTCCAATCCCATTGTAACCAAACACGTCTTTGCTTTTTTTCAAATTGTTTTATAAACTCCTCAGTCAGTTTTCTGTGTTTTTCTTAAATTTAGTGAGATATCTCTAAAGGTACTCAGGACTAGCTGTAACAAAGTAAGACCATGTTACCGTGGAGAATCTATAGCCACCCATGATCTCTTTTTGGACTACTGGGGTGTAATTTAACATTTTTTAGAGTACCCATGTACCCATGTATCAACATCACACACAAGATACACTTTCTTTTTAACCAGTCAAGGGAGCATTTACACCCAGTAATTTCTTGATCCTTGTCGGGTGTGACAGTAAAGGTTTCTAAGGATAGCATCACATCATGTCCACAACCTGTTGAAGATGGGTTATTCGCTTCTCACCTTTGTACGATACTTCAGGAGTGGATGTATCAGACCCTTCTGTACAGTAATAACCAGCAGCACAGTCACCAGTCTCAGCAGTAGCATTGACCTCAGAGCAAAACATCCCCGGTGTACAGACGGTACATTCAGTTTCATTAGAGAGACCAAGCTGGTTACTGAACGTACCAGTCGGGCAAGGCTGAAGGTCAAAACCTGTTCCCTCTGGACAATAGAAACCTAAAAACGTGACAAAAAATTGACAAATGAAGACACTATATTTCATGTTCACATACCAGATAAAGATACTTTATGTTCACATATGATGTGGGCGTACTTCAAAGTAAACAACAGGTACACCTACCAAGTATGCACACTTCTGATTCACATGCCAAATGAACGCACTTTAGGTTCACCTAATATGTAGGCATACTTCAGGTTCACATAACCAGGGCAGTATACTTCAGGTTCAAATATAACATTAGCAAGACTTTAGTTTCACATATCAAAATTGTCTATACTTATATAATTATGCTTCAGATTTCACTTACCAGGTAAGCATACTTCAGGTTCATATCACATATCAAAATAGTATATACTTATATATGTATGCCTTCAGATTTCACTTACCAGGTAAGCATACTTCAGGTTCATATCACATATCAAAATAGTATATACTTATATAAGTATGCTTCAGATTTCACTTACCAGGTAAGCATACTTCAGGTTCATATCACATATCAAAATAGCATATACTTATATAAGTATGCTTCAGATTTCACTTACCAGGTAAGCATACTTCAGGTTCATATCACATATCAAAATAGCATATACTTATATAAGTATGCTTCAGATTTCACTTACCAGGTAAGCATACTTCAGGTTCATATCACATATCAAAATAGCATATACTTATATAAGTATGCTTC
Organism: Apostichopus japonicus; assembly: GCF_037975245.1. NCBI lineage: Eukaryota > Metazoa > Echinodermata > Holothuroidea > Aspidochirotida > Stichopodidae > Apostichopus > Apostichopus japonicus. The sequence goes on from NC_092572.1 coordinate 20,736,364, forward strand.
AGATTTCACTTACCAGGTAAGCATACTTCAGGTTCATATCACATATCAAAATAGCATATACTTATATAAGTATGCTTCAGATTTCACTTACCAGGTAAGCATACTTCAGGTTCATATCCAGTTTGGCAGTAAAATCCCGCCGGGCAGACATCGCACTCACTGCGGTGTGTGGTAGTTGTGTATGTCCCTGCCTCACAGGGCATGGGAGAAGTGGTCTGCCCCGGACAATAGTGGCCATCGGTACATGGATCCCCCGTAACTCCACCGTTCTCTGGAGTCGGTGTGGTCGAGTTGGACAGACAGTAGTATCTACAACAGTGAAAGATGTTTGAAGCTTTGACTGTATTCTAAGCTATAGACCATAAGATGGTCAACAGGTATAAAGATCAACTACATCAAGGGTATCTCAGTAGGTAGCGAGCATCCCCTTTTAAGCTTGACTGTATTCTAAGCTATAGCCCATAAGATGGTCCACAGGTATCAAGATCAACTTCATCAAGAGTATCTGAATAGGTAGCGAACATCAACTTTTAAGCTTGACTGTATTCAAAGCTATAGACCATAACATTGTCAACAGGTATAAAGATCAACTACATCAAGGGTATCTCAGTAGGTAGAGAACATCAACTTTTAAGCTTGACTGTATTCAAAGCTTTAGACCAAAGACTATAAGATTGTCAACAGGTATCAAGATCAACTACATCAAGGGTATCTGAGTAGGTAGCGAGCATCCCCTTTTAAGCTTGACTGTATTCAAAGCTATAGCCCATAAGATGGTCCACAGGTATCAAGATCAACTTCATCAAGAGTATCTGAATAGGTAGCGAACATCAACTTTTAAGCTTGACTGTATTCAAAGCTATAGACCATAACATTGTCAACAGGTATAAAGATCAACTACATCAAGGGTATCTCAGTAGGTAGAGAACATCAACTTTTAAGCTTGACTGTATTCAAAGCTTTAGACCAAAGACTATAAGATTGTCAACAGGTATCAAGATCAACTACATCAAGGGTATCTGAGTAGGTAGCGAGCATCCCCTTTTAAGCTTGACTGTATTCAAAGCTATAGCCCATAAGATGGTCCACAGGTATCAAGATCAACTTCATCAAGAGTATCTGAATAGGTAGCGAACATCAACTTTTAAGCTTGACTGTATTCAAAGCTATAGACCATAACATTGTCAACAGGTATCAAGATCAACTACATCAAGGGTATCTCAGTAGGTAGAGAACATCAACTTTTAAGCTTGACTGTATTCAAAGCTACAGACCATAACATTGTCAACAGGTATAAAGATCAACTACATCAAGGGTATCTCAGTAGGTAGAGAACATCAACTTTTAAGCTTGACTGTATTCAAAGCTTTAGACCAAAGACTATAAGATTGTCAACAGGTATCAAGATCAACTACATCAAGGGTATCTGAATAGGTAGCGAACATCAACTTTTAAGCTTGACTGTATTCAAAGCTACAGACCATAACATTGTCAACAGGTATAAAGATCAACTACATCAAGGGTATCTCAGTAGGTAGAGAACATCAACTTTTAAGCTTGACTGTATTCAAAGCTTTAGACCAAAGACTATAAGATTGTCAACAGGTATCAAGATCAACTACATCAAGGGTATCTGAATAGGTAGCGAACATCAACTTTTAAGCTTGACTGTATTCAAAGCTATAGACCATAACATTGTCAACAGGTATAAAGATCAACTACATCAAGGGTATCTCAGTAGGTAGTGAACATCAACTTTTAAGCTTGACTGTATTCAAAGCTTTAGACCAAAGACTATAAGATTGTCAACAGGTATCAAGATCAACTACATCAAGGGTATCTGAATAGGTAGCGAACATCAACTTTTAAGCTTGACTGTATTCAAAGCTATAGACCATAACATTGTCAACAGGTATAAAGATCAACTACATCAAGGGTATCTCAGTAGGTAGAGAACATCAACTTTTAAGCTTGACTGTATTCAAAGCTTTAGACCAAAGACTATAAGATTGTCAACAGGTATCAAGATCAACTACATCAAGGGTATCTGAGTAGGTAGCGAGCATCCCCTTTTAAGCTTGACTGTATTCAAAGCTATAGCCCATAAGATGGTCCACAGGTATCAAGATCAACTTCATCAAGAGTATCTGAATAGGTAGCGAACATCAACTTTTAAGCTTGACTGTATTCAAAGCTATAGACCATAACATTGTCAACAGGTATAAAGATCAACTACATCAAGGGTATCTCAGTAGGTAGAGAACATCAACTTTTAAGCTTGACTGTATTCAAAGCTTTAGACCAAAGACTATAAGATTGTCAACAGGTATCAAGATCAACTACATCAAGGGTATCTGAGTAGGTAGCGAGCATCCCCTTTTAAGCTTGACTGTATTCAAAGCTATAGCCCATAAGATGGTCAACAGGTATCCAGATCAACTACATCAAGAGTATCTGAATAGGTAGCGAACATCAACTTTTAAGCTTGACTGTATTCAAAGCTATAGACCATAACATTGTCAACAGGTATCAAGATCAACTACATCAAGGGTATCTGAGTAGGTAGCGAGCATCCCCTTTTAAGCTTGACTGTATTCAAAGCTATAGCCCATAAGATGGTCAACAGGTATCCAGATCAACTACATCAAGAGTATCTGAATAGGTAGCGAACATCAACTTTTAAGCTTGACTGTATTCAAAGCTATAGACCAAAGACTATAAGATGGTCAACAGGTATAAAGATCAACTACATCAAGGATATCTCAGTAGGTAGTGAACATCAACTTTTAAGCTTGACTGTATTCAAAGCTATAGACCAAAGACTATAAGATTGTCAACAGGTATCAAGATCAACTACATCAAGGGTATCTCAGTAGGTAGAGAACATCAACTTTTAAGTGTTACTGTATTCAAAGCTACAGACCAAAGACTATAAGATGGTCCACAGGTATCCAGATCAACTACATCAAGGGTATCTCAGTAGGTAGTGAACATCAACTTTTAAGCTTGACTGTATTCAAAGCTTTAGACCAAAGACTATAAGATTGTCAACAGGTATCAAGATCAACTACATCAAGGGTATCTCAGTAGGTAGAGAACATCAACTTTTAAGTGTTACTGTATTCAAAGCTACAGACCAAAGACTATAAGATGGTCCACAGGTATCCAGATCAACTACATCAAGGGTATCTCAGTAGGTAGTGAACATCAACTTTTAAGCTTGACTGTATTCAAAGCTTTAGACCAAAGACTATAAGATTGTCAACAGGTATCAAGATCAACTACATCAAGGGTATCTGAGTAGGTAGCGAGCATCCCCTTTTAAGCTTGACTGTATTCAAAGCTATAGCCCATAAGATGGTCAACAGGTATCCAGATCAACTACATCAAGAGTATCTGAATAGGTAGCGAACATCAACTTTTAAGCTTGACTGTATTCAAAGCTATAGACCAAAGACTATAAGATGGTCAACAGGTATAAAGATCAACTACATCAAGGATATCTCAGTAGGTAGTGAACATCAACTTTTAAGCTTGACTGTATTCAAAGCTATAGACCAAAGACTATAAGATTGTCAACAGGTATCAAGATCAACTACATCAAGGGTATCTCAGTAGGTAGAGAACATCAACTTTTAAGTGTTACTGTATTCAAAGCTACAGACCAAAGACTATAAGATGGTCCACAGGTATCCAGATCAACTACATCAAGGGTATCTCAGTAGGTAGTGAACATCAACTTTTAAGCTTGACTGTATTCAAAGCTTTAGACCAAAGACTATAAGATTGTCAACAGGTATCAAGATCAACTACATCAAGGGTATCTCAGTAGGTAGCGAACATCAACTTTTAAGCTTGACTGTATTCAAAGCTATAGACCAAAGACTATAAGATGGTCCACAGGTATCAAGATCAACTACATCAAGGGTATCTGAATAGGTAGCGAACATCAACTTTTAAGCTTGACTGTATTCAAAGCTATAGACCATAACATTGTCAACAGGTATAAAGATCAACTACATCAAGGGTATCTCAGTAGGTAGAGAACATCAACTTTTAAGCTTGACTGTATTCAAAGCTTTAGACCAAAGACTATAAGATTGTCAACAGGTATCAAGATCAACTACATCAAGGGTATCTGAGTAGGTAGCGAGCATCCCCTTTTAAGCTTGACTGTATTCAAAGCTATAGCCCATAAGATGGTCAACAGGTATCCAGATCAACTACATCAAGAGTATCTGAATAGGTAGCGAACATCAACTTTTAAGCTTGACTGTATTCAAAGCTATAGACCATAACATTGTCAACAGGTATCAAGATCAACTACATCAAGGGTATCTGAGTAGGTAGCGAGCATCCCCTTTTAAGCTTGACTGTATTCAAAGCTATAGCCCATAAGATGGTCAACAGGTATCCAGATCAACTACATCAAGAGTATCTGAATAGGTAGCGAACATCAACTTTTAAGCTTGACTGTATTCAAAGCTATAGACCAAAGACTATAAGATGGTCCACAGGTATCCAGATCAACTACATCAAGGGTATCTCAGTAGGTAGTGAACATCAACTTTTAAGCTTGACTGTATTCAAAGCTTTAGACCAAAGACTATAAGATTGTCAACAGGTATCAAGATCAACTACATCAAGGGTATCTGAGTAGGTAGTGAACATCAACTTTTAAGCTTGACTGTATTCAAAGCTACAGACCAAAGACTATAAGATGGTCCACAGGTATCCAGATCAACTTCATCAAGGATATCTCAGTAGGTAGCGAACATCGACTTTTAAGTGTTACTGTATTCAAAGCTACAGACCAAAGACTATAAGATGGTCAACAGGTATCCAGATCAACTTCATCAAGGATATCTCAGTAGGTAGCGAACATCAACTTTTAAGTGTTACTGTATTCAAAGCTATAGACCAAAGACTATAAGATGGTCAACAGGTATCCAGATCAACTTCATCAAGGATATCTCAGTAGGTAGAGAACATTGACTGTATTCTAGCCTACATTTTAAAGATGGTGGACGACACCTCATAGCACCAGTCAGGTCAGATGAATGGTAAATTAATATGCAGTTTGGACTACAAAACAGTTTGTGGTACACTGATGGTATCTCATGCAAAACCTGACTCCTTTTTTTTCTTTTTCTTTGCCACATAATTTGCAGCTTTATTTGAAGAAAAAGAATTTATCATTTTCATAAACATCGGAGACGTGTAGCTTTTTTTGGTTACAGTAAGAGAATCTCTTTCTTTCAATATCTTTTCTTTCAAGAGTAGTTATGGCAAAGTAATCACCATCAGCAAATATGGCCATTTATTATGTGTATCTGGTCAAAAGGTGGTATTAAAGATCAAACTTCAGATAGGATATCTCAGGTAGTAGAGAACACAAGACTTGTTCTCCTCAATTAAACTCCATTTTAGCCAGTAATTCTGATTTCAAATGCTAAATATATAGTTATTGATGTCATCATTTTTGTTTTGAGGGCGACAACAGGCCCTGTTGAATTAATATACTGAGCCAGTCCACAGTGCTCTTCCAGCCGAAATGTATTAAACAAGTTATGTTACTGAACAAGTATCATACTAAACTATTTAACTTAACTGTTATTAACCTTAACCGTTAATATTTAAACTTAGACAGACTGTGTGGTAATTAGTATAAGTTTTGGCCAATATATTTGCCATGGATTTCTCTACATCAAGACCAAAAAATCCCATCAAAATTATCAATCCATTAAATAAGTTAGTAAGAATTTTCTAACCCCAATGAAATAACTCTTTTTGAATTTTCAATTTATTTCCTCAATCCCTCAATCAATGATATCAATCAATCAAATTGAGACAAAGAGATCAATTTAGTAAGAAAATCAAGATTGACTGAAAAGTGACTTAAATATATACGTAGCCACTTAGAGTTGATCCACACAGTAGAAAGCAAATTAATTGAGGAGACAAGTAACAACTTTTGAACAAATCTAGTAATTTATTTCACAATTCTTCAAGCATAGATGAGCCTGGGGTAAAAAACAAAATCACGGAACTTTGCCAAAATTGCAGTATAGGCTCCAGTTTGCGTATGCTACAGTGTGCTAGGATAATAGTTTTGTCCCCCTGCAGGTTGGATATCCATAAGTAATGAAAAACATGCGAACGACGGATCAAATGATACAACGCTGTTGTTAGAAATTCACAGACATTGAGAAGTGTAAAATCTCGGAGGTAGAAAAGAAATCACGGATATTCCCCGAATTCACGGAAAAAGCTCATGCCTGTTCAAGGAAAATTATCAAAAGCCAAAGAATGACAAGCTTGTCAAAGACTCCTAACTCACCCTGGATCACATGGGCCAGATGGTTCTGTCAGTCCTGTTCCGTTACAGTAGAATCCTCCTGAGCATGGCTGGCATTCCGAGGCAGCCTTCAGGCCATCACTGTCAGACCAAGAACCCAATGGGCAATCTTCTGGTGCAGGAGTACCTATTATTGAAGACAATAAGAAATTAAGTTAGTGCATTGAAGGATTTGGTCAGGAAAAGTAAGAAATAGGATGGTTTTTTTTCTTAAGTTTTTTTTTGTTTTTCTCACATATAAGAGCTAATACAGCTATCATTTGTACAAATGATTCAATCAGGGAAATGAATTTGCAAAACATGAAATTATGTAAATTTGACGACCTATTACAACTTTAATATTTTACAACTTATTACGTTACAAATTACTAGTTCACAACTTTATTCTTACGACAAAATTACTTCAATTGGCCATCTCTTGTCAAAACCTGTCTATAATGTATCATATACATATAAAGGATAACAGTGTCATTGGTCTGAAGTATTTAATTGGTTTGTAGAGCATGGTTCAATGAATAAGTGGATTATTTTTGAAAATGTTAACTTATCATTCAAGAGCCATAAGACATTTTTACCTTCTAAACAGTACTTTCCAGGTGGACAAGATTCCCCGGTTGTACCATCTGTAGGGGTGGAGGTCCCTGCTCTGGACTTACACCAATAACCAGCCTCACAATCACCTGTTGGAAGTGAATAGTATTAACCAGATTGATGAGTAATATTACATAGGAGAGACTGAGCTTGTAATAGTACCATGGATACTATGTACAATGGATACATGTAGTATGGTACAATGTAGTAGTAAGTACAAGTAGTAAGTACAATGTAGTAAGTATAATGGATACTTGTAACAGTACCATGGGTACTATGTACAATGGATATATGTAGTATGGTACAATGTAGTATTAAGTACAAGTAGTAAGTATAATGGATACTTGTAACAGTACCATGGATACTATGTACAATGGATACATGTAGTATGGTACAATGTAGTAGTAAGTACAAGTAGTAAGTACAATGTAGTAAGTATAATGGATACTTGTAACAGTACCATTGGCACTATGTACAATGGATATATGTAGTATGGTACAATGTAGTATTAAGTACAAGTAGTAAGTACAATGTAGTAAGTATAATGGATACTTGTAACAGTACCATGGATACTATGTACAATGGATACATGTAGTATGGTACAATGTAGTATTAAGTACAAGTAGTAAGTACAATGTAGTAAGTATAATGGATACTTGTAACAGTACCATGTACAATGGATATATGTAGTATGGTACAATGTAGTATTAAGTACAAGTAGTAAGTACAATGTAGTAAGTATAATGGATACTTGTAACAGTACCATGGATACTATGTACAATGGATACATGTAGTATGGTACAATGTAGTAGTAAGTACAAGTAGTTAGTACAATGTAGTAAGTATAATGGATACTTGTAACAGTACCATGGGCACTATGTACAATGGATATATGTAGTATGGTACAATGTAGTATTAAGTACAAGTAGTAAGTACAATGTAGTAAGTATAATGGATACTTGTAACAGTACCATGGGTACTATGTACAATGGATATATGTAGTATTGTACAATGTAGTATTAAGTACAAGTAGTAAGTACAATGTAGTAAGTATAATGGATACTTGTAACAGTACCATGGGTACTATGTACAATGGATATATGTAGTATGGTACAATGTAGTATTAAGTACAAGTAGTAAGTACAATGTAGTAAGTATAATGGATACTTGTAACAGTACCATGGGCACTATGTACAATGGATATATGTAGTATTGTACAATACATATTAAATACAAGTAGTAAGTATAAAGGATACTTGTAACAGTAACACTTATATCCACCCATACAAAAACCCAACATGTATAACCCACCCACCTCACCCCTACCACCCACAATACAAATATATACACATATGCATACATACACAATTGAATACAAATACACACACCCATATAAACATATATATATATATAAGTATATGCATACACATACATATATATATATACCCATGTTAATATAAACAGCCAATGCTGATGTCCATTGCCACACTAGGCCTTTTCGTGTCCTTACCCGATGTGGTGTTTAGTCCAGTACCCATACAGTACTGGCCGGGTGGACAATCCAAGCACTGGCTCTCCATCTCCAGCATGGTGTTATAACTGTATGTCCCATCGGGGCATCCATACTGCGTCGAGTATTCCGTACCATTGGGGCAGTAGTATCCCGTGGGGCACGGGTAGAGTGTGTAGTCCGAAATGGGGGCATCAGCAATGTCACAATAGTAACCTGTGTATTACAATCAAATAGAAAATAGTTCAAGTTGAAGGTTTACAGTCTTGTCCATGCGACTTTACAACTTAATCCCTTGTCATTGGTAACTTGTCACACCCACGCACCAAAGTGTGCACAATTCAAACAATCTCTCTTAGGGCACCACAGTGCACCACATCTATGTGTCCCTCGGGGTACTTTCCCATAGGGTGTAACTATATTTTAAGTTACCTTGCAAGTCCCCATTCATACACCTGGGTGTAGAGAGGCAATGGGGATAAAGTGCCTTGCCCAAGAACACAACAAGAAGATCTGGCCAGGACTCGAACCTGCAATCCTTAGACCACAAATCCCTAGAACTCGAAATAATAATCCAAATTAACTCCAAATGAATTTTACTAATCATTTCAATTGAAGAGTAACATTCATTGTTCTTCTTCCATATCCTTATGAATGTCGACCAATCCTCTAGCCTGTAACTGTTGTTACTTCATGTTACGTGTGTGTGACCTTTGACCCCTACCTGCATTACAGTCTTTGCATGAATACTGTGTGCTCTCATCCTGGTACGTGCCCGATGGACACTCCACTTCCTCTGGGCTACCCACGTCACAGTAATACCCTGGTGAACAGGGGAAGGCATTGCTGATATTCTGGCCTCCTGGGCAGTAATAACCTAAGGGACAAGAAAAAGAATACACCAAGTCCCAGATCAGATCATTCCATGATACAATCTATACTTGAGTGGTTTTACTTGGAATAATTTTGTTTTTACATGGAGAGAATTTGAGATGGAAATGCCTACAACTGCTTCAGAATTTGTTCTATTATGTTCTACGTATTTTTTATTTTCGAGATGTTCCTCCACCAAACACTCTCTCCTCCCCCCCTCATCCCCTACCCCTCCCATTTCCCATCCTCCCCCTCAGAATCCTACCGACAGAACAATTCATGAATAGCAAGATTGATAATTGCCTTCTAACATATTCAATCAATAAAACAATAAGAGTAACTAATCTAGAACAGTCATTTCATATCATGATAGTTTGGTAGATTCAAGCCGCTGAAACTATCATCATTTCTGGTTTACTTTACAGTAATATGGGAGCTTTCAACAATGGAAACTGCAACCAGATATGAGTCCCCTTGTGAGTACCTGCATCACATGGTCCTGTTGGTGCTGTTAGACCCTCGAGTTCACAGTAATAACCTGCTGTACATTCAAAGCAGTCCGACTCTTCATCCAGTCCTGTGGTATTTGAAAAAGTTCCCCTCGGACACTTGGGCTGGTTCGGTCCTGTCCCTTGCTCTGGATGAAAAGAAAATATTTAATATGGATCAAACTGTTTTACATATAGATGGCGACATTTAAGCGATGACTCATGTATCTGTCAGGAATGTGAAGTGTTGTAGAGACACTATGTTGAGTCAAGAGACAATTGCCACTGGATGTAACTTAATAGTAACTGTATGAGTGCAATTAGTTAAATTCATAATATAAATGCACACTACTATGCAAAGGAGATCATCCCTCCCTTTACCCACCACCCTGTTGACATACCACCCCACCCCCTCCCCACCCCCCCCTGCCTGCTCTCCTTCCATCAGATCAACAGCTTCAAAGTCACTGAGTACATCTGTTACCCTCACTTAAACCATACATGCATGAAGTATCAAACCCAGGGGACTATTATACTCACCACAGTATCTTCCCTGAGGACATACATCTCCTGTGAGGACATCTGTGATACCCTCACTTAAACCATACATGCATGAAGTATCAAACCCAGGGACTATTATACTCACCACAGTATCTTCCCTGAGGACATACATCTCCTGTGAGGACATCTGTGATACCCTCACTTAAACCATACATGCATGAAGTATCAAACCCAGGGACTATTATACTCACCACAGTATCTTCCCTGAGGACATACATCTACTGTGAGGACATCTGTTACCCTCACTTAAACCACACATGCATGAAGTATCAAACCCAGGGACTATTATACTCACCACAGTATCTTCCCTGAGGACATACATCTCCTGTGAGGACATCTGTGATACCCTCACTTAAACCATACATGCATGAAGTATCAAACCCAGGGACTATTATACTCACCACAGTATCTTCCCTGAGGACATACATCTCCTGTGAGGACATCTGTGGGGTCGGCTCTGACAGCGGTACGGTTACAATAGTAACCGGGATCACACTCACCGGCAGGGTTGTCAAGACCTGACAGAGAAAGAAATGGAAGGTGATTGGTTGCAGAGTCTTGACCCAATTGATGTTTTTATGATTCAACCAATGCCAAACACTCACGAAAGATTTTATATTATCTTATCAAACAGTAATGAGGTATGACAACATTGGGTATTGATTACTCAGTAACTTCCTCACACACTTGAATTAAGGAAACCCTTATGTATTCCGGGAATATTTATCCAGTTTTTCATCGCAATAATGCTATGCAAAATGCTGTGCAAAATGGCTATGCAAAGTGCAAAATACTATATAGTTACTGTGTACAGGAACTGCTGTTCCTGTACACAGTAACTATATAGTAATTTATGGGAGACATATGTTCAGAGTCTTCAATACTGCTATGTTAAATGATAATACTAAATTAATCTCTGTTTGTTACCTGACTGTAATGAACTACACGTAGCAGTGACGCTGTAAACCATTAGATGCAAAAAATTGTACAGTAATAATGGTTTTCATCATATTTCCACAAAGTTTCTGGCTATCGTAACATAAATCCTGTTAGTTTATTTATCGTTTCCCCATTGTTCTTTACACTCATCTGAAGTGTTACCTTGAACATCACAGTAATACCCTTCGCTACAAGCGGTTGGCTCCCACGATCCCTCTGGGCAGTAATAGCCAGGCTGGCAGATACCCCCAGTGGAGGTCGAAGGGCAGAGACAGTCACCACTGGTGTAGTTGTCAAAATCAGAAGGTGTGTCTGTCCAGGCCCCCTGGATGCAGAAGTACCCTAAAAGATAACAACAAAAAGGTCATTATAATCATGATCAAGAAAGAGACCAAATGTCCTTCCCACATTTACCAAAGGGTTTTTTCATGCTTTTAAATATAGCTACTACAAGTTTTTCAAAATTCTGTTTATAGTGATTTGTGGATTTTGCCGACATTATACTAACAATTTAGAGTCGTCAAACTGTTACAAGTCTTGCAACTAGACCAGATTTGAAAAGTAAACATAATGGTATTTGTTGCAAAATCTTCAGGTGTTAACTCCACATTTCAACTACCACACAATTTCCTCTTTGCATTCTATAAAAAAAAAAAATCATCTCCAACAAACTCCTCGTATGGTTTTATTTATTTTGTTTTCTTAATTTCAAGTAACGACTGGGGTTCACTTACCCGGTGCACAATCTCCAGTGTAGGAAGTATTACCCTCAAAGGCACAGTATTTACCAGGGTCACAAAGGGTGCAATCGTCCAATGTCTCCCCTCTCAAGTTGGCCCTGTACGTCCCCTTCGGGCAGGGGTATTCATTGGCATGTTTGGTACCTGTGAGTGACAACAAAATAAATGTCCACAGTCTGTTCTTGAAGATGGTCTTGAAATTTAGTCATATCACTGGTTCCATTATAGTGTCACCGGTGAATCTATATGCAGGCCCCCTCCTTAGGTCAGTTCTATATGCAACACTACGTACATGAGGCATAAGATACACTTTCAATCCCTGCATTGCGACAGAGTACAGATGAGTCCACAGTAAAGTAGTACAGATGAGTCCACAGTGAAGTACAGATGAGTCCACATTGGAGTACAGATGAGTCCACAGTGAAGTACAGATGAGTCCACAGTGGATTACAGATGAGTCCGCAGTGGAGTAGTACAGATGAGTCCGCAGTGGAGTAGTACAAATGAGTCCGCAGTGGAGTAGTACAGATGAGTCCGCAGTGGAGTACAGATGAGTCCACAGTGGAGGAGTACAGATGAGTCCACAGTGAAGTACAGATGAGTCCGCAGTGGAGTACAGATGAGTCCACAGTGGAGTAGTACAGATGAGTCCACAGCGGAGGAGTACAGATAAGTCCACAGTGGAGTACAGATAAGTCCACAGCAGAGTACAGATGAGTCCACAGTGGAGGAGTACAGATGAGTCCACAGTGAAGTACAGATGAGTCCGCAGTGGAGTACAGATGAGTCCACAGTGGAGTAGTACAGATGAGTCCGCAGCGGAGGAGTACAGATAAGTCCACAGTGGAGTACAGATGAGTCCACAGTGGAGTAGTACAGATGAGTCCGCAGTGGAGTACAGATGAGTCCACAGTGGACTAGTACAGATAAGTCCACAGTGGAGTACAAATGAGTCCTCAGTGGAGTGCAAATAAGTCCGCAGTGAAGTACAGATGAGTCCGCAGTGGATTACAGATGAGTCCGCAGTGAAGTACAGATGAGTCCACAGTGGAGTACAGATGAGTCCACAGTGGGGTACAGATGAGTCCACAGTGGAGTAGTACAGATGAGTCCGCAGTGAAGTACAGATGAGTCCACAGTGGATTACAGATGAGTCCGCAGTGAAGTACAGATGAGTCCACAGTGGAATACAGATGAGTCCGCGGTGGAGTACAGATGAGTCCACAGTGGAGTACAGATGAATACAAACTTTCTTACAATTGAGTCCACAGTGGAAAGCATGATACTAACTAACATCCATTTGACCCTCCTTAAATTTAGCCAGAATAATTCTACTTAAATTAATTTCTCACCATTTGGACAATAATGTCCTGCTGGGCATCTGTATGTGATATAGCTTGATATTCCCTCCGGACAATAGTAGCCAGGGGGACATTCAAAGCACTCGGCTTGTTGTTCGAGCGGGTTGTAAGTGCCCTCCGGACAAGATAAAGGCACAGATGTACCCGAGGGGCAGTAAGTTGACACTGGGCAGGGTCCTCCTGTGTCATCATTTCCTAAAAAAATTAAGATTAAGGAAGAGGTATGTGAAAATTTACGTTAAAGATCCTAACCATCTTGAAAACTATATTTCGTGTTATTGTTTTAATTTGACAAACCCACATGACATTTAACCACAAAAACACCTGGTTACAAACATTAAGCTGCTTCAGATTTGTAAGGTTTTTTTATGGTCTAATCTAAAACAGAAATGTTGGTTCTATCCAATAAAATTACTGTATTGGTGATTTATGCTGTGAATATGCAAACTTTAAACTTTGTTTGGTATTCCTAGTACAGTTTTCGTAGGCTTATGTCAACAGATTCAGTCAGCCTCTAGGTACATTCTCTGGACTTCAAGTTGGTCCGTTACATTACCAACAAAATTATCCTCCCTAGATTGGCCAGGCTACCTACCAAGGGGAAGCAACTTACAAAAAACTCAGGTCAAATCAACATCAACATCAGAATTATGTATGTATTTTAGATCCTCCTGCAAGCAGGAACTCGCGAAGAAGCCTCGTTGGCTTATCAAAGCCGCAAGCTGACCGAAGTCAGTCTCTTAAATTCATATTTAACGTCCATGATTATGAATTGTCAATTGTCAACAACTCTGTAAATGGACGACATACATTAATCTTGGAGTGACTCAAACTCTGGACCTTAGACCATTATACCGAGGTTTGGATTTTGACCTACGACCCCACACAGATGCAGACTTACCATTCACAAACTTTGACACTTTGATTACGTAAGAGCGGACGTACCATTTGGATTCGGGTAGGATGCGCCATAGTTACAGTAGAAGCCCGGATCACAGGGCCCCTCGGGCTCGGTCAGGTTGTAAGTTCCGCAGTACATTCCCAGGTCACAAGGATCGCAGTCCTCCGCGGACTCCAGGAGGGTCCGATCCGAGTACGTTCCGTTCAGGCAGGGCTCAGGAGTGTGGGTACCCAGCGGGCAGTAGAACCCGGCTGGACAAGGCCCACCGATACCACTCGTGGTGTCCGGGGTGGGACTACTGATGTTGACACCTGGAAAGGCAGATTGAGACAAAATTAGAGCAAGAAAAGAAGATGAGACACTTAGGATGAAATAATAAAAAAACGAAGGGGCAAAAGTAAGGAAATTCAGACAAGGGAATATGAGAGAGTCGGGGAATGACAAATATTTAAGGCAATGCGAAGATGATATCGAGAAATGATAAGGACTGCTGCATATGAGAAGAGAAGGATATGGGACAATCAGAAAACTATGGACAGACATTGACACGAACGAAAAGAGTAAAATGGAAAAAATCAGAACCACAAACAGGGCATTGGAAGAGAAATATACAACGAGGGTCATCTTATTAAAACCAAGATTGAAAAATCTAGATTAGACAATCCGGAAAGAGAAAATGAGACATCCCAGACGAGGAAACATGAAAAAATCAGATCAGAAAATGTGACAGTCAAGAATAGGAAATGAGAAAGTCAGGAACAATCAGAAAAATAGGAAGAAATAAGATGAGACAATCAGAAAAAAGAAAATGAGATGAGATGAGAAAAAAACGAGAACTGGGATGATTCGAAAAGAAGATATAAACGAATACTCGGGCGATGGTAATAATATATAAACATATCAAATTTTGCATTATGATATTATATATGTTATCTTGTTTTATCGTGATGGAAATTAACTAAATGATATGAAAAAAAATACATAAACAGTGAGTCTAGAGTGAGAGAATAGCTTGAGAATTTAGTGTTACCATATGTTGCATGACAATTTACTCATGGTCAACAGGAGTGTACTGACCTGACACGCAGTAGTAGCCAGGGTCACATGGTCCAGCAGAGGCATTCACAGCATCGAAGGATGACGCCCCCAGGGCGGTGCAGTATTTACCGGGGGCACATGGGAGGCACTGGTCCTCACTCCCTAGGCCCAGGTCGGGGTTGTAAGTGCCACGGGGGCAAGGAATGGACTCATTACCGCCGGTGTTTACAGGACAGTAGTGGCCCTTGGGGCAAGCCAAGAGACGCTCTCCATCGGGACAATAGTAAGCTGATAGAAAGTGAGAAAGATTAAAGAAGATTACAGAAGAAATCCACTGTCTGATCAGTGCAAGACAAGCTTTCTTACAACACAGAATACACCTTTAGTGCATATGGTATAGTGCCATACTTACATGCGGGACAGTCAAAGCATGATGCTTGACCGGTAATGTTGGTGTAGTACCCTCCCTCACACCTCTTTGGTGCAGGGGACCCCTCTGGACAGTAGAATCCCACCGGACAGATGTTCCCTGTTACGTCATCTGTCGGATATCGTGTCTTAGCCCGCTCAGTACAATAGTAACCAGGGGCACAGAGGTCGTTGGGCTCGGTGAGAGCTTGCCCAGAGCAGACCATTCCCGGGGGGCAATCAGAGCAGTCGTCTTCTGATGTTGAACCAGACCAGTTACCGTAGGTGCCATTTTGACAGGGTGTATGGTAGGGGTCTGGTGTACCCTCAAGACAGTAGTACCCTAGTGGACAGAGTCCACCTGTATCATCGTCCTGTGGAACAATGGTGAAAGAATAACCCATTGAGTTGTGTGCACATATTGTGTGTGTGTGTGTGTAAATGGATCGTTTTAAAACTTTCAAAATGCTATTAGTGTCAATTATTGTCCACCTTATCCAAACTTGACTGTGTTGTATTATGTATGTAAGCTGTTACAAACACCCAACTGCATATGTGTGTTTGCACTTATTTTGTTTTCTGAATGAGGACTTGAACACAGGAATTCCATGTCCTCAGAAGTCACTTAAACATAATTACCATGTCCTCTGAAATATTCTTTTGTTAAGTGTGCATTGTTAAGGTAAGGGTACGGATTTGAACAATGGAAAATACAATGGGGTCCTCAGTCTGAATGTAAAACACACCTGTTTGTGTGTGTGTGGTAGGTCTAGTAATGTCAACTGATATAAATGTAATGCATGTATCTAACACACTTGTATACCTCAGAAAGTGTCAACAATTAAGTTTGCTATTAAAATAACTCCTTTTGATTTGATTTTCCAGTGAGTGACTTAACAATACGTAATCCTCAAGAATGCAAATAAATTACATGGGATATGATGAAAAGATTACCACATGCCATAAATAACATTAAATTTAGACAAATCTGTGGCACTGAGGGTAATTAACAGAATCATCCATGTTTTGTCTCCCCAAAGATGTCAATGAGATAAATTCTGAATGAAAATTGGAGTTTAATCTCTGATATAATATACAACCTCCAGTAAAAATAAACATATCATCTAAACAATCGTAAAAATGCCATCTAATAGGAAAAGACTTTTATTATGAGACTTACCACAGGATGAGAAAAGTTAGCCCCTGATAGACAATAGTGGCCGGCTGCACATAGACCAGAGGGTGCGGATAACCCAAGAGAACCACAGTAGGAACCAGCCGTGCAAGGGTCACACTGGGCCATCTCTTGCGCACTCGATTCCAGTCTGAATGTACCCTGGGTAAGGAACAACAAAAAATATTTCCACTTTACAATACATCTCTTTTAAGCAGGAACCTTCATACATTTCATATCATTACCCAGAGGTAATGGAAGCTTGACAGACGTAATCAGACGTTTCTGGTCAATTTTTTTAAGATTATTTCATAAGACTAAGTACCTATTAGAGATCTGTATAGAGGAAATGCCATCTTACATAGTGGGGACTTTTACTATGTCATCTTGTCATCTTGACCAAACCAGTTTGGAATATTCACATATATTAACCCCATAACCTTCCATTTTACTAAGGAATCCATGACATTGTAACCATGCAGCTGTTCTTAATTACAGTTACAACACACCATCTTGTCTACTACAATTTTGTGTCCCTCAAAATAAATATTTCTGTTTTACTTTCTTAATTTTTGACGTCAGTTGAAGTCCATGTACTGCTTTACCATTTCCTGTGCAAGTTTGGTGTACTAAAGTAATTGTTTTTTATGTCACTTTTCAGGTCAATTATTTTTTGCATCATTGAGTGTGGTAGCATAAAAATTGTGGCAAATGTAAGACAAATATGATTGCAGATTTTTTTCTTCCACTTTCTTTTATCTTGTGATAGTTTTCAGTATACAGCAAATGATGTTTAACAGATAATCACAACCTGACAATATGTACACAAGAGAACACTGTGTACTGTACATGTACACTGCTTTAAAGAGGATATTAATAGGCGGAGGGGAGGGTCCAGCCAGCTCAAGATGTATGGAGCAACATGTCACTATTGCTAGTCACTGTATACTTATGACTAACTCCAACTACTCCTAAAATACTAATCTTTCAGAATCTTTACCCGTGGACATGGATATGGGACGGTGGTATTGGGAGGACAGTATGCTCCAGAGATACATGTATGTATGTATGTATGTATATGTGATCTTCCCGCAAGCAGGAACTCGCGAAAGAAGCCATGGAGGCTTGTAGACTCGCAAGCTGACCGAAGCCAATCTCTCGGCACACATCCATTTAACGTCCATGTCAGGAAGTTGTTATTGAACAACACCCTTGCCAGACGACACACATTGCTGTCGGCGGGGAATCGAACCGGGGATCTCATGACTGGGAGACGCCGGCGTTAACCACTAGGCTATACACTCCGCATGGCAGTGGTGTTGATGACTCCAACTAACTCCAACTACTCTTAAAATACTAATCTTTCAGAATCTTTACCCGTGGACATGGATATGGGACGGTGGTATTGGGAGGACAGTATGCTCCAGAGATACATGGCAGTGGTGTTGATGACTCCAACTAACTCAAACTACTCCTAACATACTAATCTTTGAGACTCTTTACCCGTGGACATGGATATGGGACGGTGGTATTGGGAGGACAGTATGCTCCAGAGATACATGGCAGTGGTGTTGATGTTCCTGTATCGTTACAGTATGATCCCTGAGGACATCCTATACAGTAAGAGGACTCTGTGGCAGTCTGGTACGTGCCCCTCTCACAGGGCTCCGGTTTAAAGGCACCATCCTTGGTGAAGTGCCCCTCTGGTGTGGGGTGCTGGATGGGTGTCCCAGCTCCACCAGTACAGTAGTAACCACCCTTACATGGTCCTGTAGGCTCTGGGTTGTTATCTCCGGCACAGTAATACCTAATATGGCCAAAAAATATATATATATAAATTCACTAAAGATTTGTAATTAATTTTACTTTATAATTTCAAATTATCATTAATGGATTAGCATTACTTAGACATCAAATTAACTATAGCTATTTTGGTTGATATTCATAATTTTCCTCTTTTTTTTTTCTTTTTTTTTATTACATTCTATTCTAAAACCAAATTAACATGACGGTGCTTCTCAAAAAAAATTTTCAGTTCAAACAATGAGGTGCAATTGAAAACAAATTTGTCATTAAGGAAAAATTATAACTTTGATACCACACAATATGCAGTTTAATAGTTTAAAGAATACCAAAACTTCAATTAAGTGGTAGATATTATGGTCTCACCCAGGATCACATGCTATGCAGTCATCAGCTGTCTTTGATCCAGAGGAGTTTGAGTATGTCCCAAGGGGGCAGTTTGCAGGCCAGGCAGATCCAGCTGGACAGTAACCACCGGGGGGACAAAGACCGCCTGTAACACCATCTGCTGGTGCCTATCAGATAGTATATGTACATTGAAAGTCAGAGAATTTTCCTTCAAATGTGGCAAATGAAATAGTAACTTTTAACAGAAATACTTACGTCCCATATTGCTATATAGTGGATGTCAAACAAACATTTCAATCAGAAAAGGTAGCATAACTGATACAGAATTTTAAATGGAAAGTCGGTTAAAAAAAAATTTAATGGTTTAAGTTGGAAGGTTTGCAGTACTGTATCAGGGCAAGACTGGTCACATGACTTCTCAACAGGCAACAGTCAGCCCCTGGTCATCGCTAATTTTCACACACAGACACACCAAAGTATGCACTATTGAAACAGTCTATCCGGGGGTATTCCGGGCACCATATCACTCTATGTGGCACTACCCGCAGGATGCAGCCACATACTTTTACTTTATTTACAAGTTACCTAGCGGGTCTCCACTTATACACCTGGGTGAAGAGAGGCAACGAAATAATCTGGCCAAGACTTAAAACTGCAAATACTTAGATCACATTTCCATTGCCTGCAATTACTTGTGTTGGTGTAATAAATGTACAATGCCGTAACAATCATAACAGCCTCAAATCTGTGGGACAGATAAATCCTAACGGGTTCATCCTGATTTATATATATATTGAGACTCTTCACTACAGATAATTGCTCTTGTATTCTGACAATCTCACCCACTCCCTCCCTCCCTCCCATCTCCCCCAACAACCCCCTCCCTAACCTCGGATTCTCTTTCAAATTACCAACTCTCTTAGAGGAGGGCATTCCCCTACTCCTCCCCTATCCCCTCCCTGTCTGTTTCATTTCCCTATTGGTTACATGTGTACCTTTAATCTTGTACTTACAGAAGTGTAGGCCTTCTCCTTACAGTAAAAGCCAGGGTCACACAGGTCAGTCGGTTCTGTGTTTGCAAAGCCCTCGCAGTACCTCCCACCGGGACACGGAGAACAGTCTTCGCTGCGTCTGAGACCCGTAGAGTTACCATAGGTTCCGGCTGGACAGGGCTGAGGGAATGTACTTCCTGATACACAGAAGTATCCCTTCAAGTTAAAAGGAAAAAAAAAAGAAGAAAGGGTCTTGATTTTATATTCTATTCCCTCCAGGAAATAAGTCAATGTTCAAATTTTGTGTAGCATTTTCAAAGGCTCTGAATTTTTTCCTCTCATTGAATACTATTGTTCCTGTGTATATATATATACATCATTACACTTGTATAGCAACTTGAGCAGTTTGCATAGCATTTTGCTATGTAATACTGAATAAGTTATTCCCAGCCCTCCCTAATTACAAATTAAAACAAAGATATTGTCAACCTCATTCTTTTACACTCCTCACTTCATGAAGTGAATCACTCTCTTCTTACCTCTGGACATTCTTCAGGCCAAGCTAGCCCCGGCTGATCACAGTAGTACCCAGATATGCAGGGTGTACAGCCCTGAGAATTCTCTCCCGCGCTGGCATTGAGGTAGAAACCGACAGAACAGGGGTTCTCATAGGCGTCACCTGTACCCTCAGGACAATAGTGACCTCCCGGGCAATCACCAGCCTGTGGAGAATGTAAAAATAAGGCACTGTGTTTGATCCTCACTCACAGCAATGACATTTACTGCTAGAATAACCAACGCCTTAATAAATTACTCAAAGTTAAAACCTTGCAGGTAGCTAATTTTGACTATCATTTGGGATCTTTCATAAAAAATATATATAATAAGTCATAAGTCAAAGTTTTTTTTTGTTTTTTTGACACAATTATTATTTCAATGATTTTGATTTTCTATTCTCCAGGATGTGTGTATAAATTATTCTGAGGATTCAAGAATCTAGGTTTCAATTACAAATTTTTCTAATTGTCTAAAATTTGTTTATGCAATCATTGCAGCATGTCAAGAATATAAAAATAAAGGCATTATATGTTTGATCCTTAAACTCACAGCATTGATATACTACTTCTACACAGTATCACCATTGCCTTACTGAATGGCTCAAAAGTTAAACCATTTCTGGGTAACAAATTTGACTACCATTTTGATTAACATCTTTCATAATAACAACATGGGATAATTCAGTGTTTAAATGTGGTGTTAAGGCTATGAACTTTTGTCTTTTATAACATACTATAGTTCCTGTGTACAGGAACTGCAATACTTCTTTGCAATTGCATATTGCAGTTTGCATAGCATTTTGCAAGCCAATACTGGATCAAATTATTTCCTGTATAAAACAGAAAAAATCATTGTGTTTTGTTGTTTTTTTTCCACAGAAATGGCACAAAGGGGAAGCTAGAACAATTATAATTTCCACGATTTAATTTTTCTACTTTCCAGGACATGGATAACCTATTTTAAGGATCTAGGATTCAAAAAAAATTACATTTTAATTATAATTTTCTGATTTGTCTAACATTTGCTTACCGGAGCTGATAGACCTGGAGGTGAGCAGTACTGCCCCGGAGGACACGCTTGGCATTCGGATTCCTCTACCAGCCCGATCTCATCTGAATATGTACCGTTAGGACACGGCCTTGGGAAAGGATCCTGTGTGGTATAGATGGGATAAAAGATAACTGAAGGATCAAGATCAGTTCAATATTTTAGGAAAATTTATACTTCAGAATAAATTAAGCTAACAATGAGGATAAGTTAGAGATCTAAGTATAGTTTCATGAAGAAAGTATTCATTCTGTCAAGTTAAAAGATATAGATATATCACAGGGATCTAATAGGACAAAAAAAATCTTACAATCATACTGTCAGTAATATCCGCTGAGTATTATTGATCCATGTACGTTGTCATCACTGAGACAGTACTATCCTGTGAGTATTTATTTATCCACATACCTTGTCCCCACTGAGACAGTAATATCCGGTGATGCAATAATCACTCTCCAGGTCCGGTGCGGATACTCTACCGTAGTCGCAAGTCATACCAGCCGGACATATCTTATAATCATACATGTCATCTTGACTGGTTATCTCAATGTCGCAGTAATAGCCAGCCTCACATGTGGTGCATTCAGCAGCTCCAGAATCCTGGTAAGGAGGAAAAATGAGAAAACAAGCCATGAACAACATTAGTTAAAGCAACAGAGAAACAACAGCACTTGTCAAGTAATCCCCTCCCCCCTCCCCCATCACTCCTCTTCTCATAGCTCTCTTCCGCCCTTGTTTCACCACACCTTTCTGTCTTTGTCCTTCTCCAGTATATTCCATACCCACTTTCTTTAAACCTCTCTTTGTCCCTCTTCCTTTAATCCTCTCTTTGTCCCTCCTCTGTTTATCTCCTACCTCTCCTCTTCCCTGTTGCTTTCTTCTCTCCATCCCTTGTCTACTAATCCCCTTACATCTATCTCATTGTGTTCACCATGCTCATTAACCTGTCTGTATTCTGTGTGTGTGTTTGTACCTTCTGTCACTGTTACTTGTCATTTAGCCTTTGAAGAAGATCCAGCTAGGATGGAAACGTCAGGCCAACTTACTTTTACACAAGTTACAATCGTATCAGACAAACAAACTTTTAAAATCGGAATCAAATATTAAGTATTAAAAGAAATGTGACATTTCATTTTTAACATGCATTAAACTGATTGCTGCAGTAGTTATTATTTTTTTATTTTTTTGTACCAAATTTAAATAGCGCTCTTTTCATGCTTCATGCTCAAACCCCACAAAATATGAATAAGAAGAATAAAATTGACACAGCTTAAATATTAATATAAAAAAATATATCTATATATATAAACGAAGGAATAATTTTAAGAATAATATAGATTTACAGTGAAATTCCTAAAAAGAAAGAAAAAAGTGATTTTAAGTAAATTTAAGTAACAAAATGACAAAATCCCTTAAAATATGAATACGAAATATGAATTATGAAATAGAAACATGAATGTTAAAAGGCTTACAGAATACAGCCCCTTGGTGCAAGGAGCAGGGTCTGTATTGCCAGTGTTATTACAGAAGTATCCAGCTAAACAACTGAAGCAGTCATTCACATCTTGGCCTTCCTCTTCGTCCCGATATGTACCGCTGCAACAACAAACAAAATGAAGACCAGAGTTATAGGTTGAAGACATAATCTATGACATGATTACTACATGAATGCAACTAGTTTCTGGCCAGAAAAATTTCACTGAATAAAAACCACCAGTAAAACTTATACTACAAACCAATACTGCAATCAGCCTCATAACACCCAAAAACTACTACTGCTGCAGTCACTGGGCAATCACTTAGCATCAGTTCCAAGCTGAATTTTACTATATTGGAGAACCAATTCAAATGTGAAAAGCAGAATTGCATGAATGCAAAGAAACTGACTATGCTTTTGCTGCTCAGCAGGGTAAGGCCTTGACCCTGATTATAAACAAAATAGGGTTAGGCCTGACCATAACAACACAGGATTAGGCCCTGACCATAACAATAGAGGGTTAGGCCTGACCGTAACAATAGAGGGTTAGGCCTGACTATAACAACACAGGGTTAGCCCTGACCAAAACAACACAGGGTTAGGCCTAACCAAAACAATACAGGGTTAGCCCTGACTGTTACAATATAGGGTTAGGCCTGACCGTAACAATAGAGGGTTAGGCCTGATCGTAACAAAACAGAGGCACCACAAACAAGTTTCAAGTAATCATGTTTGTGGTTCTCAAAAGGGAAAGGCCAATATTACCAAAACCCTCACCCTCACTCCATCATAACTTGGTTAAGTGTTAAAGATATTTTTATTAAACACATAGCAAAAATCATTGTTAATGCTAACAACAACGACAATGAAAAGATGTTTGAAAGCAAACACGTATCCAGTGATACTTACGCAGGACAAGGAGTGGGTAAAGAGGATCCTTGAGGGCAGTAGTTACCCTCTGTACAGTCCACACATTGTTCCCAACGAATGTTTCCTTCTTCGTTGGAGTAAGAACCGGCATGGCATGGGTACTGTGTGTCATACTCCGTTCCTAGGGTCGACAATACATGATAGAAATAATCTTAGTATTCATTTTGATTCCAAATTTACCCAGTGACCTTTGACTAGTCTGTTCTGATATTTCGCTTGTTCTTGCTTATATTAGATGTCAGATCAGTACAATAGATTCCTACATATTGATAATAATAATAATAATTATAATAAATGAGACTTATATAGCGCCAAATCAGTAAACAAAAGTCACTGCTCAAGGCCCTTTACAGAGAAAGCAGATTAATTTACAAAAGTAAAAGTGAAAAGATGGGTCTTAAGTAGACTTTTGAATGTAGAAAGTTAATATGCAAGTTCGAATGTGATCTGGTAAAGTGTTCCAGAGATAAGAGCCAGAGTATTCAAAGCTTCTGTAACCATAGGTCTTCAAGCGTGGAAACAGTTAAATGCAGTTTGTTGGAGGAACGAAGTGTGATCCATAGCATCTATCTGCATGTTTCATTTCAATTCATTTTTGTTTTTCTTTATTCTTCTTTTTGGTATTGTTTTAACTTCTTGTTTTTCCTTTTGAAACCCTACCAACTGTTCTACAACACATTTTTTTCATCTCACTAAACTTGCATTACGAGTTCAACCTGGTTAGCCATTGCCTGCTTTATACCCGAAAAAAGAAATGGCGATTTTCAAAGGTATCACGTTATCTACGAAGTAACCAAAGATGTCTTCCTTATCTTAGCTAATGAAGCAGCTGCAGCAGGAATAAAATTTCACAAAAGAGCTTGAGGAGTAAGATAAGGAAGACAGCTTAGGTTACTTCGTAGATCATGTGATACCCGGAAAATCGCTGCTTTTTCCAGGTTTAAACACAGCGAGGACTAACCAGGCGCGTAGAGAGGAATTTGCCAAGAGAGGGGCAAAACTACAGGCAAACTATCAGAGCATCTTAGCATTTTCTCTTTTGAAATTACTAGCGATATCATAAAAACATACAAAAAAAATATGCTCAAGGGGGGCGGTCACCCCCTTTGCCCCTCCCCCTTGGCTACGCGCCTGGGGCTAACCAGGGTGAACTTGTAATGTGACAGAGCAATCATACTGTAAGGTGTGTTATAAAATGGTCTGATTGCAAAAGTCTAAGCCAAACATATCCATGAGATGACTGTCTTAGATCTCTCATGGAGTTTGCATAATTATGTAAACGATTTGTCCTTCCTCTCCTATTGTCTGCCTGCTCTAAGCAATATACTTGTTATCGTTTCATTTGCCCATACTATACGATGCTCTACAGTGCATAAACACGGCTACTGGGCCATCCAGATACCATCTTTAATATCTTTCATATTTGAGAAATCACAACCAATAATGTGTAATAATGGCATGGTCAAAATGTAAGTGGTCAAGATTTTACCTGCAGGGCAGTAGTGTCCAGTAGCACAGAGTCCTGTTGGTTCTGTTGAGCCAACCAGGCAATAGTAACCTCTGGGGCATTGGTAACACTCATCTGAAGCAGCTAGGTTGGTCAGGTTTGTCCAGGTACCGGCGGGACAGGGGTACTGGGCGGGATACTGGGTGCCTTCGGGACAATAATGGCCCTGTGCGCAGAGCTCAGGAGCCTTCTGTTGGCCTCCAGTGCCTGTCCAGAGAAGGGAACACAAGGACACATTGTTATGCTAATAGCTACTTTCATATGTATGGTGTTCACAGCATCACGGAAGATTGCTTATTCCCAGACAAAATGGCATTTAACATAATATACGGAAAATGGTTCATGGCACTCCTGAATCCTGTTTTAGTAGAACATTGAGAAGGTATTTTTTTTCTTTTTTCTTCTTTTAGCTAAATTACTACTGATATCTCCAATCTAAGGGGGTAAACCTCTTGCAAAGACTCTTTATTTATTTATTTTTTCGGCTTTCCTTTTGTTTCTATCCTTGGAATATGAAGGATGTTCCCATTTTTGGTCAGATAGATGGGGTCAAAGGTCACCCGACATGACCATTGATGCTGAATGAGAAATGAACACAATCCTGTTTACTTTATGTTAACTATGTGAGTAAGTTAGATTTCAGTATTCCAACATGCTGACCTGTACAAAGCATTACTAGGATTTACTGCCAAACACATTAAGCTTAAAATCCCATTGCTTTGATACAAAGCATTACTGCAACTAATAGAACTCAATTGTACATTCACACGGAAACAGTCAAAGCACAGATACACTGGAACAATGTACAAAGATTTCTTGGTTGCAATGCTATCAAGTCTTTTTGCTTTCTTTACTTTTTGCCGCAAAATGTGGTAAATCAGTAGATAAATAATTTAACCTCTAGTGTATTCACTAGACAATAGGATATGACTTACTATGTCACATTGCATAAATGATAGGATGCAGGCCTATGCTGGATTGAGAGAACTATTCATCTGTTATAAAATTGTTCATATGACAACACACTTCTTGCTAATACAGATACATGGCAACGGAGAGTACATAGCAAAGACAAACAGCTTCAATTACCAAGGTCTGCAGCCATTTTGGCTCCATCTCTTACCTAGCAGACAAGCATACTGTTCAGGACATGTATCACACTGAAATGTAGCGGTCAGGTTGTGATAATCTGTGAATGTGCCCGCTGGGCAGGCATTCGCTGTATCGTTAGGACTGTCGCTGCCTTGGGGGCAAACATATCTATTGACAGAGAAAGAAGAAAGTTGTACAATCAATACATGTAGGACATATAGGTCTATCAAACATGAAACTTACAATTCAACTGTTCACCCTCACAAACTGGATAATTAAACCTAAAGTGAACCGGCAGTTACATCAAACATTCTCCCAGGGTCTTTACGTCACTTATTTATTTTTATTTTATTATTGAAATCAACTAATATTGAGGGATAGCTAGATTGTGCAGCATCTTACCAGGGCTGCAACAACAGTGCTTTTTTTTGCATCTTAAATAATGGAGATTGATACAGACAATTCTATCACTGCATGTTGACATATGCAAGGCCACTGAACTAATCACCAGTGTAGACAATCAATGGACACTGATCATAGAGGGTTTATATGTATCTAACATGTACATACCTGGCGTCAAAACAAACAGGATAAACGAAATGGATTCAGACATTTGAACTTGAAACAGTGTGAGTTGTTTTGTATTGCCACGGTAACTTACCCTGGGTAACAGTGGGTATCCGGTTCATCCAATGCTATCTGGGTACACGCAGACCCAGCAGTACATGCCGTACAGTCTGTCAGCTCATTCTGTCCTACGTAAGGGTTGAATGTCCCCATAGGACAAGGCTGAGGAGTATCTGTCCCCGAAGGACAGTAGTAGCCGGCAGGACATGTCTTGCAGGATTCAACAGCTGCAGAAATTAAAAAGTAAGTAGTAATTAAACAGTCATTAAAAAGTAAATAGGAAAAACATCATTCAAACCAAACCTGGTAGGTAAAATCATTTATTTGATTCTTGTGAAAAGTTTCTCCCCAGGAACTGAGATGAGAGCGGTATTTTTTATCGTTTGATGTTTGGTCAAATGTTTTCATCTCAAAGAGAAAAGACTGTAAACAAACAGTCATTTCCTATCCTGTTTTTTTAATCTCTCTACTCTTTGTTCTAATGTTGCTCTATTTCATTGTTCATTGTTTAGTGGTCCAATTAAACTGTTTGTCCATCTGTCTCTTCAGAATTCTGTCCTTATTCTGTTTTAGTTTCAGTTGACCTCTGGAGTAGACCCTGCTGTAATAAAAATGTCAGGCCCTCTAACTTGTGTTTTTGATGATATTCAATTTCATAACAATGCATTAAGCTCCACCAGTAAAATTTCCATTTCAAACATCTGAGTAAAAGTCAAACTAAGGATTTGAAATATTCCGATTCACATTTTTTTATTCTGATTAATGCTAAAATTTAATGGCAAAATAAATGCAAATTTAATGCTAAAATGAAAGATTTTCTGGGCAACAAAAGGCTGAGGGCCAAATGGAACCAAAAATTTACTTGCTGTTTAACATTCATTCGGTGACAAGACTCATGGGGGGTGTCTTAATTTCATAAACTGCAATCTTATACTGGGTAATACTTAGTAGTTTTGTTGAAATGACCACTGACACTAAATATACTAGTATAACTGAAATTTAATAAGATATTGATTTTACTAGATGATGTGAGAGATGTCAATAAAGACTTATTTTAAGAAAATGTGTGTAGTCAAAGGAAAACGTTGTACTGTAAAGTCACATAGCTATTACCATTATTATCTTATCATTACCAAATACTTCAAGAAACATAACTTTCTTTTGGGGGATGGGAGTGTGGGGATGGGAGTGTGGGGATGGGAGTGATGAAATGTGGGAGTGAGGGTGGGGGTGGGGTGAGGGCATGTGTAAAGAAAGGTACTCTTCAATGATTTAGGATACTTTATACATGTAGTAGCTAACATGCAGTAAGAGGTAAACAGCACCAATTTGCATCTTGTCCATGGGTGGCATGACAGGGCATGTAACCGTCATGTTAAACTATGGTGTACATCAACATCAATAAAAACCATAACCTACCATAAGACAAACATACAGGCTAAACATACTTCCATTTACCAATGCCTATGGTTGATTACAAATTTCAAGAAATGCTGCAAAATAATTCATAATAGCTGACAGCGATTTCTTTTATCAGTGTCGTTCACTTCATGTGAAAAAATCCATCACCAACCACATCCCTTTACTCCACCCTCTCTCTCTCCCTCCCCTCCGACCCCCCACCTCCCCATCAGCATTTTACACCATTTGATTAGATGAGAGCTTGGAGTTCAATGATACCTATAGCTCTTCTTCTGTGTAGGTACCACCTAGACATGAATATTAAGTGGTTAAGTCCTGAGTGGATTCAGGACAGTCGTGGCCATTTGGACATACTCTGAAAATTGTTCATAATATGTAACCTAAGAGCAGTTCCTTTATTTCATGTGGAACATTCTACTGATAACCACAGCCCCTCCTTCCATCCATCTCCCCTCTCCTCTATTCTCCCCCTCCCCCCACCTCCACCCCCTCCCCATTGGGATCTTGTACACTGGTTAAGTAGATGTCATTTTGATACTCTTTTAAAGACAAACTCATTAGTACCTATAGCTCCATGTTCTTCAGTGAAGGTACCATCTGGACATGGGTATGTGACGTAGTCCTGGGTAGATTCAGGGCAGTAGTGGCCTTTTGGACATATTCTTGGGATCGAGCACCCTGAAACAAATATAACCAAAAAAGAGTCATAAAACTTAATAAACCATAAGATATCTGTAACATGTAAATGAAATGTCCAAGAAAAATTAAAGAATTCAGGAGTTCAGAATGCATATGTATAGCGATACAGGACGGTAATCACTGTAACCTCAAATTCATGTAAACAAATTCAGAACCAAATTCTTTAATTTCAAGGATGCTGCGCAAATGTTTTCACTTGTCTTATCCAGGGCAAGATCCTCTTTGTAGTATTCTAATCGCTTATCTTTTAAGCTCACGACAAAACTTTGTATCAATTTCATTGCATTGGAATTCTTTACTTGAGAAAAGTTTGATTCGGTCTTCTATATCAGTTTTCCATTTGTATTCCTCAACTGCAGTATAAACTCAGTCTAGCAGATTGAAAACAGAGATGCCTAAGAACCTACATCTTAAAGAAATTCAAGTGCCTTTAAATGTCATATTTATTGGCCCTAACATGCTAGAAAGATTAAATCTGGTCAGAAATCTGGTCAGCTATAGCCAAATTTAAACTCTTGTTCAATGCCTCAACTTCAGTATAAACTCAGTATAGCAGATTGAACAGAGATGCGCAAGAACCTACATTAGAAATTTAAGTTCCTTTAAATGTCATATGTATTGGCCCCAAAATATGCTAGAAAGATGAAATCTGGTCAGCTATAGCCAAATTTAAACTCTTGATCAATGCCTCTTTCAGACCATCATACTCCACTACTAAACTTCATTATTTCATCAAACCTATTGGAAAATCTGCAAATAATCTGAATCATTATATCCTACAAGAAATTTATTTTTTAAACTGTTAGTAATTTCTATCCTGTTACCATTTTAAATTCTTCAGCTTTTAAATGGTCACATGCTACCATTAAAGTTGCTCGACCACTCAAGTGGACAAGACAGATTATTTTCTTTGCCTCTTGGTTTGTTCTTTCATTAGTCAGCATGTAACCATAGTAACCTCACCTATAGGGCAGTAGTGTCCTTCAGGGCAGTTTAAGCAGTCGTCTTGTTGAGTCAGTCCGAGCTCCGTCCCGTACGTGCCACCATCGCAGCCATACTGTGTGGAGAATTCTGTGGCTGTTGGGCAGTAGTAGCCACGAGGGCAAATGAAATCCACTCCTGGGGTGCCTGATACAGGAACTTGTGGACAGAAGTAGCCTGCAAAGAAAGGAATCAAACACCCAACATATTTTTATCAAAATAATATAGAACTTTTTAATGAAAAACCTGTAAAAGAGTACAAAACAGGTAAATTGTCGGGAAATTGTCAGTGAATTATCAAAGCAAGGAACAGGCCAATACTGAAATCAGTATTCAAGGTCTCATTCCAGCAATTAAACCTGGCATTTTGCGATTGGTTGTATTAATGTGTTATGCTATAAACCATGCCATGTAACACTTTCAAATAACTGAATATTTAAACCTCAGCCTGCTTAAGTGTTTAGTGTGTTTACAATAATTCATAGAGACATATTATTAGCAGTTTAAAATCAAAAACTTTTGCAACTTGGAAGTCTAATGTCATGTTTCATTTGCAAACCTTTTAAAGTTTATATCCATTTTCCATGGTACCTTGATGGAATTAAATACATGGTACCTTAGCTTTACTTTACCTTTTCTTTAAGGATCACAAAAAAGATTTGGAAAAATCTCAGATTTCCAAGGTATCAATCTTTTGATGGGTACTTGTGCAATAACCTGTACAATATAGTATGTACTTATGTATTATTTGTGTGACGAGAAACGTGCAGTAATGGGACTGGGTTTGATTTTTATTGGTTCATGTTAGTTATTCTATAACAGTTCATGAAACAAACGTTGTGGATAAGGACAAATTTTGAAAAAGGAAAAGTCTAAAACAAGCATTGTTAGGCTGTACATGAATATTACTTAAATTATGTGGCTATTAAGTCAAGGAGGATATTTCAAATTGTCTTACCGGGTGGACAATCACCACAGCCTTCACTTTCACTGGTGGCACCAGTCCTGTTGCCGTAGGTACCAGCAGGACATGCTAAAGGAGTCAGTCCATCCTCACAATAGTAACCTGTTCAAGTGAAAGCAACTCACATTTAAGTAAACTCAGATACAATTGAATTCAAATACACATCATTTTTGGAATATTCATGATATTACATTACATTGCTAGACTGGTTTCCATGGTTTCATTTAAAAGTTACTGTAATGTTACATAACCTTTAGTGACACTGTGTGCAACTACTATGTGTATATCTTTGCTTTTTTCACATTTGTGATGCACTAAATGGTCCCCTGTCAGTTATCTTTTGTGAAGTTGACTGCAACAAATACTCATTTCCAGCCAGTTGGGACAATTTCCTAATGCTAATACCTCTCTAAACTGTACTCCAAGATTGTGCTCTCAAAGTACTCCTATTGTCAGTACAAACAGTTCCTAACCTTGATCTAATAGAAACATGATTATTCATACTGCTGGTACTGACAATACTAGTGCTCTGAAGCAGGAGATGACACACTACAGCATAGAAACATTACCCCAACTTGGTGCTCATTTCATGTGAGTAACATTAAAGGGGAGAGTTACCAACCTTCTTCTTACCTCACATATAATATTACTGAAACCTGTCCAATGTGTCATGTTAGGAGATCAGAGACTCGCTGGAATAACCAGGATCACATGACAAGCAAGCTATGCTAGACTGGTTGCTATAGAAACCAGCAGGTCAGATCACAGCTAGTCTCCATTGTCGTCTTAGAGTTACAGACTTAGTGTACCTTTTGTTATGGCTCTACTCCTTACCTTACGGACAAATCCCTGAACTGGGATTCTAGCCGTTGAACCCTCCTCCCAGGCATAACCAGGGTCACATGACAAGCAAGCTATGCTTAATGTAAGTGCTTAATTTAAGTGTTTCCTCTTTCTTTATTTCTACTTGGTAACTAGCTGAGATAACAGCCTTGCTGTTTTTCTAGTGTACTTCATATGTTAACATTCCTACTGTAATGTTAGTATTGTATTTATCTTGTACAAACATATGAGAAATAAATTTGAAATTGTAATGCTAGACTGGTTGCTATAGAAACCAGCAGGCCAGATCACAGCTAGTCTCTATTGTCATCTTAAAGTTACAGACTGAGTGTACCGTTTATTATGGCTCTACTCCTTACCTTGCGGACAAATCCCTGAACTGGGGTTTCTAGCCGTTGAACCCTCCTCGCAGGCATAACCGGGATCACATGACAAGCAAGCTTCGCTAGACTGGTTGCTATAGAAACCAGCGGGACAGATCACAGGGTAGGCATCTGCGTCAGGGCAGTAGTACCCCGGCGGGCACGGAGTGCATTCAGTTTGTTCTCCTAGAGAGGATAAATGTGCAGATATGTTAGAGAGGCTGCAGGCATCTACTATATTCTGTATGTGTTAACAGTAATCTTTAAGCATCAATCTAAATTACTTTTCAGATCCATGTTTAGAAACATTCACCAAACATATACCACATGTAGGTCATATGAAATACATGTCAAACATTAGAAACTGATGATGGAGGGAACGCATGTTATCAGAAAGTCAGAACTATCTTTCCATCCCCCAATGCCATCCTCCACCACAATTTCCCGGTCCCCGGTTCATGTAATCATGAATGTTAACGAACACAAGTTCCCTAACAGCTATTTTGTTATAACCATATCAGTCAGATGCTGAACAAGGAGGACCAGAAGACATTTCAAAATCTCTCCAGAGTAGATGGGGGTAGTATGATAGCGGGTGTGTACAAAATGCAGGTGGGTGGGGATAAAATAGAGGTGGGTGGGAATGGGGTGGAGATGGGAAGGGATAGAGAGAAGGGGTGGGGATGGGATTGGATGGAGGTAAGTGAGAATAGATTGGAGGTAGGTGGAGTTAGAGTTTAGGTAGGTGGTGGGTAAGGTTCAGGCAGGTTGGGGTTTCAGATTTGGTGGAATTGGTATGGGTAGGCTGGGGGACTTGGTGTGGTGAAGGAGATACTCAAAAGTAATAAAGTTATGGCACTTTATAATCTTGCTTCAGTCCTTCCAGTAAATGACAATTTCGCCTCAAAAGTAAAAAATGTTTATGGATATTCCCAGAGTTCTCTTGCATCAACACTCCAGTTCCATTACTAGATGTAACATGCTAACTATTCTAAAGATTTAGTAATGGTAGCATTACCTAAGCTGTAATATCCCACGGCACAGACTTCTGGTGAGGATTTGGTATCATTACAGAATGAACCACTGGGGCAGTTAGTGCACTCCTGCGGAGGAAAGAATGAGAATTTAATCACGACACATCCAATAAATCTTATCAACTTGAATAAACAAATGTAATTCCTGAGAGCCATTCATCTGAACTCACAGAACAACTTTCAAAAAATTATTATATGAAATATCACATAGACTGAACCAAGAGACTGTCACAATGTATGTATTATGGTTAACAACCAATCGGAGACAACCATTTGGGCCTTCAAAGTCAAATTTGACAACATTGTTAACTCACATGCTGGCTGACAGTCTCCTATATCCTGTTTAAACTGTGTATGTTATAATTATCAGCCAATCAGAGTCTGTTATTTGGTATGATCTGTCACATTTTCCCTATATCATTATATGATACGATGCCTGACAGTCCCCTCATTTGAAATCATGTTTTTGTTGTAGTTGTCAATATACGATGCTGTGGATTTTTCAATGGAAGAAGGCACACTTCAACATTTGACTAACATTTATTGAAAACTTTAAGATAATTTACAAACAATCAAATATTAAAGCGACAATCTGTATAGAGTTCTAGTATTTGCCTAGATAAAAATCGTAAAGGTAACTTTACCGTTGCTAAGGGTAGACTGTACGTGCCATCGTAGCATGTTATCTTGAAGCTGGTGTAGATAGAGGGACAAGCAAAGCCTGCCGAACACTGGGTACAGCTCTGCTGACCACCAACGCTGTAATATCCAGGATTACACTCCACATTAGCACTGGAGTCTGCTGTATCCGGGCACTCATAACCAGGAGGACAAAATGTACATGCCTACAGAAAGGAAGTTGTGTCAAAGGTCAACTGATCAAAGTCATGTAATGTGCAATTTTTACTCCAGTCTACAATTCCATCTGACCTACTTATCATTCAAAATTTGTACAAATCACAGCTTCAGCCCTTTTCAAGATTCTGAAAATCTACTACAATAATGTCTCTTCATCTGACAAAAGCAAACTGACTGTCGTTACGTTTACAAACTTATTGTGATGCTAATGAACCATCCCGAAGAGCATTCCTTGATCCACAAGAGTCTTTTAAAGAATGGCAAAGACTACATTGCAATTACCACTTTCAAACTGACGACCATTCTCACTGTAAGCTGAAACTATTAACTGTTTTTTCTTTTTTTGAGTTAAGACTATTTTCTAATAAAATTTCAACAGAAGTTTTATTAACGCTTAATATAAACCTTGCTGATTTCATAACTGTCGCAAGTTAACGATGGACGACACCAGAAAAATAAGGGAAAAATATGGGATGGAATAGTGATTAGCATCATAGACTTACCAAGTTGTTGTAAGGGAAGGTAATGAGAGTACAGCGGTTGTGTGGAGACAGGGTAAAGTGAGGGAGGAGTACCGTAAATACTTACTGTTTGTCCTTCATCGGCAAAATACCCAGGAGCACAAACAATGGTACTGTCCGTGTCGGTGTAGGGACAGGCTTCCCCCGCTGGACAAATGGTACATTCCACTGATCCATTGGTGGAGTAATATCCCTACAACAAAATAAAGGAAATACCGACACTTGAAAAAAAATAGATCCACGCCAGATCTTCTGTGTTGCACTTCTAAAACAAATTTTGGGGTTTATTCATCAAAAAAAGGAAAAAATTCTATAAAATAGTTACAACTTACCATATTAAGACATCTTAAAAAAAAAATTTCACAAAATGAAAATTTGTTAGTGAGTTATTGAACACTTCTTTTGATTCTGATATTCTCTTCTCTGGAGGCTTTTGTAAATTGATTTGATTACTGACACATACACATAGAGCAAACCAGAAATATTCACTAGTAAAGAATTTGCCCTCGTTATTTTACAATAAACTTTGACTTGGCAAGCTAATGAATTACGATCTTATGTGATTTCGGTGATATCGGAAGACTGTGAGAGGATTGTTAAAAATGAACCTCAGAAGGTAGGTTTAACAAGGATACACTTAAGATGCAATTTCGTACATGATTGTGTGTATGAGTGTGTTTAATATCGTCGAAAGCAACGTCGGTCCCTTACCCTGAGACAAGGAGTGTTACCACTGCCGTCAACACTTGGGCACTCGTGACCGGCCTCACACTGGTAGCAGTATGAGAAACCGACGAATGAGTAGTATCCCGCAGAGCAGGCAGCTATGGTCGTGTCTGTGTCTGTGTCTGGACAGTAATAGCCGGGTTCGCAGAAGGTGCAGTAAGATTGGTTCCCCAATGAGTAGGATCCTACATGAATAAAAAGAATTTAAGCAGATAGATTCAAGACCAATGATTTTACCCGATGGTCTTCCTTACATGTGATCCTGTATTGTATCATTATAGTTTAAACCCATGGTCCATTGCAGCATCCAACATTCCACAAACACATTCTTTCATTTTTGTTAGATTTGTCTCTCTACCCCTCCAGCCCCCTCCCCCCACCTTCCACCACCCTACCAAACTCCACATTCAAAAGTGATACATATTCATCAACGTTACTTGTTATTCATTTCAGGAAAAAATGCCTGCAAGAAGTTTATTTTAGTAAAGCAAATCCTATTTCAATGAAACAACTTTACAAACACAATTTACAATCATTAACTATTAAGCTGGTATGAATCTCACTAAACCAAGGCAATGCATATTACCTGCAATGCTTTAGGTAATGACAATGTATTGTTTTAACAATGATCAAAAATTCTACCATAATGGTACCTACCACTTGGACAAGCATAGGCCTCTGAGCCATCTGTTGTTGACGGACATGCAAATCCAGCGGTGCAGTCTGTACACTCGGTTTGGGAACCTGCAGAGTAAAGACCAGGGGTACAAGCGATGGGTGCTTGGTCAGTCGTCGGACACTCGTATCCTGCTGGACAGGCGGTGCAACTGGTAGCTCCAATCAGACTGTAGGTTCCAGTCGAGCAGAGCTGTGCGGCCAAGCTGAAGACACAGACAAACATTACAATGAAGTAGAGGTCCAGTAAAACAGTGTATTAGGTGTAATATGAAGCTGTGAATTGCACTTTTCTTTGTGAATATTACTGTGTAGTCAGTCTGTACAGTATATACAGGGGTTGGAGAACCAAATCTGAAACCAGGTAAAATTTTGTATTCATCTTTCCTTATTTATATAATGAAAATGCGGATACATTATTCTTTATCGCATATTTCCCGGGCATCCTTTATGAACCTGTGCCCATGGCCAAAGCATCCTCCCCCCGCCCCGCATTTCTCCCCCCTCATTAGGCCTGACAGTATGTACATTACAGTGTTATCAAGTTATCATTGCTTCCCATACTTGTGCACCCGATTCACATAGTATCATACAATCATATCGTATCGTAATAATATAATATAAAACATCCGCAATATTGCATCATAATAATATAATATAAAATATCCACAACAATACTGTTGCATTTAGTATTACTTGATTCACACAGTATCATACAAAATATTGTATCATAATAATATAATATAAAACATCAACAAGAATATTGTTGCATATAATATTACATGGTACAATGATATTTTATGATAACAATTATAATGTTAAATGATTTTTTTATAATATTACAGTATAATAGTATAGTAATCTAGCATGTGAATTGGCTGACAGGTGCCAGATGAACCCACCTTGGATCAGGGCAGTAGGAACCAGCTGGGCAGTCTGTACAGAAGGTTGCACCTTCAGTACCATTCGTGGTGGCGCCGTCTGAACATTCAACGGGCAGTAGGTCAGCT
This sequence comes from Apostichopus japonicus, assembly GCF_037975245.1. NCBI lineage: Eukaryota > Metazoa > Echinodermata > Holothuroidea > Aspidochirotida > Stichopodidae > Apostichopus > Apostichopus japonicus. The sequence continues at coordinate 20,773,782 of NC_092572.1, forward strand.
GCCTGGCATGCATACCCAGAGGGGCATATATGACAAGAGGCATTGCCTAGAGGACTGTACCAACCGCTTGCACAGGCTGTAGTAGTATTTACCGAACATGAGTAACCAGCGAGACACAGGAGACAAAATGGATTACCCTGTGGATAGAATAAAGATCATATCTTCAAATAGCAGAAACTGATGTCCTACAATGGTTACTGAAGTGATTATTTTATTGTTTGTTCCTCATTACTTTTCTCCATCGGGTAATGAATTTGCCTGTAATGGAGGTCCACTGTCAAGAGGAACTTTTATTCACCACAAATCATAAACATAAAGACATTTCCTAAAGTATAGTTTCCAAAAAGACCTGCAATAACTAATACCTTTTTTTGATATTCATTATCTCGAGAGGCTGTGAGAGACATGTCAGGCCTCAGGGACAATCATCACACCTCTTTCTCGAAGGCTTCATTTTTCCTTACATATATATCAAAGTGAGAATACCTAACCCTATATGGTATCGTTATCCTGTCCCCTTGTTGTGCCTATAGGCCTTTTAATTTAGCCCAGGCCCCATACTTAGCCCTCTGTACCCGGGCTGCAGCCTCCCATGAACACCCTCTCAACAGACCTGCCTCATATCTACAGGCCTGCTATCACTGGGTATGAAATTCCTTCCATTACTTGATTTTACTGAGATGACCTTTGACCTACCTCTTCACTGTAATATCCATCAGCACATAACACAGGGATGTCACCAGGGTTGATGCAGGAGTACCCGGATGGGCATGTGTCACATGACTCATCAGCACCTAAGGAGTAAGACCCCCAAGGGCACAGCTGGGGCACATTGGCAGGATCACTGCAGTAAGCACCAGCTGGGCAATCAGTGCAAGCAACAGACTAATGAAGAAAACAAAAGAAAATTAAAAATTATAAGCCCACTGGTTTTACTGGCTCTGAACTGGTGTGTCATTTGGTCAAGGTATCAAAGGTACCACTATATTGAGGTGAAGAAGGAGTGATTTCTTTTGGCTGAGAAAGATGTTAATTTCATCCGAGGTACCAAATACATTCCTTACTTCAAGGCCCCGAATGTCGTTGTTTGGATCATTGAGCTGGTAGTAACTTATGTCCTCCTCATCTAGGTATCTCCAAAGGAAAATTAAGAGATGATGAATTACAAACCATTTATCATTGCTATAACTTCATTAAAAATTTTGATCTTGATATATTCTCAGCCCAAATCATGGTATTTCTCTCAAAACAGAGTAACTCAAAAGACCATGAATATAGCAACTATTACATAAAATATGCCTATGATCTTCTTTAAATAATAAAGAATGTCCCAGGTAAACCATCTTTTACAACTATGCAACTGACTTGAGTTTCAATAAAGCATACCTTTGCCTGACATTTAATTACTATAAGCAAACCAAAATGATTGGACAATCTAACATTCACTGGTTAATTCCTATAACTTTATGAGACCTAGGCTCTTCCTTGTGTATTGGGCAATGTGGCTTAGACAGGATTTGTCACACACAGTATATAGACAGGACACATCTCGGGAAGGTCAAGTGACCATCGACAGAAGGAACCTGCCCCATTCCCGGTGTCTAGGTCGAAAAAAAAGTCAAATTAATCAGGAAAGAGGGTGGTGGCTTCATTTACATTTAGTATCACGGGGAGGGAGGGGGGGGGTTAGCCCACTGGTTTTCTGGCTCCTACCTGGTGTGCCATTGGGTCCAAGGTATCAAAGGTACCACTATACTGAGGTGCAGAAGGAGAGATTTCTCTCGGTTGTAAAAGATGTTAATTTGATGGCTATTTGCAAAAAAGTCACTTTCTTTACTGTTTAATTCCAATCCCTTTCATGAGACCCGACAAACTGCTTACAAAAACAAAAAGTGCATGCATTGTTTAGTGAAAATACTCATAAAATTCAGTAAATTTGACCGACCTCTCCCTCTGGGCTGTAAGTGCCGATGGAGCAGCTGACCGGCTCCGAAGATGGGTCAGCGCAGATGAATCCCCTCGGACAAGTGACACAGACCGAAGATCCCTCCTCGCTGTAAGAACCTGAAAATACGGTCAAAAATTACACGGATATTCTATAAATATTACAATAACAGAACACAATAACAATCTAATAGTAGCACTTATTGTATAAAACCAATCTGACAATGCGATACTATTATTTGCTTTTTATATAGCGCTTTATACCAGCAATAGGTCTCAAAGCGCTTTACAGACGTTATATTACACCTGTTCAATGATAGCCTGTCCCAGAGACAATCCCTCCAGTCGGCAGCAGTTATATACTGCGCCCAATGACAAGTTACCTCACAGGTACCCATCTAACCCCTGGGTGGAGAGAGGCAAGTGAGATAAAGCATCTTGCCCAAGGACACAACGTAATGAACTAGGCAGGAATCGAACCAGCAATCCTCGGATCACGAGTCCGACACCTTAGCCAATTGGCCACCACATAAACTTTAAAGAGCTCTTATCTTTTTTTTATACATTTGCATAGATTTTGGCAGAAGATATGGAGTTTGTTAATTTTTCAATATGTTTTCTCTGAGTAAATTTTGACAGGGCAGGAATGAGAGACAAATGGGATCCATAAAGTTATTTTTGTGTAAATCTAAATCTTCCAGATGGAATCCTATATGGATATTAAACTTCCTTTCACATGACGTCTGAATAATATTCCATATTTTGCCAATTTTAAATATATTTAAATAGAGCAAACCCTCAATTATCCAAAGAAATATTAGTTTGAAAACTTTATTCATATGTGTGTACGTACAGTCAGTGTAGACATGAAAACTTGTGAACACAAAGGTTCTCACCAAAATATGCACACCATGTAAAGAAAATACATATTACAAAACTGTCAAAAACATTCTGAAAAGTATGTCAACTTGTAAGTTTTGGAAACATTTTTGACTATTTTCACTTTGGTATCCCTTTATAGGCCACTTAACTCATGTACCAAAAACAAATATTAACATTGTACTACACACAGACCATTACAATGGCAAACTGTTGAAGTATAGCACCATTCAAGTGTAGCAAAAACTTGCGGTAATCAAGATTATCTAACATCTGCCCGGGTCCAGACATGTCCTGAAAATTTACATTCACAAAAGGATACCAGCCACAAAGAAATGCTAAGAGCATGTAATACACTCTATTGCACATCAGAAAATAATGTACAGACCATTAGAATGACACACTGTACTACATAAATTACAGAACACATGATTATCGACATCCCTGTGCATATTTGTACATATATCCGTAAATCTCCGGACATATCCAGAAATCAAGGTTGCCTAACATCTGCCCAAGTCCAGACATGTCCTGAAAATTTACATTCACAAAGACGACACCAGCCACAAAGAAATGCTAAGAGCATGAAATACACTCTATTGCACATCAGAAAATATTGTACAGACCATTGGAATGACACACTTGTACTACATAAAATTACAAAACACATGATTATCGACATCCCTGTGCATATTTGTACATATATCCGTAAAGCTCCGTACATATCCATAAATCTCCAGACATATCCGTAAATCTCTGGACATTTCCGTCAATCTCCGGACATATCCGTAAATCTCCAGACATATCCCTAATCTCAGGACATCTCCAGACATATCCATGTAACGAGATGTTACTGTACATCACTAACCTGGATCACAAGACGAGCAGACGCCATCACCAGCTGCTGCGTAGTAACCGGCTGAGCAGTTGGTGGGAGCCACCGGTGTGGTACCGTTAACACACTCCTGGCCGGCCGGACATAGGCTACAAGAGGAATCACCCTCCTCAGACCATTTACCAAGGGGGCAACTCTGTTAGAAAGGATAAAACGCATATATATTATGATATTTCCAAGAGAGTATAAACATATAAAAAGAACTAAGAAGTGAACTAAGAAGTAAAAAAATTCCAATATTGTTGAACTAAATTTCCAATATTACCTATTTTTAGTTCCTCAGGTTAATAATTTTATAATATCTTAACTTATTCCAAAGTGTACTGTCTAATGTTTTATAAAAACAATTAAACAATATTATGAGCAAAAGCAATCAAATTAAGGTAAAAAAGTCAACAAAAAATTTGAAGGTAACAAATTAATTGAGAAAACCATTAAAAGTAAAAAATGTACAGTAGCTTCACCTTAACAAGATTTAGTATCACATGGAAGTGACATTTGTTTACAAATCGATGAGTAAACGAATATATAGAAAGTTTTGAGGTAGTGACGAAAAGAGTCTAAAAATATGAGCATCGAAAGGATCAAGGGAAAACCATAAGAACAACAGATTTAAAAAAGACAGCATGTAAACATGTATTGAAGTTACGACGATGATCTAACATTCAAAGCGTTATTACGGAATATTGACTTATTATAGGGCACGTAATATTTAATTTTAAAGGCAATGTTGTCCAGTGAAGTGGGAAAGTTTCTTGTATTATGAGTGGTAGTCATCTTTTCCACAGATATTAATCTACAGTGATACCATACCAGAAATGTGAATAATGCAAATATACCGATCAAATCCATTACATTATGCAAATTTCTCATCATAGTATTTTCTCTGTATTCAAATACAGAGTAGACAACCTACAAATATCTTCATTAGAAAATAACCATCTCAGCATCAAATATTCATAAGAAATTAACTCCTTTTAAAAAATTTTGTAAGATTTGCGTCAAGAGGAATCAATCTAGAGTATTACCGTGCAGACTTGTTGTCCAACCAGACTGTAATAACCCTCTGGGCACTTCACAGGGCTATTTGTTTTCAACAGACACTGTCTTCCTCCTGGGCAGAGTTTACAGGAGGCTTGACCTTCTTGGTTCTGGTAGGTTCCATCAGGACACTCCTGGGGGTTACCCAAGGGTGACGGGCACATGAAACCCACAGCACAGTCTACACAGTGGGTACCATTGGAATATTGGCCAACCTGGGAATTGAATGGAGAGTAAGTACCTCAAAATAAATAGAAAATAGACTAATATTAGAGTGTGGAATTTAAATAGAGATACTGATATAATAATTGTTACTGTGAAGTAGATATTGTTGCATTCAATGTTGTGTGGTCGATAAAGTTTTATAGGATATTCTTGAACAAGACTTGTACTTGATACTATTTTACACGATATTGTTGACGATATTGTTGCCAAAGATATTGTTGTACTTGATACCGTTAACTTGATACTATTAACCAGATATTGTCATATGCGATACTGTTGTACTTGATACTGTTTAATGTGATACTATTGTACTAACAATCACTGTTCTTCTTACGATGAAATTTAACCGCATGCCATTGATAATGCTTTACAGGATAATGTTGCATACGAAATTATTGTACCTAATACTGTAAACCAGATATGGTTGGCTTTGACACTGTTGTACTTGATACTGATTACTGTGATACTATTGTACTAACAATCACTGTACTTGATATGATGAAACTTAACCACATACCATTGTCTTTGCACTGTTGATATTTACAACAAATTATGGTAGCTAATTATGTTATACTCAATAGTTTAATATTTAATAAATGCAATAAACTGAACTCTCATAATTAGGAACACTACAATTGTCTTTACAACTAACGCCCCTATTTTATCAATGACAACAAGTTACTAGCTTCTTTCCATTGTCATAAAGTTCTCACCGAACATAGACCTTGTCCAGAATCACCGCAAGCCTGGCCAGGGGGACAAGCTGTACACTCCGTAGCCCCTCCTAAAGTATACTGTGGATGAAATCAATACAAGAAGTAACAGAATTTACCACATTACCATGCAGAAGAAAAAAAATCTATATGGGCATTTTTTGGCAACGTTCTGTAAGGAGAGCAGTCCACTGCACTTACAAAACCTTGCAGAAATCTTGGTTTTTGAAAAGGCTTTTCCCATTTGTCACAGTTCTGCATGTGAGATCAATATTTTTATGCATATAAACCGAGACAAAATACTTCTTTTTATTAGTTTCTATCATAAATATTGCGGTACACCCCATCGTCAACAGTTTTAACTAAACTGATCTAGTCAGTCACCTTGACAGATCGCTTAGCCAGTAACCTGTAAGACAAATTCATATCTTGCCAAGAAGTTGTACTTCTTTTCATCAAAATGAACAAAATGAACAAAATCTACAGCAAAACTTGACCACTGGTCCAATCCGTCAAAACACTGTTTTTTAGTTAACATGTCATCAATAGTCATCTCCCACACTGTACTGGTTTGGTATTTTTTGGGCTAACAGCAATACTGACCTGTCTAATCTCTTCTACTGTACTTCCCCATCTACACGGTCTACAAATGAGTGCCCTCTGAACCCGCTTCCCTAACCTATGATAAATGCAGCTAATACAACTGATACACAATCAAGGCAAGGAGGTTCAACTTACATAGCCAGCAGCACAGGCGATAGGACTGGAATACTTGTACGGACAGCGGTAGAACTCCGGACACTCTGTACAACCAGTCGACCCATTGACAGTGTTATAAAACCCATCCACACACTGGACAATTGAAAGAAAGAAAAACAATACATATTCACATGGACATGTAGTCACAAAGAAAGAATGGTCTGTTGAGTTATTATCCTAACACAACACTGTTACATTGTTAAGGTGTTTACTAATGCAATATTGATACTGTTTTCCTTGGCACAAGAAAACAAAGGTAAATAACTTGACATTATTGGTTTCTTCAAAATGCAACTGTAAGTCTATTTCAACTTATATTTTTATATATAAACAGTAATCCAGGCCATGGAAGATCCCATATACAAAGATTTTTGGAGAGGCCGACTAGGCCTTGACATCTTGTTTAGCAAGAAGTCAAGATTCTGTGGGTGTTTAAAGGTATTGCTTGTATTCCACAAAAATTTGAAATGAACATATTCCAAACAATACCATTTTTAATTTGAAGCAATTTCTGCAAGATTTCAAGTGTTAATAACTTCATATTCTCCATCAAAGAATTTGTGAGCCAATGAGCAGATTTTGCCAGTAAAAGACAATGTGAGATTCTGTCAAAACTCGCATGTGCTACACTGGCTAAGCTACATATATCTCTTCTGAAAGGCCCCGGCTAAATATTGATGTTTGCTTTTCCAAAGGCAACAGACTTGTTCTCGGTTTTAAGCATCTTTTCCAATCATTGGTTACGTCATGTGCTGGAAGTGTCAGCCTTGGCAGAAAGCACACAACCATGAATCTATTTCAAGACAATAACATAGACCAGGGATAGGTTTCATGATAATGGTTCCTATGTAAACTGAACTTGATCATTAGACAGAAGACATCTTAAAGGATGTGAAGACCCTCGCACAAAGAAACGTCTGATGCCGGTTATCTGACCTAGTTTCGAATGAGGTGTAACAGAAGTGTTAGACACCACCATCGTTCCCAGAAAATACACACACAGCTTGCTACTGTCGGTAATTAGACACTAGTGTACAGTCAATACATACAGCTACGGTCAATACCAACAACACAGTGTACATAGCAGCGATGGACATCTCAGGTCCAGCTAAAGATAACAAGGTATCACGTTTCATTACTGTCTGCATTTTGTAGCGACAAAAAGAAACTTCACTTGCAAGCAACGGAAAGTTAACTTTTTTCAGATGGCGGCACACGGTTTGGGGCGAGTCTTCGATGCCTTTAAGGAATTGTCATTTTTTAGCAAATGGCTAAAATTATGAAATTCTGGGCCTGTGTATAAAAATAAAATATTATGACATGCTCAGATCAACTTACAGCTTGACAAGTGTCTGCTCCAGATATGTCAGTATAATACCCTGCAGGACATGGTGTAGGACTGGAGGTAGGATCAGCACACTGGTGACCTGCCACACAGAAAAACAAATAATACATGGAAGAATGAGCTAAAAGCAGGTATTTATGAGATATTAATCAGTTTTGACTTTGTTAGGAATCTTAAACTGCTTTTTAATCAACAAATCAAATCAATGACTAAAAGGCAGGCAAAGTTTTGCTGGCTTGAACTTACCCAACGTGCAAATGGTGCAATTTGTGTTGCCTGTGGTATTGGCATACCAGCCCGTCGGGCACGTGGTAGGTCCAGCAGGGGGAGGATAGGGGCAGTAGGACCCCTCTGGGCAAGGATCACAGGAGGTACTCCCTGGGGCAGCATACTCTCCACTGTTACAGATAGTTGGCTCTGAGTCAGTGGTAGGACACCTGTGAAGATTCAAAGGAATTAGTATGTATGTATACGATAAGATACACAGTGTATTGCATTACAGCATGTTAGGATATTAATACAAAACTACGTTTGGAATGTGATTAATTAATCTGAGGAGTGTTAGCTCAGTGGTTAATTCCTGTGCCTTTCAATCATAAGGTCCCCGGTTCGAGTCACTCCAAGATTAATGTTTGGCGTCCAGTTACAGAGTTGTTGACAATTGACAATTCGTAATCATGGACGTTAAAATATGAATCTTAGAGACTAATTTCAGTCAGCTTGTGGCTTTGATCAGCCAATGAGGCTTCTGCGCGAGTTCCTGCTTGCAGGAGAATCTAAAATACACACATACAATTAGATAGACAAAGATAACTTACTCGTAACCTTCCCAGCAGAGTGTACAGCTGACATTCCCAGGTAAGGAATAGTAACCACTGGTACACTGGATTGGAGTGGAGTACCGGTCGATGCACTCATAACCGCCAGGGCAGCGATCACAGTCCAGAGAGCTGCTCTCGTTTGCATATTTGCCTTCCTCGCAACTAGGTCAAGATGAAACAAGAGGAAGCAGTGTTTGGGAAATTGATTAATACAGAATACAGGCCGTAACTCTACTGTCATTAGTTGTTTTGCTATAAGCCAAAAAATGTTTTATCTTTTTCTTTCTGAAATGATACTCAAAAATTACAAGTTTCTACTTGACGAAATCATACCAGACACCTGTAATGGTTACTTTAGTAATACAGTAAAACTAGGATCAGAGAAACTCTGGATACAAGCACCCGTCATTGACAGAAAACGCTAGTTCACTGCATGCTCTAGTGTGCAGGCAGTATGTGTGTGTGGAGGGGGGGGCAGGGGGCATTTCTATGACTATGGGTCTTTACTGCTATCGAAAGCTAAGTCACATGGGTCAAGTCGAGTTGGATTTCATTCAGTTGGGTTTTGCGTTGTTGGCTTTCATCTATGATCAGCAGTCACTCACCTTATCTGTTCTGTGAGACCATCCACCGGACAGTAGAATCCTGGGTCACATTCGGAACAACCAATGCTACCGTTTATGGAATAAGTTCCGGCCAAGCAGAGGACGGGGCTTGTTCCTCTATCTGAACATTCGTAGCCTCCTGGACATAGGAAACACTCTGTAGTATTCCCCAGAGAATAGAAACCGTCAGGACATGTAATAGGAGCTGACAAAAAACAAAAAGGGGGAAAACATTAACCGTTTTCCTGTTTCCTCCGCGCAAGAACAACAAATTACTTGGGTAACTTATCTTTCCTTGAATCAATTTGCAGCTAAGAAGCACTTTACAACAAACCTTTACAAGCTAGAGTGTTCCTAAAATTTAAACCTTTTTCCTTAATGAAGTGCATACACACACATGAAGGAAAAGGCGATCAAAAAGTTATAGTGTAAGTTTTACAGCCTAGTATCAAAGACAAGGCCTTCCCACATGATTTTACAAGAGTAAATCACAGGTTATTGGGTGACTTTTTGCACCAACACACCCAATCCTGTGTTCAATTCAAACAGTTGCTCCTGGGGCACAACAGTGCACCCCCTGGAGAGTATCCAATGGGGTGCAGCAATCCAGCACACACAACTATACACACAAGTTTCCTCGCAGATCCTGCACCCTCCCCCAACCCCCCCCTCCTCCCCACGTGAAAACAGGTAATGGAGATTTAATGTCTTGCCTAAGGACACAATGCAACGATCTGGCCATGACTAGAACCTGCAATCCATAAGTAGCAAGTCCATTGCGTTCACCATTTAACCACATCTGACCATTGGACCACAATTTTCTCTCTTTGAGAGTTGACATAATTCTAAGAAGTTCAATTTCTGAATAGTTGCTTTAACGACTGCATGCAATAATGGAAAATAGAAAAGTAAGCAAAATTTGACGACTGGTATGATTTTAAAATGATAGTACCAGAGCAAGATTATAAGTAAACTTACATGATGAACTATCCAAGCATGAACTACCAGGGGGGCAATAAGTGCACGAATCAGACCCTGTAACATCAGCAAAGGTACCAGCTGGGCAGTCACTGCAATACTTAGAAGCAGCCGTACTGTTATGATAAAGAAAAGAATGGAATACAGGGAGAGGAGTGTGATACATTATATGTTAACAGCATTCTATTTTATCACTGATATATGTGTAAAATGTAACATTTGTAGTATATTATCATATGTTTAATGTTAAGTGTCAACTTGGAATACACCTAGAATTTACTATCACATATATGTATCATTCTTGCACGGTGTTAACTTAAGTATGAAGTAACTTTGGTTAACCCAATATGTTTTCAATAGAATACAGTTCAGTACAATACAGCACATTAAAGTACATTACAGTACAGTGCAGGACAGGAAAATACAGTTCCGTTGCAGTACTGTATTGTACTGCACAGTACAGTACAGTACTGTATTGTGCAGCACATTACAGTACAGTACAGAACAGTAAAATACAGTACATTACAGTGCAGTACAGTACAGTATTGTACTATAAGTTCACTATACATTGCTTTGCAAACCAAGACTCAGAGAAGTAGCACTATATTTGTCTTTTCTTTCCTAACACCCAAAAGTGCAAATTAGTATAAAATTTTGTATTTCTTTTTTCAGTTGTCTATAGCAATGCGAGTGCTAAATAAGGGGTTAATCAACGGTCTAGCGTGCGTTACTCACAGGATTAATGCACGATCAGGGGATAATGCAAGCGATGCACGAGGGCGGAGCCCGAGTGCATCCAGCGATAGCATTAACACCCGGAGTGCATTAATCATGTGAGTAACGCACGCTAGACCGTTGATTAACCCTGTTCTTTCATACACTACCATTTGTGTGGGGGAAAAATCATAAAACAAAACATTTTTGGTTACATATAACCAAAGATTTATTAAAGTGATGCCCCGTAATTTTACCGTGCGTTACTCACAGGATTAACCACGGTCAGCTGACCTGAATGGACCAATAGGATTTAGGAATCTTTACTAAGTATGAATGAACTTGTGTTCACTCGTACAATTTCTGCAAAAAGAACTACCGTAGTGTACACCATAGCACTACCTTGTCCATCAACAATACATGATATAACTTATATCAGAAAGGCAAAAACTTATCAGAATGTAATTTTCTTTCCAAGCATGCATATTTTATCATAGATTAAATCGATAACTACTATATAGCTGTCAAAATAAACAACTATACCAATTATTCAATTGTGTTGTACCTGTATGTGCCAGTAAGACAGATCTGTGGTGAAGCCATGGTACTGTTACATGAGTAACCACTTGGACATGGTTCACATGATGAAGAACCTGAAAATATGAAAAAAGAAACAGAAATTGTTTTAAGATAGGTGATAAATTACCACAACGTCTTGAAAAGAAACCAAGCACAGAATGAATCACACTGACTAATGTCTCCCTCTGGTCCATAACCCAATGTCAGCCCAGGTTACCAAGGGGGGGGTGCTACGTCTAAGACCTGTTTTTCCTTGCCATAACTTTCATCATCTCCAGGCCACCATCACTTGTTTCTAACAATCCATTAATAATCATTAGTGCTCTATTCAATGCAGGTTAATTGGTGCTTTACCCTGACAGTCTTATGCAACAAGTCTGAAATAGGTGAGATGATAATTCCTGAAGAATTCCTGAAAAATTCCTGAAAACCAACCTGTAGCATTAGCATATTCTCCGTCATAGCATGCTCTGCACTCTGTCCACCCTGCTTCACTGTACGAACCACGAGGACACACGATGGGTGCCAGGCTAGGACTGATGCACTTGTAACCCTCAGGACACTCTGTGCATGAGTCCAACCCTGTGTCATTGGCATAGTAACCTAAAGAGATCACACAATAATTAATTTAAATTAATTAATTATCTTGCCACATATTTTAGGTATCAACTAGGTTACCTAATATGGCACATAAAGAACAATCAGGTTACCTTAGTTGACATTAAAAGAACATGTTGAACAAAACAGAAAGCTTTCTTTGTTAATGGAGAACCAGATGACACCAATACTGTCAAAAACTAAAATATTAACCATTCTTTTTTTTCCAAGTCAGAATTACTTGAGTAATTAAAATAAACACCCACAGTGTGAACCAATCAATACCATCATTGTATCTTTTCTTTAATTCGACTATTGAATATTAATCTACATCTGAAAAAAAAACTTCAAACTACTAACAAAATGATTTTGTTTTACATAATTAAAGTTCACATTAATGAATCATTCATTATAGAAGCATACACTTCTATCATAATATGGATGATGCAAAGGCACTAGATGTGAGTGTTGCAATGATCGTGAAAAAAGATAGCAGATGAAAATGAATCTCTTTGCCCACTCCCCCCCCCCCCCCAGCCCCATTTTGTTCTCCTTCAAGCCCTTACCACATTTCAAGTTATGAGTTAGTACACGAAATTTGCAAAAGTCTTAAGCAGTTAGTTTCTACAGTAGGAAACTATGAACAAAGGGATATGAAACACAAACAGGTGCAAAAGCTGATAACATCGAATATGATGGTAAATGTAACCAAAGAGGCCTCACTCCTAATACCCTTAATACAGTACAAAAGTTCCAGATGATCCAACATTTGTCAAATCTAGCTTGTCATAAATAAGTTTTTAGCCACCTCTCTTCAAATGATGCTGTTAATGCCTCAGTTTACACTTAAGTTTATACTTATGAAGGTGAGATGAGAGGTCAAACATGGAGATGACAAAAAATGAATCAGTTAATAGATTTGGGACAATCCTCTTTGACATACAAAATAGTAATAAAAACAAGCATTAAATATGGTCAAATAATATCACTTTTATACCTTTCTTGTCACTGACAAACGAAATGTATTTTCCCTTGATGAATCAGTCATTTAAACCAGAAGGATCTTCAACGGTCCATGATTTAACTGTCTATTTTAACCCTCCCTAGTGAGTAGGAACAACTGGTAGAGTTTACAGAAGCTGAAGGAAAGTGCATTGCCTTGATGGAAAATTATACCCATTTTGGACATTGTAAGCATCCTGAGGTGGGGGTATATGACATTTAAGTTGTGGATAATCATGGCTGTGCATGCTAAAGATGGAATGATGGTGTTTAATACTTTGTACAAAGACAAACTTGCATGCTGAGTACATGCACAGTGCATGCTGGGTATATAGACATGTTGTGATAGTGTAATAGGCAGTGCATGCTGGGTATATACAATATGTTCTGATAGTGTAATAGGCAGTGCATGCTGAGTAGATACAATATGTTCTGATAGTGTAATAGGCAGTGCATGCTGAGTATATGTTCTGATAGTGTAATAGGCAGTGCATGCTGGGTATTTTATGAAACCTTTGCAGGTGGTGAGAAGCTGTGCTGATTCTTTTCTTTTTATTCACCTGTTGGACAGATAATTCTTTCAGGAGTTCCATCAAATGGACAATAAAATCCTTCCTGGCATTCTGTACAAGCTGCACTGCCATTAAGGGCATAATATCCTTTCGAGCAAATTGATGCCCCTGCCCCTCCTGGGCATTCATATCCTCCTGGGCATATCTGGCATGATGACTGAGCATCTAGACTGTAATATCCCGGGTCACAGCCGGTCATAGTCGAGGGAGAGCAGTAGAATCCCTCCGAGCATGGAGTACACTCGAAAGATCCAGTAGCGTTGGCATAGTAACCGTCAGGGCACTGGATTGGTTCGCTGGTACCATTCAATGGGCAGTAGAATCCAACATCACAGGGATTACAGACATTACTTCCATTGTTAGCATAGGAGCCATCGGGACACTCCATCGGTAGTGATTCACCTGTGCAGGCAAACCCTCCTGGACAGAGCAAACAGGAAGTAGCATCTGCAAAGCTGTAAAACCCTTCATCGCACTGTATCTCTGCAGTTGCATTACAATAGTTTCCACTGGTACAATGTGTGCAAGAACTGGCCCCCGACAGAGCAGAGTAGGTACCCGATGGGCATCGTTCTGGGTATGACAACCCAGGCAGGGGACACTCAAAACCAGGTTCACAGGGAGTACAGGTGTCGGACCCATTACGTGCATAGTACCCATCACTGCAGAGAGATGGTAAGGATCCTCCCTGGCACTCATAACCTCCTGGGCAAGGCTCGCAGACCTCCGAGCCTTGGTAGCTATAATACCCTCCGCTGCAAGCCGTCACTGAAGTTGGGGTACAATAGCTCCCCTCTGGACAAATGGTACAAGCTGAGGCTCCAGTGGTGTTAGAGTAATGTCCATCTGGACAAGGAATCTGTGCTGTAGTACCATTGAATGGACAGTAATGGCCAGAGTCACACGGCTGGCACTCTGAGCTCCCGTTAGTAGCGTAGTGACCCTCTAGACACTCCTCTGGGGTAGATCCTCCTCCTGGACAAGCAACCCCACCGGGACATAAATAACAGCTGGTAGCTCCACCTAGGCTGTGATGACCAGCGTCACACTCAGTTTCAATAGTCGGAGTACAGTAGAACCCATCAGAACACTGCGTGCAAAGCGTGAACCCCGTGGTATTAGCGAAAAAGCCGTCCGGACAGATAATGGGAGATGTGGTACCATCGACTGGGCAGTAATGACCGATATCACAGTCTGTGCATGATGAGGATCCATTGAGGGCGTAACTTCCCATTGTACACTCCGAATAAGAGCTGCCACCACCAGGACACTCGTAGCCTCCGGGGCACTCCGAGCAGGAGGTGGATCCTGCATTGCTGTAAAATCCGGGATTACAAGATGTTTGTGTCGTAGATGTGCAAAAGTAGCCTGCATCGCATTCAGCGCACTCGGTGTTACCGGTTCCACTAGCGTAAAAACCATCTGCACACTGTATGGGGTAGACAGTGCCATTAAAGGGACAGTAGTAGCCTTCGTCGCACAACTCGCAAGCTGAGCTTCCGTTATTTGCATAGTAGCTTTCCAAACACTCTACTTCTAGACTGCCACCACCGGGACACTCGTAGCCACCCAGACACTCCGAGCAAGAGGTTGCTCCTGCATTGCTGTAGAATCCGGCATTACAAGCTGTTTGTGTCGTAGACGTGCAAAAGTAGCCAGCATCGCACTCAGCGCACTCGGTGTTACCGGTTCCACTAGCGTAAAAACCATCTGCACACTGTATGGGGTAGACAGTGCCATTAAAGGGACAGTAGTAGCCTTCGTCACAAAACTCGCAAGCAGAACTACCGTTGTTTGCGTAGTAGCCTTCCGAACATTCGACAGGTGTGCTCGCACCTGGGCATTTATATCCTCCCAAGCAGGGGAGGCAACTTTCCGCCCCACTGAATGAGAAATATCCGGCCGCACAGGGTGATTGTGTGGTTCCGGTGCAGTAGTACCCAGCCAGACACTCTGTGCATGAATCCGATCCACTCGAAGCAGAATAAAATCCTGTAGATTGTTTCAGGTAAATGATGAGCAGAAGACAAAATGAAGATGGAGAAAATAATTTTCTATTTTCAAAAAAGTTGTTAGCAAAATAGATTCTTAACTTCATTTGTTTCTAGTCATACAAAAGCCAAAGACATGTTCTCACATATCTAACAAGTTTATGAGGGTTTAAATGTATGTCTACTTTAATTTGAAATATTTTAATATGTATCGGTACAAAGGAGGACAGACATGTGAATCTCGTTAAAATGCTTGTTATCATTCCACATGCTTGAAAACATTAAATGACTTCAGCTTTATTTGAACTACAAATTTCAAACCTTTAACATACCGTGCTAGATCGGAGTATGCCTTTGACTTTTACAGACAAATGAAAAAACTTGTAATACAGCCAAAAGGAATTGAGCAAAAAAAAATTGATAATGTACTCGAACGTACATTTCCTCTGTCCAATTTTGTGATTTCCAAACATTTTGTTTTCCTGCTTTCCTTTCAATGTTTTGGCTTTGACTAAGGACGGTCATACTTTTACAAAAAGAAGAAATAGTCGTAATGCATAGTAAACACAGGGATGTGAAAAGACTACTAGCTTACCTGACCAAGCCAAGATTGGATAATGGTATCACATTATCAACTGATATCATACATTTAAAAAGAAGACATGCCAAAGTCATGCAAGTGTCATGCAGTAGAAGGTTAATATGAGAACATGCAAAAATCATGCAATCACTATAAGATCATCTCATGCAAAAACCACTACATTCATAAATCAATTGATCATGCTGTTAAAATGTTAGTGAGATGTACAGGGAAATTTAATAGACAAAAATGATGGATTCTGCTTTCACTTAAAAAAAGACTGCTGTAACATCTTCCCAATTGTCTTTATCTTAGGGCTCTTGACTAAACCAAAGAGAATAATTTTTCACCTTTTCTTAGTCACTGAGGTTCATACCACGAAATGATTTTATACAAATTGTTAACTTAAATTTGTACCTCTTCGAGTTTGCCCATTTTTTCAAAAGTTTAAAATTCCAAATTCTATACATGCTCCAAATACTTAATACACATAACTTACGTTTCTCCTTGAACTATACTTACTTTCCTAACCAAATAATCCATGCAAAGGGTACCAACACAAATTGAGATTAAATTTTATTTTTTTTAAATAGGATCACAAAGCATCTGACAACAAGTCCATGTCATATTAATTCCATATGGTTAGAGTAACATGCACTTACATGCAATTACACACTTAACATACAAATATTCATGCACTTAGCACGCAATAGTCATGCGTGTAGGCCAAGGAATAAAGTTATTTGATATGGCTTAGTCAGATGCTATACTGTCTACAAACCCCTGCGTCAAAAAGACATGACTTTACATACAAATATTCATGCACTAAGCATGCAATAGTCATGCATGTAGGCCAAGGGATAATATTATCTGATATGGCATAGTCAGATGCTATACTGTCTACAAACCCCTGAGTCAAAGAGACATGACTTTACATAGTCATGCACTTACAGCAGCATACAATATTCATGCGTGTAGGCCAAGGGATAATATTATCTGATATGGCCTAGTAAGATGATATACTGTCCACAAACCCCTGAGTCAATGAGACAGGACTACGTTAAAGCACAGTTCTCACAAAATGGAAAATTTCAAAGTTTCAGACTTTCAATTGAGCTGATTGAAATGAATGACAATTCTTATACGATTATAGTACAAGTTATATTGCATCATCACAGTTCCTTTCTCAAACTATACATTTCATTAAAAATATTTTAGAAAACTTGACATTCCTATTTTTTCCTTTTATTATTCTTAACAAAGTCACAAAGTGATCAACTAAATGATCGGCGAAGAAAAACATCACAAAACTTTTAGTTGATTCCACGGATGCAATCGAAACAATAGATTTCATTCTCTTATTCATTTCTTTCATGAATAAGGAGTAGTATCCATCATAAGCCAATAAAATTATCATAAATATTTTAATTGTGTGATCAGTTTCCTTGGCTGTGCAATACTTAAGGGCCCCTATATAACGTTGTGTTATTGGACAACTCATTTATCACATATAGGATAAAATGACTTGTAGCAAGTCTAGAAAACACTCTCACCTGATGCACAATCTGAGCAGGAAGTGGCACCATCGTTACTATAGTAACCAGCCAAGCAGGCATTAGGATCTGCTGCTGGGTCTGAGCACTCATAGCCCTTGGGACAGGTGACACATGATGTCTGGGCGGTGTCATTTTGATATTCTCCACCTGGGCACCTAACTGGCTCGCTTAATCCATCTGTAGGGCATTCGTAACCTGAGAAAAATTGTAGAAGACTCGTTAGACGACGAACGGATGTTTATCTGAATGGCAAATAAACATAGCGGTGGATGCAATAATGGTGGAAGTTTTACAGAATAATGAAAGATATCATATAATGAGAATGTAGCTCCAGTAAATGACTGAAAGTATCTGGACAAGTATCATTTCAGAATAACTTTTATTTAAACACTCCAGAAAGATAGAAATTAAGGTAAGGCCTTTCCCGGTCCCTTTGAAGAGTGAATTCAGGAAGAAGTTTTGTGTTGATATATAAAAGGTCAAATCTCTGAGTGAGAGCTTTATTCGTATACTTAAAACAAGCTTTCAAGATATTCATTTTGAAAGTAGAATAATCATCTGGAATGTTCCTTTAAGGCTGATTCAATGATGACAATGACCCTCCTTCCAGATCTCTCTACCAACAATGCCACTATTTGCATTAAATTTCAACAACTCAATCAAAAACCATTTTTTCCCTTTAAATATTCAGGTACAGATCCAAGATGGCATAGCAGTGCACACACCCCCTCCCCCTCCCCTCTCTATCTGTCTTTCACCACCTTGCTTGAAGACTAAAATTGTAGACCCAATTTATAAATAGCCTAATTATGCCTCAGAATGAACCATTTCACAACTCAAATATTTTGTTATTTGAGGCCAGGGGGGGGATGAGGAGAAGGGCCCCAGACCCTCTGACATGGGTGTTACTGTGGCGGCAACCACCTCTAGGCTACACCCTCTTCATTTTAATATCCTGCATCTGGCCCTGATATTTAACTTCATTATCTACTTTAGATGTAACTAGAAGCATTTACATCTAAATTGGATAACTCCCTTACCTTTCGGACAGTCCAAGCATGAAACTGTTCCATTGGGAGCGTATGTTCCAGCTGAACAAGTAGTACATCCTGTCTGGAGGGAATCCACCTCTGTTCCTCCTGGACAGCTCTGTAAAAACAAAACATTTTCTCTTTACCTGTTACCTCGTTTTTGAAGAGCTCGTAAATTTAGAGGACGTTGCTTACAAATCAACAAGGGACCAGGCTCTTCTCATCTTACCATAGAATTGATTACGAGCTGGTAACTACATCAAACCCAAAACTGTTCCAGTGAATATGATTTGAGTTCCTCTCTTGATCAAACATGATGGAATAATTGATCTGGTATAGCATTCCATTTGAGTTCAGCGAAAGACTACACGACACGACGGAACACACAAAACTCAAAATTAAGCAAAGTTGGTGTGTTTGGGGTCTATTAAACACAACCTCTCAGTGTTTTTGCAGCATTTATCTATATAGCTAATATTAATTTGCTTTAATGCTGCAACAGGGACACATTTGTGATCCTCAACCAAGCATAAGAAGATTTTATGTGATCATAAAGGACTTGCAGTAGTTTGCAAGTGTTACCATGGCAACCACAAAACCTCTCAGTGTTTTTTACAGCATTTATCTACATAGCTAATGTTAACATGCTTTAATGCTACAACATGGACACATACAGGTATATGTGATCCTCAAACAAGCAAAACAAGATTTCATGTGTTCATAACGGAGTTGCAGTAGCTGGCAACTTTATTTTCATTTTCATCTTTTTCGTAGAATGTAGAACTTGTGAATGGAAAATTCCAAAGGAAGAGGAATTGGAGCAATGACATGAAAATGGATCAAAAGGGGATAATAACAAGCTGAAACGTTACTAATTTCTTGTACAGGCTGGGTACATTAAATCAGAATGCATATATTGTGAGGAGACAGGTAAAATGAAGCAGGAAAGTAAATAAAAGTCATTCTGCTTTTAAATATTTTAGCATATTTGAAAACCAGAGCTGCAGCTTTCAGTACTGTAGTTGAATGTAAAACTAGAGGCACACAAACTTGTGGAGAGATTAAGGGGAAAAAATTGGCTTATAATTGTTCTCATGATTAATCGTTAAGAATTAAATACGAAAGTAATCGTTACCAATGGCTGTTGGTAGACACTAGCACAGTAGAATCCACTCGGGCAGTCTGAGCATTCCATTTCTCCATCCAGGGAGTACTGAGGAAGGTCACATGATGTAATTTCACCAGTGGTACTGTTACAGGAGGACCCAGCAGGACAGAGGGTGCAGGTAGCCGCCCCTGAAAGACTGAAGTAACCAACCCCTGGACATGACTGTAGAGTAAGAAAAGACAATATATACATCCATTAAACAGAGATTAAACAAAGGCCATCTTGAAAGACTGAAGTAACCAACCCCTGGACATGACTGTACGATAAGAAAAGACAATATATATCCATTTTACAGAGATAAAACAGAAATTTTAACTTTTGAATAAATCTGCTCCATGAAACATTACTGTTAACTCAAACAATTCTTTTATGGAGGTTCCAACTTCCTACATCATGTGTCTCAGATATTATTGAGAATCAAATTAAATCTCTTAGAAAAGCTCAATCGAGGGATCTCAAGATGGCGGCGATTGAATGACCTTACAAATATTTTTGTCAATTGTGATCGCTTCTAGCACTTTCTGCTACAATAAGTTACATGATCACATCACGTCGAAAATCTTTAAATCCAAATGATTAATCCAAGGTCGAGTTTAGTGGTAGGAGCGAATGCCACCATTTTGGTATTGTTTTTTGTCACATGAACTTTGTACGTATATATTCATAAAGTCAGCGTTTGCGTAAATCTAAGGATCCATAGCTCTAAGATGAATGTTCATTAGTGTTAACTATAGTTTTGGGGCAACAATGGGAATCAGTAATCAAGATCAGTCAGCTATTCACTAATTGCCAATTGTTCATCCTTAATGCTATGGATATCTTCAATTCATAGGCAAGCTACAGTATTCATAACTGGAGAAAATCCACTTTACTATGTTAATGATTTAAATATTTCTTCTTGTCAGAGAGTTTTGTATTTGTATTTTTTTTTTCTAATTGTGCACTTTCTCTGTAAATATTATCAAAATGTCAGTGACCATTTACTATACCTGACAATCTGCCAGAGAGGATGAGCCATTCTGGGGATTATACTCGCCATCGCCACAAGCAGAAGGGGCAGTCGAGCCACCCAAACAGCTGGAAACAAAATTCAAAAGTTAATCCATTTATTAAATAAGCATTTGACAATTGTATTTTATATTTTTTTTTAAATTAATACTCAAACTGACAACTACTAAATACAAAATTACACAACATAATACATACTTTTTGTGTTAAATGTCTTCATCCAAAGTTGAAGAAAATTTAACTTCACACATAATACATTACACAATTTAGCTCAACTTTCTTTTAAGTAACTGTAGATCTTTGTGTTCCACAGCTAATCCAACATAAAACTTTAACAACCCTTTACACAATTATTTCTCACAAACAACAGGGAAACTAATCATAAAACAAGCAACGTTTCTGTCAAATTTATGAACCCTTATTCACTGCACTTTGTAATGTATTCTCAAAAAGGTTGTTACACATATTGACAGTTTTTTTTTTATATACATGTGAATTTGAATTCAATTTTGACTAGTCAAAATAATGAAAACTTATCAAAGATCTCCTTAAATGAATGTTAAAGCTGTTTTGAACTTGAAGAATTTCTCATATAAATCACATACTTTGCATACAGGTGAAATATCTTGACCAGAAGTTCCTAAACTAGATAGTACAGGAACTGGATGATATATTTTGTCTTTTTTTTTTTTCTTCTTTTAAAACATATTTAGTAGATATCTTGTCTCCAAGTGTCCAGACTATCTTTCCAAGTGTCCAGATTGTCTCTCTAAATGTCCAGACTGTCTCTCTAAATGTCCAGATTGTCTCTCTAAAGTCCAGAGTATCTCTCCAAGTGTCCAGAGTATCTCTCTAAATGTCCAGACTATATCTCTAAATGTCCAGACTATCTCTCCAAATGTCCAGATTATCTCTCTCAATGTCCAGACTATCTTTCCAAGTGTCCAGATTGTCTCTCCAAGTGTCCAGATTGTCTCAGTATAATGGTACGTCACCAATACATGACCAGTACAACATGATAGTAATTTATCATTAAATTATTCCCTGATAGTAAATTGTGGTACTATCAGAGATGAATTTAGTGTTCACAGTCTGTGTGTGCTATATTTCAGATTTACAAACATATGTAATATATACTTTTAATCCCATGGCACCCAAATTTATGTGAAACCCTCTGAGTATGCTTCTTACATGTAAAGTCGTCACAATGCACATTGCACAGACTGTCTTTCTTCCATGCATTTCATTATCATTAAGCAGTACTTTTTTGTTTTTCAATTGTAACCGCACAGTCCCTGACTTCACAATAACTTCATTCACTGTGAAAATTTGACAAGTTGTTTTTACTGTATACCATATAGTAGGATCTTGAGAATCCCCCCAGTTACCTGAAGAGGGCAAGGCGTGATGCGGAACCTGAACAAACACAATGGAATCAAGATAAACTGACTCTATAAGCCAGTAATCAATACCACCTCACTTGAAAGGCAACCTTTGAGATCATAAACTGACAAAGTTTACATCTGTTTCCTCAAGTTGCCAAGAGATGAGATTCTTCAGTTTATCCAATGCAAACATTCTTATCAGGTTTGTCCTTTCTTTGGAGCTATGGAAATGGGGAATGATGTTGTAATACTGAGTATTTGAAACGGTCTTAAATCTGGTCAAACAATTTGACCTATATAGCAAATATGCAGGGAGTGAAAAAATTAACAACGATGGCCGGCAATAATGGTTGTCAAAAGAATGACAGTACACACTGATGTGTGTGCAGTCACTGCAGTGTATGAGTACTGCTTATAATACAGTAGAATATATATGGCCTAGCCACCTAGCAAACTGTGAATTTAGTTACATTCAATTACAAACACATCTACTGTATCTATACTGCATTAGTTTACCCCCAAATAAAAATTATGACATTTCAATAGGGAATGTATTGAAAATAATTTATGAATAAAATTAAATGATTCATTATCATTTATTATGAAGTTCAAATAAGTGTGTTAAAATTATGTGACATGCTATTATCAAGATTATTGAGTTAAAAAATTAAATAATTAAATCAAGGCCTTCATGTTTTCGTCTTAGAATAATAACTAACGCTGTAATCATTAAAAAAAAGGTCAATTAGAGATCATACAAAAATTATTAAGTACTTTGTAAGATTAAAAAATGAATGAATCTGTTCAAAAAGATGACAATTACAGCTGTTTACATAAATATATATGGTGGCCAATTTAAACCACTAGTATATTTTAAGTGATATTCTGTGGTTTTGGTGATGACTGACCAAATTTGAAACGCTGCTTAAACGACACAAAAAACGAAACTCACTAATATCCTGGTGGGCATTCGATGCAAGAGGCTGCATCGGTGTCAAAATAAAATCCTGCCGTACAGTTGTTTAGGCATTCTGTCATACAATCACAGGTATGCGCTACTGAGAGATCTGAGGGGAAAAAATGTTGAAGGAAAACTTGAGTAAAACACATAAACACATTCTGAAATTGTGTGATTTATTATCGGGAAAAGGGGTGAGGGATGGAAAGAGGTTTGGGGTTTTATATGTGACACAGTTTAATTATGTCTCCAGGTATAAGGAGTTGTGTTATAGTACTTATCAAAATATTGCTACAGTACAGTCGGTAATATACAAAGTTGCACAGTGCTTCTATAACAAATAGGCCTAAGTTCTGAGGTACATTTATGATTTATTGTAAGCATTTCTTAGCATTCAGATGGTTTCTATAAATTTATATTACTGGTATTTTAGTGTAAAAATTTTCGCTAGAACTATTAAAGGCTTATTATCTCTTATAAAATACTATGGTTCCTGTGTACAAAAACTGCTAAGTATCTTGACACTTGATACACAGTGCTCAATTTGCCCATTTTGCTGCGAGGCCATACCAGACAAACTATTCCCTGTAAAATACACTGTACTGTATATCTTGAATGTATCTTGCTTTGATATCCCGGCATACTTGTGGAATTGTCTAAGCATGGCAGTTGTATGGACCAGTTTTCTCCTCTTTTTTCCTTTTTTTTGGGAGGGGGGGCTGTCAAACTCAATTAAGGAAAAAAGTTGAGACAAGTACACAAATATTTCTCTGTGGCTTTGAAATGTTCTCCTTGCTGGAGACATGGTTGTTCGAGGACAGGATAAATGAATTTGACATAGACTGGTAGAGCACACAGCATTGATTCAAATTTGTATTATAACCCATCTACATGACTGACTTGCATGTTGAAATGAGACAGGCTTGTGTAAGTATGATGTAAGTGAAGCAAATCACTTGGAAAAACAAAATCCAATAACATTTAAGCTTTTTCAAACATTCAAAACTTTATAGGAATTTTATCCTTAACATTCAGACACAATAAGAGCTTCATCTTGCAGTTGTTTATAAATGTGATTGTACTTAAAACTTTGCATCATTATTCCTAGACTGGCCAGGTAATCTTCACAAATAATTCAACTGTACACTTTATATACTCAACTAACTAAGCAATCTACATGGCCAAAAACAATCAACTGAGCTCCTTATTAGAGAGATGTAACTTAGAAAGTGGATTGGATTAACAGCAAATTTTGTGTGGAATAAATTTAATTGCATGTATGTATACATATATATTTGTTTTGTTTTTTATTTGCACATCCTTTAAATGCCCAATTTCATGATGGTTGCAAAATGAAATTTGAAAATTACAAGCCAATTACAGTTTCCCAATCATGTCATTTTCAGTCTTGACCCCAAATAGTAGCATGCTAGATATTTAACTATTTAATATCACTTAAAACCCTCTGCATGTTAGTTGTAATGAATCAACTTGGATATACTGTACTGAATGTGTAGCAAGTGGTATGACAGATACATATTACATTAATAAAGATCAACACACCAGAAGGACCAGTTTCTTCCTATTGGAACTCATCAGGCGAAGGTGGTCGAGTGGTACGGACTTCGGTGACACAAGGTCTGGGGTTCGATTCCTACCTTCGCCTGATGCGTCCAAAAAAGGACGAAACGGGTCGTGGAGTGTTATTTTCTGGTGTGTTGATCTTTATTAATATATATATATACATTGAGATAATCTTCTTTCTAAACAAACATGGATTTTTCAATGCATTTAATTTTGTATGACCTCGATTAATTCACTACACTTGGTCCAGTTCTGTGCAATTGTAGGTTCTTGGGCCCTATGTAATGTGTAAGACATCTACATTCCACTTAAGAGATTTTACAGTAACTATTGTGGAGGGGGATGAAGGAAGGAGGCACTCAGTTGGGCTGTGGTGAGGAAGGGGGAGGAGTGGGGAGGAGCAGTCTTGTGTAAATGACCTTTAAAATTTGTATCTTTTAATAGTTTGCAAACACTTTTTGTACATAATTGTTCAAAGTTTTCTACAGAGAAAAAGACATGTGTTGCCAGACTTGTATGTCAAACACCATACTTTGTTCCTCTCAATAATTCATACAACATACATGTACATTGTCACATTTTGATGAAGACTCAAAGCTGGCAAAAGTTTTTAAACTGCCTGTCAACTTACTGGGGGGGAAGCAAGAACTTGCATATAAAAGGAATTTTTCAAAGGTGTTGTATTAAAGCAAAGAAAGTATAAACCTACCGTATAGGTATAGATTAAAAGAGACTGTATTTATTACAGAGATGGACTTTAAAGAGACACTGACTTTCAATTGTAATCTATAGGACTAGAAAAAATAGACTTAAATGAAATGTTATCTTCAATTTTTATGATCCTATTTGATTTCTTGTTTCCAGATACTTTTAAAAATTAATATTTCCAATTTCTTCCAGAAGCGATTGCAAGAAACTAGGTAGGCCCCTATTTCCAGTTTCTTCCGTTCTTCCGGAACAAAACGAACTCTGCAGCAAGGTAATAGTTTTGTAATAAAATCAACAAATAAAGTTAGAGCCTCTGTTAAATAACCAGCCAAACACAGACATATTTTCAACTGGCATTGTATCCGGTGAATGATTTTGGCAATGCTTATTTTCATATTGCTAAGTCTATCTTGATTCTGTAGAACTTTAAAAACAAAGTGACACAGTGATGTGCCTTGGTCTTCTTGCTAATGAAAAAATTTACATGGATGCCTAGTTCAACCCTTTAGGCCGGACAAGGCATATGCCTTGAATTATGTTTATTCCTTGTATGGAAGGAAATGACACAATTAAATTGCAAGCTACATCGGTAAGACCGAAAGTAAGATATATACAGTACTATTCAAGAGAGTGGACCTAACACAGGCTAGCTAACAGGCCTAACGGTCTTGTGGAATATACGGACTCTTTAAAAAATCTGGCAAATTTTATTCAGCTAAAATGTTTAACAACAGATAACTAAATAAAAATATTGATTATTAATATGAAAATTGCATAGAACGTTATTATTTACACTGAGCTTTTAGGGCAGAAAGCTGGAAAAGTCGAAGTTAAAATTTGGCAAATACACATTTAGACTTTAACCTAAGGCCGGACAAGGCTTTCGCCTAAGTATGTTAGGCATATGGCTAAATTGGGCCTATAGATGAGTATGACTAGCCTAAGCCCGTCATTATCTCACTTCTAAGCATAGACCTAGTTATGCCTAAGGTAGGCATAGGCCTACTATTACTAGTACTACTATGTAACTTGATGTTATGGGCTATTATAGTACCACCACTCTGTGAAAAAAGTTTATGATGTTATTTTTCTTACCTATTGCACATATAACTGAGATGAAAATAAAAACATGGAAGCATTTAGGTATATTCCATAACATATCCATGAATGTTCCTAGTCCAGTCCGAAATCGGTGGACGACCACCAATCTTCGGATCGAGACGGATGATCAGCTTCCAATGAGCAGTTCAATGTATTTATCGAATATTCATCCGAAAATAAACCACATTTCACAACCGTTCCTTTTTAATACGATGTCAAAAATATGGAGACCTTGTTCAAAAGGTTTTTATATCACTCTTTGATAAATTCCCGTGATAACTAATTCGACGTTTATAGTATACGCAGGTTAATGCCTTTCTGAGAATGAGTTCCTGGCACAATCCGTATGCTGTGGGTCTTAGCATTCAAACACAATATATGAACGACCACATTATACACGGTCCAGCCGTTTCAAACAAGTGGAGTAATCTCTGATCAGCCACACAGCAGGTGCACCTTGGAAGAAAGGTTACCTGTCTTAGTACCTTATGCTAAGAGATTGTAGTCAAATGTACGTATCATTATCACTTCTTTAGTTCTCATAGCATAAAGAGTTCTTGTTGGGCCTACATTGACACTGATATGCATTAAAAATGGAGGGTTCGGGGATTTGGAGCTCAGTTTTACTTCATTTTCGTACACTGTTAAAGATTTGAGAACGTCGTAGGTATTGTGCATGGTTGATTGTTCACCTCTGACGTACGTCTTGGCGTTACGTTTCTTAGCAACTGAGCTCCCGTTGAGCCTTTGTATCAATGTCAATTGACGCTGATATTATAAAGCTGGTCTGGTCCTTACGTAAACTGTGTATTGATTGGACGAATCAAAATCATATGCATTACCATACTAAAACGAGTGTTTCATTTAATTACGCAACTAAATGAGGCTCGAGTAACGCAAAGCTCTTACAAAACCGTGGCTGAGTAAGGTCCAGGGAGTTGTTATGGAACAATTCCTTGGTAGGTCTACGACCAGGCGATCCTATGAGCATGGAGTTAGAACATGGAGTTCAAACTTTAACTCCATGCTATGAGCGAACAATGTTTAGTTCTAATTGTGTTACAATCTAACTCTACATATAGGTATCAACTTGAAAATTGGTTTTCCTTCTTTAATGCTTGGCCAATTTTGTTTTGCAACTAGCTCTATTATTACGAAAACAAGGACATTCTTATATAAATTATATAAACTCTGCTGTTCCCAGATGAGGTTCACTCATAAATTACACATAGGCTTGCTACTGTGGGCATGCATGTGTCTTAAATTAATAAAGATATTTTTAACTGATGGAAAATTGCAAATAAATTCATCAAACTTTATTTTATCTCTTTTAATGAAATATTCAGTGTATGTGTTGTGTACTATGAAACAGAGATTCCGGAATGACAACAAACATGAACAGTGTGTGTGTGAAGAGGGGGGGGGGCAATTATAATTGACTGAACATGGATAAAACTGAAGCAGCGATCGAGTGCCATGGCGCAAAGCCTTGATAGGGTGGGGTATCCTGATGGGGTCCAAAAAGCACTGTTGTGTACATTCAGTGGGAACATTGGGTATTCAGCACTGGGCACATTCACTTTATAGGAAACATAAAAACTTATAAATGTTTTTAAAATAAACATACTTTAGGGCCGTAGCCTAGGCCCTCGATCCTTAGGGGCAGTTGAGAAATATTATGTATCGTCCAAATGTTACAGTGATGCATTGATGTGCATATACCGGGCGAGCAAACACAAAAACGTTTTTAAAACGTTATTAAAACGTTTCGTCTTTGTTTTGGTAACGTTATTTGTGGTGTAATAAATATGTCACGAAAACTTTTCCAGGCTATTATTTCAAAACATTTTTTCGTTAAAACATTAATATAATATTAATATCTCATAAAAACGTTATGCCGACAATTTATAACACCACATTTAACGTTATAAAAACATATTTTAGAGGCTCTTTTAAAAGTGTTATGATAACGTTTTGTGTTTGCTGGTTATATACCAGGGCCTTTTATGAGAAATTTTTAGCTTGTGGGCCATTTCCTAAGAGGGATCACCATGACACTATCAGCGCCGTATCTTGACACTATATCTAAGCGGAGCGCCACCAACAGTTGGCGCGTAGCGAATCAAGAACATATTTGCCCAAAATGCCTCCCAGATTGTTGGAAATTGCACTTCAAAGGCCTTGTAAGTTGCATCTAAACATTCTTTATTTTGAGATCTCATGTTTTAGAAATGACACTCCCTAACAAGAAAAGGTAAATAAGAAATAATTTATTCGATAAAATCACTTTGTATGGGAAAAAAGAACATTACGTTACTTTATAAAGCTTTGCTTTGTTCATTGTTTTACACAGGTAATTGAGGTAATGGTACCAAAAAGGTACTTTGGGCCTGTTTATTTTTTAATTGGTTGTGACGTCGTCGCATATCCCCTCGCCCAAGGCCCCGCCTCCTTTCGTACTTGGTCGCCGAGAAGTTTCATTTTGCAGAAAATTGACCATCTAGTGTTGCATGTTAATTATGATGATCAATTTAAGATTCTGTGATATATAGATGAGTAGGCCTATTTTACTGTTTTAAGATGTTGAAACAAATTTTCAATTATTGATCCGTGGAGTCTTTTCAGTCAGCAAATTGCCAGAAAATATCCACTTTAAATCAAATAACAAAATCTACTTTGTTTGGTTAAGAAGGCCTAATAATTTTGCCCTTTTGTAACTAAGACTACGTTTTTTTTTTATTTACGTCAGTAAATAATCCAATCTGTTACAAATTGATAAGTTATAGCCGATAAAATCATTATTTCATCAGGAGAATACTAAATAACTCAAGAGAATATACTAGAAGAAAAAGGCTTTCCATATGTTTTACAGGTTAACAGTTAATTCCTACACAATTGATCAAACTCGGTATGATTTCAAGTCGACGTACGCTTCCATGAGTCAGTGAACTCACTTTTGATGTATACAGCTTCCATACATACAATATCAAGTGAGGCTTAACATTCAACAAACCCCAGTATGTACTGCATAACCTGTATGAAACTCTATCCCACACCTTCCATAATCAGAAAAAAAGTATTTTCACTGATTTATGCATTTAATCAGAGAACTTACATATCGCTGTCATAACCATTCTTACATTGAATGAGTTTTAGGCCTAAGTCACATCAATGCTAAAAGTCCTGATTATAACAGCTTTATTATCCACTACAATAAAAAAAAAATAGGATGGGATTACGTTTGCTAAAAAAATCAGGATTTTGTGCGTTTTGGGCTTGTTTTTGGTCTTTACAATCTCTCTGTTCAAAGTTGAGCGGGGTGACAAATAAGGTGGCGCTGTTTCTAATTATTCATCAGAATCGTATATAGACATATACCGCTCTGTTTCTTATCATTCTCCCCATCTATTTACTTACTGATTAGCGCACATTGTTACACCCTTCTGCATCGAGTTCGTTATCGGCAGCTCTTTCGTCTGCTAAGTTGTTCCATCTCCATGGTTCAGTCTATATATTTTTTAAGAAAAGTCACCCAGTAAAGAACCTAGGCACGAAAACCGAACTACCGAACGACTGATGCGAGCGCGCTCTCAACCCCAGTGCCCTTTCATCGGGACTGTGACTGTGTGATCATCGTCAGGTGTGCATCACCTTTCCCCTCGAAAGGGAACAGATACTACACATCATCTTAGCCAAAAGTCCACACTATATTTACTCAAGTTATTGTTCCTTGGTTCAATATAGTTGTCTGTCCTTCTGTGTATAGTTTTAATGTGTCATTTCTGTTTTCGTTTCTGATCCGTGACTTCTAACTTATAAACTGTTTACATACACAGGCTTCTAGAAGTATAGATAAGCAATTTGCGTAGTTCTTGTTTCCTTTTTCTGCTAAAGAGTTGACCAAATAAAGGCATACATTTCTCTGGGGTGCTTCATCAACCCCCCCCCCCCCTACATAGCAGACGGGTTCAGTGACCTCATGGCGGTCCCCTATCCCTTGCAAAATCCTCTGACTCAGGCCTCTTCCTGAATCAATCGGGAAATTTGAATTTGATACTTATTTTCACAATTTTGCGTTGAGAGCTACTTACATAAACCTAAAGTCTAGTTATGCCTCGGAATATGCACCAATTGACTACTATTTTTATTTTTTCTGAGGAGAACCCCCAGGGAATGGGTTCATCTTCCTTGAGGAAATTCTTAATACCTCGAACCGTTTTAATTGGACACAAGATGGGCCACCCATGAGCTGGTTATGGCCTTGAAGCAAGATTCCGTAATACACCTATGCCAAGCCAAATAACTCACAAGCAAATAGTTGCGATACTACAACTTTGAAATGGGATGGGCACCGCGAATGAGGACAACATTTGGGCGGGGAATGGGGGAGGGCACAGAATTAGGGGAAGGCAAACCGGCACCTGTGCAGGGTATGAAGCCTTGACAGCATAGGGCCCAGGGGCCTGCATTAGGGCCCTGGTGGGGGGTGGTAAAGGCCTCTGAAACTGCTTTTTTCTTTTCCAGACATGATTTCAGCTACAAATTAGCAGAATTGCTCATAGTTAGACATAAGTAAATTATAGTCTGTTTAAATAAAAAAGTTAAGTATTATTCTACACACGTTTCTTTTTCGGGTGCAAATTTCATTGGGTAGTAAGTGACCTTGGATCGAAACATGTCGGAGTGTACATTCCCTCCTCCCCATTCCACCATCTTGATCACGCCACTGAACAGTCAAATCATATCAACTTTTGTACAAAGAAGGTAATGCTTGTTGTGGGATCCTGTAACCCATACATCACATCTCAACCTCAAGTTTGTGGGCCATCTTCCCAAGTAATGTTAACAGAATCCTTGGGGGAGCAGCTTCTAATGCTTAATGAATGCTTGAAGATTATTTTGAGAAGAAATCTCTGGTCTGAACATCTTTCAAAAGAGTACGATTGACACAGTAGTAGGGTCACACCAATTTATTAAGGGGCAATCAAACTACTCCGTAAAATGTACCTTCCACATAGAAGTGTATTTATCAACATCAAATCTTCCACCAGTGATGCAGGCCTATACATATATCGTCATACAACATGCACATAATGTAGAGACATTTATCCTGTTCTTAAGGTAGGTAAAGCACTCTTTATAATTGACAACTGGTTTTTTGATTATTCAACAAAATAGTTAATTACATATTCAACAACTTTAGTCAACACATGAAGCAAGCTATAGGAAAGAAGACTTTCTATGTATGGTGGAAATATCAAACCACGACCAGCTATGCAGGACTTCAATGTACTTTGTAAGTTCCATGACAGTGACATATTATATATTGACAGTCTATGAAATATTCGACAGAATAATGTCACTGAATATTCATATCAGCCTGTCACACAATTTGAATTATGGTAATTAAAAGGAAGAACCCAATTGTTGCTTTTAAGTTTGCCAAATAGCTAACAGTGGAGTAATTTATTGGAGTGTCTATTAAAAAGAATACTGTCTTTAAATGAGTGTTTATATTTTTAAAATGGAATTTCAATTTAAAATTTTTGAACTTGTATTTGATGTTTCTATTTGACTTAAAAATCTTTTTATCGGTATCAACTTTTTGAACCTTTCTTAGAATGATCTTTGAGGTATCAGGATTTCTATATTAACTTCAAAGTGTCAAGGCTGATAAAGTACCATTAAAGCAGTCTTTCCAACGAAAACATGTGAAAGATTCAATACATTTGAATACAATAGCTTTTCCAACAACCTATGACTTAACAGTGACCAATCAGCAATGGTTTATTCTGCTAAATAATGATTTCTACGTAGCTAGATGCACTTCAATAAACATGAATTATGAAGACTCTTCATTCTATGTACTAGCTACATGAATGGCCAATACAGGCTACATGAATCACATGTACAAAGAGCTGACATGAACTTTTGGATTACTTCTAACACTCTGAAATTTGACAGAAAATGACACTAAAACATCTTGAAAAATACCCATCCACAAAAGATCTCTATGAGCAATATACTGAATATTCAAGAAATACAAATTGTCACCATTCAGTAACCATTAAGATATTATAATATAGAGAGCTCATATTAAACTAATTCTGATGTACTCACAAAATACTTTCTTCCATTAAATGGCCAACTGGCCTGACATTAAACAATCTGATATGAGTCAAAACAAACATCCAAATATCATGAATTGATTTAAACAAAGCTTGGAGTAAAAACAGGCAGGATCAACTGGTAAATTGCCAATGAATTTAATTATTCATCAAATACAATTAAATCCCAACGAGAAAGCAACAGTGATCTCCCTAGCTTGGATCATGTTTTATACACATTGCAGATGGTTTTGCAAGAGCGTGGTGTATACTGCTGCATGTTAACCACACTAACATGAACCCAAGACAACTAAATGTATTGAGTGAACCAGAAAGGTGGAAAAGAGAGAAGGGGGGGGGGGTGCTAACTACTACATATTTAAAACTGCAACAGTAGAATTTATTTCAAGAGAATATATAGGTCATCCATAGGAATGAATTAACACTCCAGTCCAACACGATAAAATGCTCTCAAATACGTCAAAAATCCTGCATGAAATTTCAAATTGTTTCAAAATTGGGGGGGGGGGGTGAGAATAAGTATTTTAAACTTCTAACCGATGTTTATTATTCCAAACAACCAGCTTTCTAATCAAACAGGTAAAGTTTAAAATGAAGTAAAAACTATGAATAAATGGAACTTCCCACTATGGGCTTCCCACCACGTTCCATAAAGAAAATCTCTCTCAGGAACTCTTGTCAAATGCTGCCAATGCCTTTTGGTTAAATAAAGGTTTGATGCCTGACGCTACCACACCTAGTTTTAACAACAAAAAAACACAGCATCTCTTTGAGATGAAAACTTTGCTTTCTCTTCTCTTCTCTGCTAAATGTATCTTCTCTGTTAATTATTTATCCCTATATTTATACACACCTCATAAAGTAAAACAGACACACACACACATCGTCAGAGGATATGCAGTCCGACTGAGGGTTACCTCATGAAGTTGGGAAATCTTATACAGAAAAGTGTTCCGTGTAAAATTCGAACAAACGTCGTTCTAGGGGCTCGATTGTGACGCTGGCATCTCTTCTTGACGTTTGTAACACACTTCTCAAAAATGGGCTTCTTTGGATAATCATAGATATCGGGCAATTCTGGAGGGTAAGGTCTGGGTTCGGAAAGTAAACTGGTGGGTAGCGCTTGGCAAAGTTGTCAATAGTAGGTCTCTCTCTCAACCCAGCCGCCCGGGTTGCGTCTGAGCAGGAAACGGCGGCATTCGTCGTAGATGAAGATCAGGAGACTGAAGGGGAGAGCACATGCCCACCAGGAGATCCTGAAAAATGAAAATATAGGTAAGCATTTGTTTAAGTTGGGAAAACCAGGGATGTGCCCAGGATTTCCTGAGTGCCTGGTATACTGATCACCGTCCTGGGGGGAGGTTTGAGAAATTTATCGATATTTGAAGGTACTCAGAAGCCAAATGCTGGCACTTGGGTAGCTTTTTAAGCACATGCACAAGTACTAGTTTTGCTAACAATTTACATTTTTAATTTTTTTATCAATTTATGTTGAATATATTGTTAGGAATGTCAGGATTTTAGATGAAAATAGTGCTGGGCGGGATTCACGATTTTTAAGACAGTGCTAGGCGGTAATTTTTAGTGCTGGGCGGGGCCGCCCAGCGTGGGCACATCCCTGGATAAAGTCTAATAGTCACACTAGAAATTTGTAGAACACACTTATACACACTAGGGATTTCAATCATAGATAAGTCTACCATTCTGAAGGTGTTTTCACTTCATGATGTACATCATGTCTGTGTGGCAAAGCGAATGCAACAGTGAATCCAAAAAATTGTAAGATCTATGTAAAGATTGCATAAAATAAGACAGTTGTGCATTTCAGTCAATTATTACTCATCATACCTTAGAATGACACATCCCTCACTGACCCCTTCCAACCCTCCCAATTAACCCTGACCTTCATTCAAAGTCTGCATTGAGTATGATTGGAGTTTCGTTTGAGCCTGGAAGCTGATTGGAACCCCCCACCCCCCCCACCCCCCCCCCAAAACTCCCATTTTACAGCTACCCAAAGCTGACCACTTTTAACTGAATGATGTTAAGTAGTGCACTCCTAGGTAAAAACTACATTCTGATGCCAAATATAAATCACAAAGAAGAATTTTCACAAAATGTGTGCATATATCTATGAATGTATACATTTAGCAACATGCAGAGTGAGTGATATCATCACGACGGCCAATCAGCTATCAATTTGCATTGTTCTTCATAAGGTACAAATTAATTAACCATGGTCGAAGATAATACTCTTAGTATCTATTTTGAAGAACGCCTCGATTCCAGAAGACAGCTGATCGAATGTTTCGAGGACAAGGCAAGGATAAGATTGCAAAAGGAAGGTTAAACTAGAGAATGAATGTCATGATAACATCACAGACAACTTAGGTTTCCTGAAGTAACAAAGGGTCTGACTGGCTCGACATGTGTCACCATCAACAAGCGCATATCCGGGTGTGAGGAACAAGTAATGGGAGGTACTCTCTGCCTCTCTTAAGTGTCACATTACCATCTCACAGAATATTCCTTTAATACACCCAAGTTAAAAAATTGTGCTATCTAGCCATACCTGTGTCTGATCATACGGGGGGTACTCAAGTTTTAATACCATTGAAGAACTCACCTGAGTGGGTACATACGAAGTCCATTCTCAAGGCCAGGTGTGTAGGAGAGGAATGCTGCAAGGCAAGTCTCAAAGACCAGACCAGTGTTCAGAACCCAGTTACTGTTGGGTGGACAAAAGATCAACATTTAACATGAAAGTTAAGAACAGAGAGACCTACTTCAATGCTCCTTTTTTCTTTTATTACTTTTCTCAGTTATAAAAAATACCTGTTTTGTCAATTTTTTTGTGAAACTGTTTCAAGTTTGTCTATGTATCTAAGTCATTATAGCATGTGCCCTATACTGTCATATATGGTAAACTACTGATAACACTTATTAACCCATCACATGACTTTAGGTTAAGGAACTTTCATTGCAACCAACAATCTTCCTATATTTCAATAGCACTGTTTCTGAGATATATAATAGTTCTGGAACTTCTTAACAAAAGTAATTCCACCTCTTATTAAAGACATTAAACCCCTTTAATCAGCTCCAAAGAAGCAAACACAGCAAATGAAATAATTTTACAAATGCCAATACTGTATTTCACATCCAAATGTCTGCAATAAACTCTCCCAGTTCCTTGAAAAGTGGTTGATATCGTAGTGTCATAGCTGAATGTACGTTTGTATGTAGAAAGATATTTGGTTTTAAGGCTTGGATTATTGTACCTACTGCATGGCTGGGAAAGGTTAGGCTTGGATAATAGTACCTATGGCTGGGAAAGGTTAGGCTTGGATTAAGTTACTTATGGCTGTGAAAGGATAGGGCAGCCAAAATATTATTCAACACAACATTCAGCTTGGCTCAAGATAATTTCTTCATTACTCTGTTGGCATTTCCTAGCAGTAACAAAACTTCTCAAATATCATGACTTATTTTTTCTTATCAAGTCGTGGTAGGGAATGAGTAGTAGGAGGTGGTTACCTCATGCCCTGTTGGACGATGGAGTTACGTCGGGTCTTGCAGATGATGACGTCAGCCCACTGTACAATGACAATACTGACAAAGAAAGCAGTATGGCAGGTATACTCCAGGACTTTCCTCTGGCCATAAGACTGAAACAAGATGAAAATAAATTGGCTTATGCACAAAAAATGAAAGGTATTTTTGCTAGTAGTTTCCAAATTAAACCAAAAAATTAAAATTTTAAAAATAAATATAAAAATATATTTTAAAAAATGTAACAAAATAAATTAAATATATATAAAAACATGTATAAATTTAAAAAAAGAAAGAATAATAAACCAAATTTCTTAAATGTATTATTCCGTTCTTCAAGTTTATAAAGGTAGAATCATTTCTCAGGAAACATCCCCCCCCCCTCGTGAATGGTATGTGCTTATAGTCTGCATCGATAAGATTGCATCACCATCCATCTTCTTCACTAACATTCATTCACAATAGACATCATGCTCTCTCTCTGTGGGTTACTTCCCTTCTATGTAGCAACTTACCCACTGTTGGCCATAAGAGTCCTCCAAGTTGTTAATGGAGATGTCATCCCAGTTCTTTCTGATATTGAAGAGATCGTTAGGCAGGAAGCCGTTGGCTCCCATGATACAGAAGTAGGTGAAGAAACCAGCAGAGGCCTGGATCATACCAATCTGACCGTAGGACATTGAGATTAGACTGTATAAAAAAATATATATATAAAAAAAACTATATATATAATAAAATTAAAAAATACGAAAAAATCAAACAAAGCATGTCTTGAATATAGGACATTGAGATTAGACTGCATAAAAAAATATATATATATAAAAAAAACTATATATATAATAAAATTAAAAAATACGAAAAAATCAAACAAAGCATGTCTTGAATATAGGACATTGAGATTAGACTGCATAAAAAAAAATATATATATAATAAAATTAAAAAATACGAAAAAATCAAACAAAGCATGTCTTGAATATAGGACATTGAGATTAGACTGCATAAAAAATATATATATCAAAAAATATATATATCAAAAAATTAAAAATGAAGAAAATATCAAACAAAGCATGTCTTGAATATAGGACACTGAGATTAGACTGCATAAAAAATATATATATAAAAAAATATATATATATAAAAAAATTTAAAATGAAGAAAAAATCAAACAAAGCATGTCTTGAATATAGGACACTGAGATAAGACTGCATAAAAAATATATATATAAAAAAATATATATATATAAAAAAATTTAAAATGAAGAAAAAATCAAACAAAGCATGTCTTGAATATAGGACACTGAGATAAGACTGCATAAAAAATATATATATATAAAAAAATTTAAAATGAAGAAAAAATCAAACAAAGCATGTCTTGAATATAGGACACTGAGATTAAAAAAATTGAAAAGAAAACATAACTCCAAGAAAAAATCCAACATAAAGCAAGTGTAAGAGACTTGAATATTCACTGTACATTGGAATAATGTTATCCCTACGTCTGCCTAACCCATGAACAACTATTCCTCACAATAAAGCAAATATAAGAAAATCTCAGAGACACGTGGGAAATCAATTTCAAACTGAGGGCAATGGAAAAGAAGTGCTTGCCTAGATGTCCTCAATGCAGGTGTCTGTGATTCAACAACTCACCGTTCATTGACGAGCTTATCGTGTTCGGGGTCACGAGGCTGGCGCTTCATGATGTCACTCTCAGCTTCTTCGTAGGCCAGGGAAATGGCAGGCCACTAAGGAGGGAAAAACAGACAAATATGTTATTAAGGTCTCAGCTTCAAGGGTAATGGCAGGCCAGTAAGAAGGGAAAACAGAAAAATATGTTATTAAATCATATTAATTTTTTCCCCAAAATATTCTTGTTTGGCTTTTCATATACATCAGTTATATGCAAACACAGGTCACTCACCAAGTCAGTTCCGAGATCGATGCAGAGGATGGTGACTGTTCCGAGAGGCAGGGGGATACTCAGCAGGATGAAGATCAAGAACGGTGAGATCTCTGGGATGTTACTGGTCAGAGTGTAGGCAATGGACTTCTTGAGATTGTCAAAGATCAAACGACCTGTGGGAAACAACAAGTCAGACGATATGATGGACGGACAGACGGCAAAGATTTAACAGTCTCAAAATAACTCAGAGAGAAGAGAGGAGAGTTAATCATGTTTATTGTAATGATAGAGAAGACCAGGTTGGGAAATTGAGACGGGCAAGATTATACCAGATGCAAGGTACTCAGACCAGAGTACCTGCATATGGACAAAATACTAATGCCATGACTATGCAGAGTGTTAGCTCAGTGGTTAATGCCTGTGCCTTCCAATCATAAGGTCCCGAGTTTGAGTCACTCCAAGATTAATGTATGTCGTCCAGTTACAGAGTTGTTGACAATTCATGGACGTTAAATATAAATGTAAGAGACTGACTTCGGTCAGCTTGCGGCATTGATAAGCCAATGAGGCTTTTTCGCCAGTCCCTGCTTGCAGGAGGATCTTAAATACATACATACACATATGTAAATACTGTAAAATACTGTGAAATGTCATCAAAATTTGCTATCCTTCTCGGTCAGGCTTTTCATTTGTACAGCTGGCTAAGATTTTTCACCGGCAAAAGCTGAAGACTGATTGTGTGTTAGATTCTAGTTATGCTCCTCCTCCTCAGGTATGAGATGACAAAAACTGACCTTCTTCAACACCAGTTACGATGGAAGCAAAGTTATCATCCAGCAAGATCATGTCCGCTGCTTGCTTACTGACATCACTTCCTGCGATACCCATGGCGACACCTGATGAAAGGAAAAAGACAAAAGTGATCAAAATGTGATCAAAATGAAGTAAACAATAACCATTATTCCACACATGTAACTTATAGACAGACTTCACTATCCAGCCAGGAATTAATTCATGGTTATAGTAGTTACAAGCAGAGAGAAGGGAGAAAGAAGAAGTGCATCAATGCTCTTTATGTTACACCCCCCCCCCCCTCCCGACAGGAACAACAAATTATGACCAAACACCACTAGCAACACTGACTGATCCCCACAGAAGTGTACATTGGTAGGCATTGGGAGTGGAGATGAGTGAGCCCACTAAGTACAAACTGTCTCATTCATCCATCCATCCTCTTACAGAAACAGGGCCACTGATATAGAGGTTACTTGGGGGACCTTCATCATTTCTAGAGTTAGAATGATATTTTAATACATTCTCAGGTTCGAGGCATTACTTTCTATAATTATGTAACAGTTCATATTTTAAATAAAAAGCAGCTCATCCTTTCAATTGCCATACATACAAAGATACAAACAAAGATACATACGTACATACATGCGTACAAAATAAATACACATACATACATACAAACAAACAGACAGAGATACATAACAGACACACATCCATTCACACTCACACACACAATAGTTGCCACACATGGTTGGAATGTAAAAGTTGTACTAAACACATCAGAATTGTTCACGTCACTAAAGAACCACTAAATAAACAGCCTTTGACTTTACTGCAGATCTTAGATCTATGTGAAACAAAAGCAACTCTGGACCCATGCCCTTACCGATATCTGCTTTCTTGAGAGCAGGGGAATCGTTAACACCATCTCCAGTGACAGCTACGATAGCTCCGGCACGCTGGCAACCTTCGACGATGATCAGTTTCTGCTGGGGCGAGGTACGGGCGAAGACGATCTCCGTGTGGTCGGAGAGGATGGCATCCAGATCTTCACGGGGCATGTCTTTGAGTTCAGATCCATGGACAACAATAGCCTTGGCCTCTCTGATATGGGAAAGGATGGAAAAGGGGAGAGCAAAATGACAAAGGTTTAGAGACATCAATTAAACCTGTATTTTACATTGCATCAAACCTTTGACTGTGAGGCATGTAATCTTTACAACAATGGATGATTACCCCTCCATCTTACTACTGTGATGTTTTTGTACAAGTAAAATGAACAACAGAAAATTACAGAAATTCACAAACCAGTTTTTACTCTTCATGATCCATCTTGGCCCAAATAATTACAAAAATTTATCGGATTGAACCCCCACTAAGATAAGTTTCATACACCAGACTAGCATCAACCTTTGTCAGATTCCAATGGGCTGACTCAAGAAACTTGACAGTGTCTCTATCCCCTAGGCAACCTTCTCCTCTCCACACCTACCCTACCCACCCCCCCAACCCCACATCCTTCCTGCCTGACCACCGGTGTATGTACACTCACCCCTTCGGGACCTCTTCCACTGGAATGTTGCGCTCGAGGGCAATGTCTTCACGAGTCTTGTTCCCCTCAGAGATGATACCGACACCCTTAGCGATGGCTTTAGCTGTGATTGGATGATCTCCAGTGACCATGATAACCTGAGGAAATGAAATCAGGATGATACACACATTTGACAGAGGTATCTAAAGGAGCAACAAAACGACCACAGCATATGCCGTATGTCCTAGACATTTTATGTTAATGTGTAAAGTTATCAACAGCAAAACCCAAAACTGCTATACACACATCTTAGCAATTTGACCATTTTGCATAGGATTTTACGATGCGATACCGGATAAATGATTCCCTGGCTTATGTAACGTCCTTACCTTGATTCCGGCACTACGGCATTTGCCCACAGCATCCGGTACAGCGGCACGGGGAGGGTCGATCATAGACATCAAACCTACAAAGCAGAGTCCCTCAAGAGGGAAGTTAACTTCCTCAGCATCGAATTCAAACCCTTTTGGGAACTGGTCGAGGGGAAGCCAAAGGTTGCAGAATCCTGTGATTGGAGAAAAAATAGTCAAATTTCGAAACAAGAAGCAACAGAGACTTTAAACTAGAGCACCAATGGTGCAGAAGCTCATACCTTTTCGAGCTGAAAAATGTAGGGCCCACAAAACCAATTTTGGGCCTGTGAGGGATAACCCCCCCCCCCCTCAGTTAGCAGAATCCTGGCCACACCACTGGCTATAATTCCTATTTTCCCCTTTAAATCCTATTTTACCCACTCTCTCAAACAATACCACTGGCCTACCCTATTAAACTTTCTCCCCTCTACCTTAGCAGACATAACAAGCACTCCCTACAAGACATAACTTCACAAGCTGCCTACATACCTCAGGCTCAAAGACTTCTAAGAATCGGCAAGTGCTGATTGGCTATAGGGCTCTCATGCTTACAGTTCAACAGTTAATAACAACTCCCAGTCCTGCTTTAATTCCACTAACAGCCTCTGCAGAGCTTAACCACAAATGTAAACAAACACTGCAGGGATTAGGAGACAAATTAAAGGAGCTTTGGCAAAAACTGAAGGCTCAGATTTTTTTAAACAATGGGGATTAATTGTAATTAATTAACTTTTGACCAAAAATTTTTAGGCATCACCTTATTCATACACAATCCAACAATCATCAGTTCAACTTTGAATATGATCCATCAAAATCTTGAGGAGATTGAGATATTTGAAAATATTACAAAGAATGACCCCCGATGACCCCCTAAATGACCTTTGACCTCAATTTTCCAAACACCCCTCTTGGCTCTCATCCCAAGGAACATTGTGACCAAGTTTCATTATAATTGGCCATACACTGTACGAACAGGAGCAATTTGAAAATATAGGGCCGCGGCCCGGGCCACAAAAGACCCCTAGTTGATCTTTGATCTCAAATTCATGAACACCCTGAAGGTAAAACTACCATAGCACTATCGTGACAAACCCTCAACATTGTACCATGGAATCTGTAGGAGAAGAAGCATTTTGCGTATTTCCACAAAATGGCCCATTACGGCCCACAGGTGACCTTTGACCCCAAATTTTGGACCATCTCTGATGGCCCTATACCCAATGGTCCTTGTGTCTAAGTTTCATGAAATTCCATCAAACACTGTGCGAGTGGGAGCGGTTTTACCAATTGTTGACGGATAGAGTGATAGAGGCCGCACTGTAACAATAGCTCACACCAGCATGCTGGTATGAGCTAAAAAAAATTGATTAAAAATCCATTTTAAGAGCATACAACACAATTAAAAGACCAAAGTTCATTTTTCTGCACCAATCTATGTAATCTACATCTTGACTGTGATGGTTCTTAACTAGAGAAAGGAAATCAAGAATTCCAGCATGACAACATTCAAAAAACACATACAAAAGTCAAAACATTAAGTCCAAGCAGTCGGTTACACTACAACTTACAGTATCTATCCATCAATTGCAACACGACAGTAAAATATCTCGTTCGTTTGTTGCATCTTCCCCAACGAGAGGGACTAAATAACTCGAGGACAGGTATTGCTTTTGGACAGGAACATCAATGTTTACCTTGACTACGAGACTAAAACACACCCAACATGTAAGGACACCCAAAAATTATTTGCGCATCTTA
This sequence comes from Apostichopus japonicus, assembly GCF_037975245.1. NCBI lineage: Eukaryota > Metazoa > Echinodermata > Holothuroidea > Aspidochirotida > Stichopodidae > Apostichopus > Apostichopus japonicus. Next base: position 20,816,597 of record NC_092572.1, read on the forward strand.
GAATCAGTGTAGAGGAATTGTTGTCGTCAACAACTACGACCAATCCTGAGCTACACCACTCCCCCTCCCACCTTCCCCCACCTCCCCCTTCCCCCACCTCCCCTTCCCCCACCTTCCCCCCCATTCAGTACATTCATAAATGGATAATGAATGCCTCACAGATAATGAAACAAATTTCTTTACCAAGGACACGTTCACCCAGTCCTCCAAGCTCCAAGTAAGCGTTGTTAAAGGCAGCTTTCATATCTTCTTCAAGTGGCTGTTCCTTGCCGTTAATCATGATGCTGGTACAGCGGTCCAAGATACGTTCGGGGGCGCCCTTCATGACAAGCAGGTGGCGTTCGTCTTCTTCAGCCTCGTGGATGGAAACCTTAAGAGATGAAGCAGATGGAAAAGTTAATCAATGTGGAATACTGCAGGAGTCCCACAGAAAGAAAATGTGCACAGAAATATTATAAAATGGCAGGTTTGATCAAATACGTTATTTAGAAAAAATATAGACTAATTTTTATGAAGTTAATGCCCCCAAAAGAAGTTCACTTTCAGGAAAGAAAGTTCAGTATCCTTGCAAGTTATTATCTTGTAGTAAAGATCATTTCACTCATAGTCAATATTTTAGAATCTTCTTATTTTGGAGAGTAGGTTTTAGATTTATGAATTACTTTATTCATAAGATGATTAAAAGGAAATAGCAAAGATAGGCTGTCTGGGAAAAGCATTCCCTTGGTCAGAGCAAAGATAGGCTAGCTATACTAGATAAATCATTCCCTACCTACAGAGACAGCTGCCAATAGTGTGGGCTATTTGGTAAGAGCAAAGATAGACTAGCTATACTAGATAAATCATTCCCTACCTACAGAGACAGCTGCCAATAGTGTGGGCTATTTGGTAAGAGCAAAGATAGGCTAGCTATACTAGATAAATCATTCCCTAGATAAATCATTCCCTACCTACAGAGACAGCTGCCAATAGTGTGGGCTATTTGGTCAGAGCAAAGATAGGCTGGCTATACTAGATAAATCATTCCCTACCTACAGAGAGAACTTCCATACCTGATATTTGTTGGTAGAGTTGAATGGGATTTCGGACAGTTTCTTGTGTTTCTTACGATAGTCGCTGACGTTGTACATGGAGAGTTCAACGCACTTCACTAGGGCAGACTCCGAGGCATCACCAGTAGTATCCCTGAGAACATTAAAACAAATCATTTCAACATTTACACACAGAATATTTGGAGGACAGACGATGATGTACTTTAAATGTATACAAATCATTTACATCATTCATTATCCTTCCATATGACCCACTGCTATGTGTATCGTCCAGTATATCGTCTTGGTAACCAACGAATGTTCAACCATTATATTGCAATCATCGCTTCCCTCATCAAAGTCTCATATTCAAACATTTGGTTGAGTGTTAGCTCAGTGGTTAACGCCGGCGCCTTTCAATCATAAGGTCCCCGGTTCGAGTCACTCACAGATTACTGTATGTCGTCCAGTTACAGAGTTGTTGACAATTAACAATTCATAATTATGGACGTTAAATATGAATGTAAGAGACTGACTTCGGTCAGCTTGCGGCTTTGATAAGCCAATGAGGCTTCTTCGCGAGTTCCTGCTTGCAGGAGGACCTAATATACATATACATTTCCCATGCATACATACCTATTGTCACTATTCCGGGTCACAATTTGCTGGAATGTACTAAGAGGAATTATGTTACCATCACATTACGACAATTTTAAATGCAAAAGAAAGTATGTGGGTGAAAAAGCATGACAGGAAATTCTTAATGCTAAGGGTGCACTCACTACCCTAATACCCACCACCACCACCCCCCCCCCCCCTCTCCTTCTCCTTCCACTTCTGATGCGTGTAGAAATAAGAAACTCAGTCATTTCTGTTTCAATTTTTATTGACTCCTTTCCTCAAATTAGCACCTACCTCTTCAAGATTGGTACGTTCTCCTGTCCGGCCTTGAATTCAGAACGGTTACACAAGCACGCAATCTGGGCCAGGGCCTTCCAAGTCTCGGACGATTTGTCGAGCTGTCCACCTAGACAAACGAAAGAAATGACCCAACAGAAGAAAAATATTAGATAACTGGGATGAAGATTGGAGCACAGTAGCAAAAACTAGATGAGAAATCCATTGATACCATCTACCACTGAACTTAATGAAAGCAAGATTTAGGGGTTGATTCTAAATTACCACGTAGATGACAATTCTCACCCCCCTCCCTCCCCCCCCCCCAAAGGAAAGACACTTCTGTTCTACTGCCTAATTCTATTTCAGACAAATTTGCCACTTCCCTGAGACAGACTTTCTTCTCCAATCCATCCACAGCTTCCCCTAATTTCAAATGACCCAGTGGGTTGTTGGATCAGTGAGAATCATGATATATCTATATACATATTCATGGAGTGTTAGCTCAGTGGTTAATGCCGGCGCCTTTCAATCATAAGGTCCCCGGTTGGAGTCACTCACAGATTAATGTATGTTTCCCAGTTACAGAGTTGTTGACAATTGACAATTCATAATCATGGACGTTAAATATGAATGTAAGAGACTGACTTCGGTCAGCTTTTGGCTTTGATAAGCCAATGAGGCTTCTTCGCAAGTTCCTGCTTGCAGGAGGATCTAAAATACAAACATACATACATATTTCCAAAAATAACAACTAGCTCCTAGTCAGTAACTTTTCAAATATAATATATCTGTTGACAACTTTTTGAAAACTATGCCACAAGTGTCCTCCCAATATTTCATACAGGCCTCAGGGTATGTAATTCACCTGGTATGGCCAAACAGCATGCTATGCATAAAATGGGCAAATTGATACACAAATGCAAAGATGCATAGCAAGTTTTGTACACAAGATTGATCATAATTTTCTCCAAGAGCAACAAGAATAAAAAAGAAAAAAAAGTTATCAAACTCAATTACTGCTACAAAATATGTGACCACTAAATTATTCTCTGTGGTCTGGGAGACAATAACGTACATTATTACATCATTCGGGATGCCAATCATTGACCCACAGCTAACTGCAGGTCAGTGATATGCACCTTTAAATAAAAATTAAGTTTGTTTGAATCAAATGTCCCAGAAGATGTACAAGCAGACCATCCAGAACATCATCATCAAAAGCCAAATTAATTGCTCAAGGAAATAATTATGGCTCATTAGGAAGAGAGTAATTAATTAATTATGGAAGAAGACAGGCAGCATTTCGGATATATGCAGCATTATGAAAAAGACTTTTCAATACAATTTGCACTCTCATGGCTCAAATATTTTCAAATTACAGTCACCGCTTAAAATGATTAGTGATGAAGTTAGTTATATCAGCTCAAAGGAAAAACTCCCTTCGGAATAAGAGACGTCTTTGAATATGCCTTGAGAGGCCAAACTTCGACAGTGTTCAACTGATGATGATAATGATCCAAGGAATTTTTTCAACCCTGAAGTGCGTTCTAGAATTAATTCAACCCTGGAGTGTATTCTGGTAAAAAAAATCATCTTTTTTTTTTCTCTTTCACAGCACTCAACTTAATAACCCATTTTCTACATTACTCCCGAAAGAGTAGACTTTGGTAAATTTTCAAATAGTGTTAGAAGATAAAAATCCCTTAAATAACAAGCTCGGTCATTTAGCTTGACTCGTCAAGCTCTGTTTCTAAGGCTTAAGAGGAAGGAAACAAGTTTTTGGAGCTCTCCAATTACTTTATATATATATATATATATATAAAATATTTTCCAAGCTGAAACCAAAATTTTATTATGAATTTTCTTTTAATGGAGGAGTTTAATTTTTATGAATCACATCAGGTCATGATCATGCATGCAGGTATGATGTTAGTCTCCACACTTCATGTATACATTGCTGTTAAGCATTCCATACATAAATTGCATATATTACAGCCACTACTACAGCTGGCTATTCAAAGAGACCAAGTTGTTAATAATCTCAGGAATGGCAGGAACGATAAGAAATGAATAAGACCTAACTCAGTCAGCAGAGCACAAGACTCTCCCAAAGTCTAGGATTTTTAAAACTGAAAACTGTTCCAGTCTTTTCTTCCTTTGCTCTTTCACAACTGTCAGGGGTTTTCCTTTAAATCCAATTCCACTATTGGTAAAAACACATATGTGGGTACTGAAAACACATATGGGTACTGAAAACACATATGGGTACTGAAAACACATATGGATACTGATCATGTCATGTCATGTCATGTCCGGATAATGGATAGTTCACAACACTGTGACACACTACTGCTCAAATATCTGGTATTCCATTCAATACATATTTTACAGGACAATATTATAAGTTTTGCATACATGCTTTTGAGCACTTTGTGGAATTTATGAGCAGTGTGTTGTGAGTGCACAAATGAACCATCCAAACACTTTTTCCATCTTATGGCAATTATTTCCCTCTGTGGGGAAATTTCATCCAGAATGGTTGAGTCCAAGGCTGTTTGTTTCAAAAACCTTGAGCTGAGAATGAAATCACTTGCAAGTACCAATGAACCACACATTTATTTGATCACTAGAGTTGGTGACCAGGACTAGCTGTGTCAACAACATTAAATGGCTACCGGAAGGAAAGAAAATTAGCAACTGGTCAAAAAGGACAGAGAGAGAGAGATGAATGCCCCGGGCATGAACTATGAATATGAAGAAAGAGGACAGATGGACATATAGCAGGACAGACGACATCACAATTCAAAAGGTGATCAGAGGGAAAAAGAAACAAACATGTGTATGAAAGACAGTGTGTACAATGTGTACAGACAGTGGAAGGTGACGAGCAAGGCTATGATGTTAATAGTACTACAAGATCATAGCATAAGAGGTACAAAACTACAAACTCGTAGTTGAGTTTTATAGGATAGAACAGGTCTATCACCTGGAAAAAATTAAGAAAAGTTATTAAAGAGAGAGCCCTTGACGGAGGGTCAAATGTCAAACAGGTGAACAGAGAGACGACATAAGAACAAGACAAAACAAGTCCGTATGACGACAGACTATCACAATAGATTGACCATTACCTCCTTCAAACGGAGGCTACAAGTCCTTCCATCCCCCCCCCCCCCCTCTGAAAAATTTACGCCAAGCTTTGACCACATTTTCCTACGAATCACTTTTGCTTCTCCGAGCAAAGAAATATGGAAATTTATGCTGATCATACAGTGTGATAAATTTTGGAAGAAGTTTAGAACAGTTAGTGTACCTCTGACAGAGAATTGCAACAACACCGCTTCCAGTTTGCTGCAATGGAGCTCAATATTTTCTCATTTGCCCAACCGTAAAACTTATCAGAGACCCTTCACAAAATTTGGTCCCAAGACTTATCTAAGTTCCAATAGGCATGAAACCCCCGAGTGAGTTCCATTCTAGTCGACTATGAGGTGATCAATTGCAACGTTACACTCTGCAGAATGATAATTATATATAGTAGGTCTTTTGAGGTTGCTGCCCCTCGTCTTTGGAATGCACTACCACTTATACTGAAGTCGTGCTCCAGCATTTTGACTTTCAAAGAACTCCTTAATACTCATCTCATGCGTGAAGCTTTCAGTGATTTCGATTTAATTTAAGTTTTTCTGTTCTTTTACCTTACCTTTTGTTTTTTCTATCTTGCGCCTTGAGCACCCCGCAGGGCAGATATGTGCGCACTATATATCGCTATTATAATTATTATTATCATAGTTAGATCTCTAACAATGAATGCAACAAACAGTCAACACAATAAGTAGTATTCTATTTCTGGGACTGTTCCCTTACCCCGCTAAAAAACACAAAAAAACAAAAAATAGGCAAACAGAAGCAAAAGAAAAGTTAAAGGAAAGAGTGAAAAGAAAGTAAAGAGGTAAGAAAGGGTAAGAAGAGAAAGAAAGGGAAAGTAAAGGAAGAGCAAAAGCAGAGGAAAGTAAAGCAGGGTTAGATGATGATGATCCAGTAATAATAATTGCTGCAAAGAGAGCCAACCACCAAGTTATTTAGGGTCAGACTAAGCCAAGCTAAGTATTTCATAATCTGACCAGGTATTTGCAGAGGTTCGGGTAAATTACAGCAGAGCTTGCAAAATCAATGTTTGAGAGAAAAACAAACCGGCCACTTCCATCTCATTGAAACCCGAGCCCTCTTTGGTATTACGACCTGATGGTGAAGAAAACTACCGCTGCTGAACATAGAGATATTCATAGGAAAAAAACCACTCACTGAAAACACTGTTAATGCGTAACATATATCAAGACAAGAGAAGCAGACTAAATGTGTGTGTGTGTGTGTACCACTGGATGGTTGTAGCCGAATGCCTATCCTACAAAAATGACAAATGATGGAAAATATTCATGGAGCAGGAGTTCTTGATGGCCAGCCATCGGGGAAAGATCCGGTCCACACCTGTATTGATTTCAGTTTGGTCCCTGTAAAATATAGTCTTGCCACAGTAACGAACTTATCGGGTATGGGCCCTTGAGAAGACTTAGGCTTGAGTAGCATACCGGCCTGTCTCAGTCTAAGGTAGCGGGAGTTTGGGTTCTCTCTGGCCATTGACTTGGGCCAATTTGGCCCACGTAAAAATTGAAAATTCCTGTCACAGAGACCCCAAAAGGAGGAGGAATGACTGTCTCTGACAATCAGGGATTTTTTTTTTACTGACCACCTCCTCAATATAAACTAAATGTGTTGCATCACTCATTAACTCATTCCTAAACTCTCTTCCTCAATCTTCTGGACCTTCAAAATTCAACTGAGTTGTTGACCATCGTCAATGAAGGAAAAATGCTGAAATTTTGCTTCTTCTATTTTTAAAACATCGAGTCAAGGTTATATATAGAAGATATCACTCCATTGGGCTTAGCAGTGTGTTCACACTTTTCAATAACAAATTTATCAGTTTGGCTATAAAAAGGTTAAAAAATAAAAATAAGTGGAAATTTATGTAAACACACTGATCCAACATATTAAGGATACTAAGTAATAGCTCAAGAACTTAACTTACCAACTCACAGACCAATATAATGATGATCATATGGCCCGATGCCAAGGTCTAACTTGAGGCAAACCCATAAACTTCATGTAATGATTACTGAATATTAATAAAGTTGATCTAAATATAACAAGGCGAATCATGAATATATCAAATGATTTATTTAGATATCGTTTTAGGTGTGTGAATTCCTTAATTTGTCAGATATGATTTTACAGTGTTTTGTTGGCTAAACAAAGTGCAAAAGTGCTGTTTCGTCATGATTCAATTATTTTTTTTTTAAATCTATTTCTGGAACACATGCCCTGTACAACATCAAAAGAGGAATATGGCCCTCCAAACCAAACCTTGATTGTCTCACGTGATGAACCAACAGGCTTCAAGGATAATAAATCTTACCTACACCTGAATCAAACTAAGATTGTAATAATAGTATGATGATCTTCCTTGTTCCAGTAGGTCTCCCTCTTAACATAAATCTCTTGGGGTGAGAAAACAATACCAGTAAGCTTCAGTACAAATAACCAAAATAACTATTGACTGAGCAGGTAATGGAAATTAACTTTGAACAATTATCAACCTTTTCTTGTTACAAAGCGCAGATGGTTTTCTGACTGGATCCACTTTATGAAACCAGTTTGCTAGGTTCCCCTCACCTCAACTACCCACCCACCCACCCACTCCCATGAAAGAGGATACCAAGATCCACAAAGCACAAACATGCAATTTCCTTGCAGGTGATAATGATGTAAAGGTCACTGCCTCACACACTGCTGCTTTACCTGATTGATCTTCTGTGGTGTCAGCCTCCATGATGTTGTTGTCGTACCACATGTGAGCAACGGTCATACGGTTCTGTGTCAGGGTGCCGGTCTTATCGGAGCAGATGGTAGATGTACTGCCCAGGGTCTCCACAGCCTCCAGATTCTTGACCAGACAGTTCTTCCTGGCCATACGTTTAGCAGTCAGTGTCAAGCATACCTGTAAGGTGGTAATAAAAAGAAACAAGAGAGGAATGTAAAAGCATTAGCCAATGCAGCAGTGACTGGCCAGGAGTCACAGATATCACATGTCACAGATATCCCTCTATATTACATCCAGCAGTTAACGTACCTTTCGTTGTCCGCCTATTATGAGAGTCTCTCAAGGCTTCACCATAGACTGCAGGTCAAAGATTTGTCCCGTTGTCAGCTGTTTACTTGAAACTTTCCTTAACTTCCAAAGACAACAAGCGTTTCTTTTCTTTCTCTCCTCATTACTGAGCATGTTTTAAAACAACAGCAGTATGCTGTAGACTTCTTCCCATTTAGATTTTCACATACGGACTGTAACTAAGATTTTGCAAGGCACTGCCCCTTTCCCAACAAAGTTTTCACTAAACCTTTTCCCCCAAACACAAGGATTCCAAACACTCATTTTAAATGCTAAAAAAGAGTTCCTTAAATTGTAGTGAAATTTTTATGTCTGTTTTTGGTAAAGATTACCGGACCCAGGATCTTTTACCAGGATCCAACAACCCATGCCCTCAGAGATATCATTCAATACGTCTGAACGTGCCATATATATCATAATACTCACTGTGACGGTAGCGAGAAGTCCTTCGGGTACGTTAGCCACGATGATGCCGATCAGGAAGATGACAGATTCCAGCAGGGTGTAGTCCAGGAGCCACGAGAGGATGAAAAAGCTGACGCCGAGGAAGACAGCCACAGATGTGATGATGTGGATGAAATGCTCAATCTCCTTTGCGATGGGAGTGTCCCGCACGCTGAGTCCAGAGGCCAGGTTAGCAATACGACCCATGACAGTGTTGTCACCACATTGGATGACCACACCACGGGCGGTACCTGAAACAACACAAGAGAGTGTGTCAAGGTCACATTCGTGTATTTGCTAACAAGTTTTTTTTGGGAACAAAATAGCGGGGAACACCGTTGCTTTGTATCTACGAAAAGGACCGACCATTAGAGCCTGCGGTATGTCCTGCGCAAAACTACCAACTGAGCTATCAAGCATCCTTGGTGACGATTCTTTCGTAACCGCTTCTTGGCTAGGGGATGTCAGACTGTTTGGTGCTGACTGGGTCACCATGGAACACACTCCAATTCAACTGAATGCTACCTGCAAAGTGGTTGGCAAGCATTTCTAGAGAGTAATTTCAAGGGGAAAATTTGGCATCTTCACCCTGGTAATATTATGGTAGCAGAGTTACAAGCCCAGGGTTGCAACACTTAAGTTTAGCTATCTGTAACTGTTTACTGCCAATTTGTTTTCAACTGTGAATCCTTATTGAACAAACTTTAGGCCAAATCAAAGAAGAAAAAAAAGAAGAAACAAGAGCCCAAGGGCACTGCGGTTCCTTGCTTGGGGTATATGACAATACACATAATATTATCAAGCAAGATTGGGCTCAAATAGTCCAAGTAATTGTGGTCCTACATGTTCCCATAAAGTAACCAACACTATAAGCCAACACTTTTGTGATCACAAAATGTGATCGGATTTTGGATCAAAAGGCACTTTTGAGATCTAAATATGGCGTCGAAAATGTAAGAAATATAAGAGACCTACAAGCGTGTCAACAGATATGATAATATTGGTGACCTCAGATGACATGACCTTTAAGTTTCAAAATGTTCCACCACCCTGTTCACAACTTGTCCAAAAATATCAATCATGTCACACCTTGGCATTGAGATTTAATTGCATTAAATTAAAAAATAAACTTTGAACTTGTATACATAACTTCACACACAAAGGTCACCCGAAGGTCAACCAATTGACATTTTTGATCGGTGAGACCTAAATTAGAGCATGACTGTAAAAATTCAAACATTTTTTATTTGCCCATTTTCTCCCCCCAAAATACTACTTTTTTTAACATTAGCTGACCTTTGGTGACGTTGGACCACATGACTGTTAGTTTGAAAATATTCCCCTATACCATTTGCAACTTGTCCAAAAAAATAAACCTTGTCACACCTTGGCACTGGGAGTTATTGCATTAAATGTGTGAAAATTAACTTTGACCTCATATAACTTCTCACACGAAGGTCACATGGGGGTCAACCCATTGACATTTATGATCAGAAGGTACCTTTAACATCTGAAAATAGCATCGAAACTGTAAAAATCCACAAAACACGAAAAGATCACCAGAGGTCAAATTGAGGTCAAGGGTCACCCAGATGCGGGTCGACAATTGGATTACATTGAAGCAACTCCCAACCCTAACGGACAATTTGTTCTCAAGTTACCGCAAAAATACTAGTTTTTTATCATTAATTGACCTTTGGTGACCTCGGATCACATGACCCTTAAGTTTGAAAATATTCCCCTATACCATTTGCAACTTGTCTCAAAATATCAACTGTGTAACACCTCGGCACTGGGAGTTATTACACTAAATGTCTGAAAATTAACTTTGACCTCATATAACTTCGCACACGAAGGTCACACGGGGGTCAACTCATTGACATTTAAGATCAAAAGGTACCTTTAACATCTGAAAATAGCATCGAAACTGTAAAAATCCACAAAACACGAAAAGGTCACCAGAGGTCAAACTGAGGTCAAGGGTCACCCAGATGCGGGTCGACAATTGGATTACATTGAAGCAACTCCCTACCCTAACGGACAATTTGTTCTCAGGTTACCGCAAAAATACTAGTTTTTTATCATTAATTGACCTTTGGTGACCTCGGATCACATGACCCTTAAGTTTGAAAATATTCCCCTATACAATTTGCAACTACTCCAAAAATATCAACCTTGTCACAACTTGGAACTGGAAGTTATTGCATTAAATGTCCGAAAATTAACTTTGACCTCATATAACTTCGCACACGAAGGTCAAATGGGGGTCAACTCATTGACATTTATGATCAGAAGGTACCTTTAACATCTGAAAATAGCATCGAAACTGTAAAAATCCACAAAACACGAAAAGGTCACCAGAGGTCAAACTGAGGTCAAGGGTCACCCAGATGCGGGTCGACAATTGGATTACATTGAAGCAACTCCCTACCCTAACGGACAATTTGTTCTCAGGTTACCGCAAAAATACTAGTTTTTTATCATTAATTGACCTTTGGTGACCTCGGATCACATGACCCTTAAGTTTGAAAATATTCCCCTATACAATTTGCAACTACCCCAAAAATATCAACCTTGTCACAACTTGGAACTGGAAGTTATTGCATTAAATGTCCGAAAATTAACTTTGACCTCATATAACTTCGCACACGAAGGTCAAATGGGGGTCAACTCATTGACATTTATGATCAGAAGGTACCTTTAACATCTGAAAATAGCATCGAAACTGTAAAAATCCACAAAACACAAAAAGGTCACCAGAGGTCAAATTGAGGTCAAGGGTCACCCAGATGCGGGTCGACAATTGGATTACAATGAAGCAACTCCCAACCCTAACGGACAATTTGTTCTCAAGTTACCGCAAAAATACTAGTTTTTTATCATTAATTGACCTTTGGTGACCTCGGATCACATGACCCTTAAGTTTGAAAATATTCCCCTATACCATTTGCAACTTGTCTCAAAATATCAACTGTGTAACACCTTGGCACTGGGAGTTATTATACTAAATGTCTGAAAATTAACTTTGACCTCATATATAGTTAACATACAAAGGTCACCTTGGGTCAACTTATTGACATTTTTGATTGATGAGACCTAAATTAGAGCATCAAACTATACAAATTCAAACATTTTTTCTTTGCCCATTTTCTGCCCCCAAAATAATAGTTTTTTAACATTATTTGACCTTTCGTGACCTCGGATCACATGACCGTTAAGTTTGAAAATATTTCCCTATGCCATTTGCAACTTGTCCAAAAATATCAACCATGTCACACCTTGGAACTGGGAGTTGTTCCATTGAATGTCTGAAAATTAACTTTGACCTCGTATAACTTCGCACACGAAGGTCACACGGGTGTCAACCAATTGACATTTTTGATCGGAAGGTACCTTTGATATCCAAATCTAGCTTCAAAACCAAACATTTCCTTTTTTGCTCGTTTCCTCCCAAAATAAGCACATTTTTTCTAATGTGACCTTTGACCTTTTGACCTTGGTTTCAGATGTAGTTTAATCTCCTGATTCCAAAAAACAAAACGAAAAGTCTGTACAACCATCCTAACTCCGACCGAAAAACTTTGACCCCATATAACTTCGCACATAAAGGTCACACGGGGTCAACCCATTGACATTTATGATCAGAAGGTACCTTTGACATCTGAAAATAGCATCAAAACTGTAAAAATCCCAAAAAACACGTAAAGGTCACCAGAGGTCAAATTGAGGTCAAGGGTCACCCAGATGCGGGTCGACAATTGGATAACATTGAAGCAACTCCCAACCCTAACGGACATTTCCTTCTCAAGTTATCGCAAAAATACTAGTTTTTTATCATTAATTGACCTTTGGTGACCTCGGATCACATGACCGTTAAGTTTGAAAATGCTCGCCTAACCAGTTCACAACTTGTCCCAAAATATCAATCTTGTCACACATTGGCACTGGGAGTTATTGCAGTTTTAATATTTTCGGTTTTTGGACCATAACTGACCTTTGGTGACCTTTGTGGGCACCAGAAACAATAGGGCACACCTTCTCCATATGGCGGATCTATAGTCCAAGTTTGGCCTCAATCCAACATTCCCTTATTGAGATAGAGCGTACCCAAGCAAGTGTCACAGACACACACACACACATACATACATACATACACACACACACACGCCAACCTGACTGCATAGGTTCCTTTTGCTAAAGCAAGGAACCAAAAAAGGAGATGCCATCATTAGAGAGTAATCCATCATTGAGGCTGCTCACCTTCTACAGCATTAGTAGAGAAGAATCCAATATTCCTGGTTTCCAGAGGGTTATCGTTGGTACACTCAGGAGATCTGGATTGAGGTTCAGACTCCCCGGTCAATGAAGAATTGTCAACCTTGTTTGTGAAGCAAAAACAAAAAAAACAAATGTCAGGATGTCCAGATAAGGTTGTGTATGAGTAATCTGAACATCTAGATATCTAATAGTACTAGTACTACTACTAACACCAGTACTATCACTACCACTACTACTAGTAGTACAACGTGTAGTTAATGTTTGAATCTTGTATTGCTGTATAGTGACTTTATGGTATTTTTGTATACATCTGTTTATTTTTACTAATAGCACTTCCAATTGTGCTACTACTACTGACACCTGTACTATCACTACCACTACTACTAGTACCAGTACTACTTCTAAAAGTACTAGTACTACTTCTGACACCAGTAATATCACTACAACTACAACTAGTAATACTACTAGTACCAGTACTACTTCTAATAGTACTAGTACTACTACTACTACTGACACCGGTAACATCACTACCACTACTACTAGTAGTACAACTTCTAATAGTACTAGTACAACTATCAATACTACTAGAATTAATACTACTAGTACTAGTACTACTTCTAATAGTACTAGCACTACTACTAACACCAGTAACATCACTACCACTACTATTAGTAGAACTACTTCTAATAGTATTAGTACAACTATTATACTACTAGTATTAATACCACTAGTACTAGTACTACTTCTAATAGTACTAGTACTACTACTGACACCAGTAACATCACTACCACTACTACTAGTAATACAACTACTAATAGTACTAGTACAACTGTCAATACTACTAGAATTAATACTACTAGTACTAGTACTACTAGTACTAGTACTACTTCTAGTACTAGTGCTACTACTACTGACATCAGTAACATCACCACTACTAGTAGTACTACTTCTAATAGTACTAGTACAACTATCAATACTACTAGAATTAATACTACTAGTACTAGTACTACTTCTAATACTACTAGTACTTCCACTGCTACCACTTCCACAAGTACTACAACTATTACTACCACTGTACCATTACGCGCAGGTTATGTTATGGCTGGCCCTGTCATTAAGGCTGTATGTTTCTTAAATCTTGGCATGTCAGATGCAAGAACATTTCTCAACGAAACACCAGCGTAACATAGATCTTTTATATCAAGCATTAACTCATGCCCTACCTTGAAACTCCTGGCTTCAACGACACGAATGTCGGCAGGAATCCTGTCGCCACCTTTGACCTCCACCATGTCACCGATGACCACAGATTCAGCATTGATGGTCATCCATTCACCGTCACGGAGGACTAACGCTTCCTAAGAGAGTCCAAATTATTCCCTCATTACATTTCATTTAGATACGGTTTCTTAATGTACATTAATTTTACCAGTACTAGCATGAAATTTCATCCTAAATGAATACTGTGAAATTTGTTATTAATAGCTGATGGGGGGGGGGGAGCTTGATCTTGGGTTCATTAACATAGGATCTAGTTTCTTTTGCTTTCTTTGCATTTCATCCCATACTATGAACGGAGAGAAATCTGAATGAGTCATCTTAACAGTTTGATTTTCATCTTTCAAATACCTGGTCATGCGCTCACCGCCTGACCATTTGATTTTCTTAAGATAACACATCTTTACCAATACCTGGTCAAGCGCTCACCGCCTGACCATTTGATTTTCTTAAGATAATACATCTTTTCGAATACCTGGTCATGCGTTAACCGCCTGACCATTTGATTTTCTTAAGATAACACATCTTTTCCAATACCTGGTCATGCGCTCACCGTCTGACCATTTGATTTTCTTAAGATAACTCATCTTTTCCAATACCTGGTCATGCGCTCACCGCCTGACCATTTGATTTTCTTAAGATAACACATCTTTTCCAATACCTGGTCATGCGCTCACCGCCTGACCATTTGATTTTCTTAAGATAACTCATCTTTTCCACACCTGGTCATGCGCTCAACGCCTGACCATTTGATTTTCTTAAGATAACTCGTCTTTTCCAATACCTGGTCATGCGTTAACCGCCTGACCATTTGATTTTCTTAAGATAACTCGTCTTTTCCAATACCTGGTCATGCTCTCACCGCCTGACCATTTGATTTTCTTAAGATAACACATCTTTACCAATACCTGGTAATGCGCTCACCAACCCGACCATCAATTTCCTTGTATAACTATTTCACTGAATTCTTCAGTCTATAACATATATATGCTAATCAATGGTGTTGGCATTTACCTGCGGTACCATATGCTTGAAGGATTCCATAATCCTGGAGCTCTTAGCCTCCTGGTAGTAGGAAAAGCAACCAGTGATGATGACTACAGCAGCCAACACTATGCCAAGGTAAAGCTGTCATCACCAAAATGAAAAAAGAAAAAAAAATTGTTACGATTTAAAATGCCAAAACGAAAAAAAATGTAAAATGAGGGGAAAAGCTGCATTTGAAGATAGAAGAATAATTTTATTGAAATTTGAACATGGTTGGGCATGACTGGACTTTCTGCAATATTTGTAGTTGGAGGGGGGGGCTATGATATATGGTTAAAGTACCATCTCATACTACTTATAGGCTTTCACAGCAATCACAAATAGTCTGTGTGTAGTCAGTGTGAATTCTAAGAAGTATTTCAATTATATACTCACAATAGGCAAAACTTTTTGATAATTATCCTTTTACATTGAAGGGAAAGGAATATTTATACTGCAATTCCTGTACATATATGCAAGAGTAGACTCTGTACGGGATATGTGTGCATGAGTGTGATCATTCTTTCCCATTTCCGAAAGTGAAACCCCACATTTTCAAATGTTTCGTTGTGACATATATGCAATAATTAACAGTCTACTGCAGGCATCAGTGAGACCATTGCATGCCAACGCATGGTATGAAAGATTATCCCACTAATGCCACCAGCCGTAAAGGTGGAAAGAACGGGGTAACTTGACCGACTGAAGTAATCAAAGCCCTTCGCACATCTGCCTCCTTTAAGTAAAGAACACAGAAAACACTCAATATGAGGAGACTGCCCTTCTAAGTAAAGGAAGAATCGAGACTCACGTTGTCTTTTTGCGGGTTCTCCGAGCTAGAAAACTCAACAATAACAGCAATGAAACACAGGACGGATCCAATCCAGAGGAGGGTAGCAAACCCACCAAAAAGTTGCTGGCAAAACTTGATCCATTCTGGGGTGGTGGGAGGGGGACTCAGTGCATTGGGTCCATCACGTTCCAAAATCTCAGCAGCCTTTGCTTTGGTCAATCCCTAAAGGGAGAAATTCAGAATGAAAAGTTTATCCCGGCCATTTTCATCTTTAATTTAATCTGTAAATTACTAGTGTTTCCACCGGGAAGCAACTTCAGACTCAACTTCTGGTCACTACAGCACTACTACTGCTGGTGGGATTTTTCGCCATCGGGGAGGACACTGAAGGATAGCTTGGAGTGCCTTGATGAGAGCTCATTTAGAAGTGTTCTAACCGTCAAGTACATGCTTTGTAGATCTTCAACAACAAATTCCTTCCTGTCCAGCACCACAGAAAAACCGCACGTTTGGAAATATTACAATAAACTGAGAAAAACTCATACATTGCAAAGGCCGAGAAATTATTTATTATTTCATGGTGTGATCGACTGAAGTAATAGTTCCAACCCAATATAAATGTAATGTAAACAATATTAGCTAGTATGTAAAATATATTCTATGTGAATTAAAGCAGAATGAGTTGACATGCATGTTCACCAGACAAAGTGAAATTAAACCTTAAAGGAAATTTGCATGTTCTCTTTTTTATTTTGTTGCTCATCTCTGATGATCTCTCTCTTTTCTCTTTCTCTTTTACTCAGTCTTTTACAAGTTGTGTTCTGTCTTATACTCATTTCTCACTCAACCTTTCTCTCTGAAGAACAGTTTACAACTGACCACTGTCTCTAGAAACACACTATTCTGTAACTCAATACAATACATGCTAATTTTACATAACAAAAACAGAATGATTGGGCAAACAATAGATGGCATTTTGAAAGCATTTGCCTATTACATAACATAGCAGGTGCAAAATTGTTAGACTACTCTACTCTCTAGAACAATGCATTTAGCATATGAGTGTAGCTTGTACATTGTGCCACTAATAGCATACCTGCTCAAAGTTTGTTTCCAACCTGGCATAGAGTTCTTCAAGACTAATGATGTGCTCATCCTGAAAACAAACATAAGAAGGAAGAATGAAGCTTTGAAAAACATTGCTTTATTTTTATTGCCAATTGACTGCACTGATCCTGACCAACAAGTATTTTATAGCATCGAAACCACTAGCCTCTCCCTCCCTCCCTCCCTCCCTCCCTCCCTCCCTCCCTCCCTCCCTCCCTCCCTCCCTCCCTCCCTCCCTCCCTCCCTCCCTCCCTCCCTCCCTCCCTCCCTCCCTCCCTCCCTCCCTCCCTCCCTCCCTCCCTCCCTCCCTCCCTCCCTCCCTCCCTCCCTCCCTCCCTCCCTCCCTCCCTCCCTCCCTCCCTCCCTCCCTCCCTCCCTCCCTCCCTCCCTCCCTCCCTCCCTCCCTCCCTCCCTCCCTCCCTCCCTCCCTCCCTCCCTCCCTCCCTCCCTCCCTCCCTCCCTCCCTCCCTCCCTCCCTCCCTCCCTCCCTCCCTCCCTCCCTCCCTCCCTCCCTCCCTCCCTCCCTCCCTCCCTCCCTCCCTCCCTCCCTCCCTCCCTCCCTCCCTCCCTCCCTCCCTCCCTCCCTCCCTCCCTCCCTCCCTCCCTCCCTCCCTCCCTCCCTCCCTCCCTCCCTCCCTCCCTCCCTCCCTCCCTCCCTCCCTCCCTCCCTCCCTCCCTCCCTCCCTCCCTCCCTCCCTCCCTCCCTCCCTCCCTCCCTCCCTCCCTCCCTCCCTCCCTCCCTCCCTCCCTCCCTCCCTCCCTCCCTCCCTCCCTCCCTCCCTCCCTCCCTCCCTCCCTCCCTCCCTCCCTCCCTCCCTCCCTCCCTCCCTCCCTCCCTCCCTCCCTCCCTCCCTCCCTCCCTCCCTCCCTCCCTCCCTCCCTCCCTCCCTCCCTCCCTCCCTCCCTCCCTCCCTCCCTCCCTCCCTCCCTCCCTCCCTCCCTCCCTCCCTCCCTCCCTCCCTCCCTCCCTCACCTTCCACCCCCTCCCACCACCCCTCACTCCCTAGCAAGAGATGAATGACACATCATTTCAAACACCATCATCTTCACCATTAGCAGCGCTGACAAATGTTTCTTTCCATTTCAAAGATAACAAAGCCCATTCATAATCTAGTACATAAAAAAAATAATTTGGGCACAATGCAAGAATATTTTTGTTTACATATTGTAATGGGTATTAAAACTTTCAGGTCATTTATCTAATTTTTTCTTTCTTTTTTTAAACGCATATATAGTAACTTTAAAACAGAAAATGATGCTATTAGGGCTTTTTCTTTCTAAAAGTCACTTGCACAAACTTTCTTGAAACAAAAACTAATTCACAGGAATTAAATATATTCAATATGCAGTTAATCTGATTAAGGTAATCTTCAGGATTAAATTAATCACCAATTCCATTTCCTTCTTCAAGTCATCAAGATCCTTCTTTTCTCCCTTCTTCTTCTTCTTGTCCTTCTTCTTCTTCTTACCGTCGACACCGTCGACGTCAGTCTGCACGGCCACGCGGTAGCTGTCATCGCGCTCCTGAGGGTGAGAAAATATCAGCAGATGAATCTCTCTCTTCCTCCCAAGGATGCCCCAAAATATCAAAGTCGAAATGTAATATTAACGTCCGACAAAAAAAGAAACTCATTTTAATAAGAGCAAGAGTAAAATTCATTTTTGATATATAGATACTGTACCTACAGTTTTCTTGTTTACCAAAATAAAACATGAACCTTTTCTTTTCCGGACATAAACAAAAAATCATGTGCTACTACTGTAAGTGTCCACCATGTTTCTCATGGGAGACATCGATGACGACTTCCCACATCTCAGTCCCAACCAATTAATTAATTGTTATTTATCAATCCATTGTTTGGAATACATTCTAATGTTAACCCAAACCCCCAAAATGCTCTTTATAACTTGACACAAACAACAGCTCACCAATGGATGACATATAAGTACTACAGTATGTTACTTTCAGGCAATAAAAACTGTTTTTCTGCTTATAATTTTTTTAAGAAAAGTCACCCAGGAAAGAACCTGGGCACGAGAATCAAACTACAGTACCCAACGACTGATCCGCTCTCAACCCCAGTCCCCTTGCATCGGGACTGTGACTGTGTGATCATCGTCAGGTGTTTATCACGATTCCCCTCAAAGGGCACAGATACTACACATGATCTTTCTGCTGATATGTATAGATTGACTGAAGAGTACAAAGAAAGGTTAAAGTGGAATATAAATCTTTATAAGCAGGACTGACCACAATGTTTCTTTTGACAGTCTAAAGCAAGACCAAGATTCAATATTACCTATATTTTAACTGTAAGGGGGAGGGGGGGGGGCTTGGGTAATGGATACCATCAATTATACAGTACAGTAGATCTGACATTCCTCAAGCTATATATTTTTGAATGGGCCGCCACATGCCAAGAGGAAGCCATCACATCAGTAGTACACTACATACTGAATGCCACAGAACCAGAGTACAGTATACAGGTGTAGCACTCAAAAGTGCACTCACAAGAATTGAGTTATGGTTGTGCAAAAAAAAAAATATTTAAAGGAAGCTTTTCCTCAACCACATGTACCAAAGTCTGTTTAAACCTTTAAGGCCATACCACCTGCTGGAGGTCAAATTCTCACCTGTCTGAGGTCATATTCCATGTACACAAAAGTTGTGCTGTATACAGTAGCTGTCATATATGTACAATAAATATCTTGCTACTGAAGACACACATAATAGTCAATGCAGGTACAGTATGGTAGGCTACCATATACTTTACAGTAAAACACCTTCTTGCATCTCCCTAACACAATCCCTTGTTCAAAGGTAATCATGTTATGTGGCATCATGTATGTACAGAATTATCAATTTTAAGTTCAGGTGCCATCAGAATATTTTAATTTTTTTAAATTATGTAAATATCCCATTCATCTGGTCTAACTTGAAAGAAATATGTCACTAAAAATAAATGGCCTTCTACCTCCACCACAAACAATAAGATTCTTGTACTCATTATATGGAAGCCACATACACACTTTGAGAGTCAATTAAGTTTCCTATCAGGAGATATCCTATTTACAAGGACTTCAAGTTTTGACCCCTTGGTGCCCTGAAATGAACTCTGACCTTAACCAAACTGAAAACTTCTGTACAAAAGGCTATCCTACTAAGCGTATATGAGCTCCTTTGACGCTCAGGTTCTTTTCACATTTTCCCCTCTGCTGATCCCAAATGACCTTTGACCCCCACCCAAAACAATAGGGTTCTTATACTAATTATGGGGAAGCCACATGCCAAATATGATAACTGCAGCGGTAACCTACCTTGAGATATAGTGCGTACAAGCTAGGGCATTACATACATAAACGAATACATACATACAGTATTGTAGCATGTGATTGCAATCAATCATATTCCTACACGCACAATTTGTACATGTTTATATACAAATGCTGCCTGGGTGAGTCGAGTGCAATCAGCATTGAAGATTACTGTACGTCATAGCATCTGGGTAAAGCACCTTTCTGCCACCTTATATGATGGCTATTATCACTGTAAACAGATAGTCTACAGAAGTACTAACTAAAAAATACTAAAAAATAATCTAAAACAATGTTTAAATTTGCAGGATTGGTTCATACTCAATTTATCTCTAGTGACATGTACTGTACTGTACCGTCAACTTGAACAAGAACTGAACAATATACCAGCAAGGTTTATCAGTAGTACTGGTAACACTGGAAACTTTCCGTTCCCACTGTCATAGACAGTGGGCAAGGGCAGAAGATGGCTCTACTTCCTCAGATACACTTATCACAAAATTAAAATCCCAGACAAAAATATCCAAATAATATACCTCCAAGGTGATCTCATCCTTCAAGGGATTATCCCTGCCTCCTTCTGCCGCCCCAGACATTTTCCCTTGTAGAAATAATTAACCACAAACAAAGATCCAAAATGGTTCCGGTAACTCCAAGTAAACAACTCTGGCAATGGTGATGCTCAATGCTATGTTACAGTATTGTACGTGGATCTTGTACACCCTTCTAAGGTATAATGTGTAATTCTGTATGATATATGTATAAATCGACTAGTTCCCTTCCTTTTCTAGTTCAGGGTGTGTTTGGCCCATTAAAAGAATCCCTACTGACAAGAAGGTTAATCTTTTATACCAGTAGCTTGCTGAGAGTAATTCATTCATTATTCTGCACTGGCAAGCTGGGGGTCATGACCCCATAGCAGGTGCACCAGTTGGGTTTTAGTCCATCAAACTGTCAGTTCTGGAGCATTGATATAAACCTACTGTAAACCAGTACCCTACTAATGAAATGGTACAATCCACAAGGAAGCACAATTTAAAACCCTTCCACAATGTAGCTTTCACCTTTGTGCCTTACTTGCAAGTAACAGAGTCACTGACAGACAGACAGTCTTGAACAAAAGGGAATTGTCAAGGTTAAAACAACTGTAGTACTGTACCTTGGAATATTGCCCACAGTAGCCCTGGGCAGTGAAGCTCTGCACTTACTATACAGTTTATTACTATATACTACACTAATATAAAGTCACCTCTATTAGTATAAATTACAACTCCAATGTGTCCAATATGTCACAGCACAGCCAATAATGGGAAATCAAGCTATTTGTGTTGAACCAAAGTTACAAACAGTCCAGGCAGAAACACAGTACCGCCGTATACATACAGTATGCTTCATACGTGATATAGCTCATATTGCACAGTTTACACAGGTCCAATCTACATACCTGTAGTTAGATCTATGACACTAAATTTATAGCATATATATAAATATACATTAATACAACATATTTTTGGTCCTAATCCTATAAATCAAAATAAGAATCTTGAGAGGTAAACACTCCAAAAAATTCAGGCAGTCCCAGCATTGATGCTACAGTACAACTTTAAACTCTGTGGAAACAGCAGAGAACCTGCTATGACTGCAGATAAAAAACTTCAGTTATATTTTGCATCATGGCAAGTTTTTGCTCTAGGAATTTTATTTACCATAAAATACGAAAAGTGGTATACATGTTCAAACTTTACATCTGTTCATTAACTTTTGCAGTGCATTGCCCAATAATGCCCATTTTACATCTCTTTCTCTCTATCATATTTACCAGTACTCTGGCACACTGTGGCATATAAACTTGTGATGCTTATATGTCATGCTAGCAGGGGTTCTATGCATATTAATTCAAGAAAGTATAAGGTAGAGATCTACAGTAATAACCACAATATGCTAGATCTATCTAATTACCCCATACATGAGTAAGAATAATGTACAAATTTGTAACCATTTTGTGCAAAACATCACTCAGACTACTGTATAAAAATCAGCCGGAGTGGTATATAATGTACTGTAATAATCTTATCATTGAACACACATCAGCTGTTTTGAAGTACTAATTTTAGCATCCCTTCGTACAGTTCAGCAGTAACACATTTCTCAGCTAAAGTCACAGGCTGTGATGAGCATGTGAGGTACACACTTCACAGGCATTCCCTCCCCTACAGTAAATACACAAACACATGATCTGTTGGGATTTTGAATCACAGGTCATTCAATCACCTGAATACAATACTAAATTTCCTGTTGGAAGTGAAACGTTTTCCATGGTGAGGATCTATCCAATTAATGCTAGGCGATATGTAAATTGGGAGTGGAACGCTTTAATTATTGTGCAAACGTGTGAAGTTATCATCACTGAATATTCATGGAGGGAATAACTTAAGTGTTCAAACTTTGTATATGGCACTTTGCAATGCTCTGAACATTGTCTCTTATGAAATTATATAATTGGTTCCTGTGTAAAAAAAAAAGGAAGAACCAGCTATGTCCAGTATACTTTACAGTAAGTCTTTGGATAATTTGTATAGCAATATGACCATTTGAGATGCGATACTGGATAAGTTATGACCTGTTCATGGCTGCTGAAATTACAGTAACTCCAAAAAAGTCCTATTTCTTACTACTATCCCTCTTCCTTTCCCTTATGTCTTTACCTTTCTTCTAACCACTCCCATTCCCCCACCCCCTCTCCCCCACCCCACCCCCTCTCCCCACCCCACCCACTCTCCCCACCCCACCCCCTCTCCCCCACCATACTCTATCTGTCCTCTCCCACTCTCTGTGGTGGTTGAGAGTAGCATTTCACAATAAAGCATTATGCAAGTCATCTGGTCATTTGAAGAGAAGCTGATAAGATTTGCCTACAATCTCTATTGTTGAGCAACTTAGCTGTACTGTACATAAAGTACTGTATATAAACAACCAAGAAACACTGTACTACAGTGCTGATGTCAGTCAAACAAGCTTTCAGTAATGCATAATGTACCTTTCTTGTACTCCTTTCTGCACTGAAAAACAAATATTGTGTATCTACACAAGCCTTGAGATTGCAAATTCCCAAGCAGCTCAGGGAGAAGCAGCCAACCAATCACAGACAAGGACGAACCATCTTATCAGCCTGGTGGATTCCTTCAAGTTAACTACTTACTATCTTAGAATTAGATGCAGCTTCTCAATACCAACAAGGCTACCCACTGCAGCACTGTGCACTGTATACTAACCATAGGTCTACTGTATGTGTAAAGTGGTGTATATAATTAACACGGAAAGCTTTGTGCACATACATGTACAGTATTATATATAATACCTTAGCTA
Organism: Apostichopus japonicus; assembly: GCF_037975245.1. Classification (NCBI taxonomy): domain Eukaryota; kingdom Metazoa; phylum Echinodermata; class Holothuroidea; order Aspidochirotida; family Stichopodidae; genus Apostichopus; species Apostichopus japonicus. Next base: position 20,840,361 of record NC_092572.1, read on the forward strand.
AACATGTATAATGCTAGTGTTGTAAACTGTGCACTTTACTGTACATGTGTAAGATAAATGGGGATTTCCCACATTATTAATGCAATGTGCAATAAAAACATGAATAATGTGCTTCCCAATCTATGGTACATTTATTACATGTGCAGAGTATAGCTCTGATGGATACTATTTACTTACCATATTTAAAGGTTTGTATGGCAATTATTATGTTCAAGAAATGTTTTTTACTTAGTTACATTTGGAATTTTGCAGTTTTCAAATTTAGATGTATGCTAAAGAGGCATTCTAGATGTGCTTTTTGAAATGGACTTGATTGACTGTAAGGGATTGGTTGGAGTACTCATCATAATTTTAAAGTAAGAACAAAACTTTAATGGATTTATTTTAAATAATTTTAGTGGAAAAAGGAAGGTCAGTAAAAAAGACAACCATATGATGTAATGGACTTAACCTGTAAGTCTTGGAAGAATAAAATAACTAAGGAAATTATATATGTTTGTCAATTAACCATCATTGCCCAATTCCTCTCCCTTCCCCTTCCCCCAACCTTCTCCACTAGGTTTGCAATATTTCACAAATGAGAATTTCCTTTATATTCTTGTTCATGAAATCCAATTTCAAGGTTGCTGCCATGTGGCTTGTTGTCTCTTTTCTCCCTAGCATATGCATGGGCAACTTTGTTTCACTTTTGTAGTAAGCACTAGTCAACCACTTTTGCAATTGATATCAAGGAAATTCACATTAATTTATGCACCATCATGCAGGAAATGTGTACTTGTGACTAACCACACTTCCTTTAACTCCAAACTAGTCACCATGCTATGCTCTCTGTGTTACAATGTATGGTGGGTAGGGATTCATAGAATTAAGTACAGTACGAATTGAACAACCAACTACCATTATATTGTGGTGTCATCCCATACAGCTTGTGTCATCCTATACGGCTCATGCCATCCTATAATGCTAATGCCATCCCAGAGGGCTTGTGTCATCACATAGGGCTTGTGTCATCACATAGGGCTTGTGTCATCACATAGGGTTTGTAAGTACTGCATACCAGAAAGGATGGGTACAATAATAGGACATGATCACACACACTTTAATATGCAAAACATTTACCCTAATATATGCAGTATAGGGTCAGTAAATGAATAACGGAAAGCTAAAAAGGAAATGATATTTCAAAAAGTTTTTTTTAAAACAAAGGGTCCAGGCAACTACAGCATAACCACTCCTATGTAAACTAAAGCTATTAATTAACTGCTTCTTTCAATATGGTGCAACAAGAATCTCTCATTTTTAAATTCTCAGCGAATCTTAAAGAGAGAACTATACACACACACACACACATGTATGCATTAGCGAATGAATCTGTACTATCCACCCATTTGCCATTAAACTAGCCAATACCCCTGCAGCCATTGTAAAATAAACACCAGGGATTCATCAAATGGTGATTAGAGATGCAAACCTGAAGAGTTCACTTGTTGTTTCCATTCTTTACTGTACTGTACTGTACATATAAAACCACAAACTCCTTGTGCTCTCATCCAGAACCCTTTGCAGAAAATGCACACACACACTATGGTGCCTGGATTAGTGTGCACCTTCTACTACTGTATCACTATGCTCCACACAATGGCAAAATACCATACAAATCAACCAATCTGTTGAACACAATATAAGCTAGCGATGAGTTTAAATACCAGATTCCAACCCTCTGAATTTTTTGCTTGGATGACACAAGTTGTGGTTGTGAGCTTTATTCAAGAAAAGACAAATGAATACTGTACTGACTGGGCTACTATTTCAGGGAATGATATATATATATATATATATTCAAATTTTCTGCATCAGTTTTGATAAATGTTTAAGTTTAACTCAAGACTATAAAATACTCTGGCTTCCGTGTATAAAATCTCCTACACATCTCTGCACTTGTATAGTTCACTTTTCTGAGCATATATTGCGATGAGATTCCAGACAAATTTTTCCACGAAAGTTACAAACTTATCTGAGGAAGAGAGCTACAACACGTTTCTTGTTAGAGTAAGGTTAAGAAGGGGGAAAGGCTTGTTCTTATTATTCTGACAGTTTAGTACTGTCAAGTCAGTTAAACATCACAATGTGATCCTTGTATCAGCAGAACATTTAACTCCAAAGTTCCTAACTGCCATGTTTCTACACCTACTGTAATGTATGGGGTGTAAAGTCAGTATTTATGTGTTAACTGCTCTTTCTGCCTGTCGCTTTCTCTGCCTGAACATCTTAAAATGTAAGATTAGCACTTTGTGAATAAATACCAATACTTTTACACACATGTATTATCAACACAACCCTTTAGAGATACCATGTATGCATACTATGAGGAGGATTACAAATTCCATCTCAGAGAATTGTTAACCTTTGGCCTAGTCCCAGAACTGGTTTATTTGCTTGTCACAGAACTGGTTTATTGCTAGTAGGGTAAAAGGTTGTGTGCAGTGGTTCCATTCCCTTTACAGGAGGTCCTTTAACAGATACAACAATGTTTGCTTTCCACTACTGACAAGCCTTAAACTTTGATGGTTAGTACCATTTTGAAAAAAGTGTAGGTAAAATGTTTGTCCTTCAGCCTGCTATGGGGTAATAGGTCAACTAAGGCAAGGAGACCCAGCAGGTTTGAAATTTATTCCTGCTATGCAACAGGTGTGGTAGGCATGAAATTGAAGAGTAGGTTTGGAATATTCTCGCAAATTAATGATCATGACTTGTCAGCCCCCCCCCTCCCCCCCTCTGGATATTTTTACTATAAAAAAAAGGTCTGACTACTTAAGAACAATGCACCTATATATTAATTGCATCATATTCTAAAAATAGATTGATACTATTATAAGATTTTAGTGGGTATTTTGTCAAGAAATTCTATTGTACTTTCAGTGGTGCACAGTTCTACAACAGATAATAAGTTAATATAGTCCTTCTGTTGTCTCTTTGTCCCTGAAGAGAAGTGAAGTGCTTATCAAGGATAAAAGTATGTGTAAAAGTAAGTTGGCCTGACGTTTCGATCCTAGCAGGATCTTCTTCAGAGGTTTTTTTTTGTTTTTGTTAGCCTCTGAAGAAGATCCTGCTAGGATCGAAACGTCAGGCCAACTTACTTTTACACATTCTATTACACAGGCTCTCTAGTGGATAAGCAGTTTGCTAACAGTTTTATTTTATTTTGATTTACAAGGATAAAAGTATTCAACAAGTTTCTCTCGATTTGCTTTCCCTTTTTTTTAAGCAAAATCTGCTACATGAACAAATTCAAAAGTTGCATGGAAAAACATATACTAATATGTACACAATGTGACAATGGTCAGGTTTGTAAGAATACCTAGTTTGAATCATTTGTTTTTCAATTACAAATGGAGTTTCCAAAGGTGGTGAAGCACAGACAGACTGTATCACTCACAGATACAGTAGTTTCTTGGCTTAAAACAGCCCCAAACCACAATTCACCCACAAGTTATGCAAAACTTTTATTTGCTTGAGATGTTGGATGGATCAAATTTGTACACATTGGACTTTGCACCATCCTAGGTAGACAAATAGCACTAACAAATTTTATCTCTTAAGTACTAGAAGACCTGCATTGTGTGATGGAGGTAAATAATCTCAGTATAATGGTTATTGAAAGATATCAGGATAGGATAGTTGACTTTTACAGTACCATCTGTTTGCTCGACAAACACCCAAGGCACGCAGTCAACTACAGTATGGAAATAGAAACGAGTAATACAACGCACAATGTAAATTAGGCTAGAAGCAATCACATTCATGTACGTAACTTAGTAACCTTGGAAACCACAACATTTGGAAATACATCCAACAGTGAACTAAATTTGACGGGGACAGGGCTAAGGGAAGGCTGGAGAAATCCAATCTTGAACCTTGGGTATTTCTTACATAATGCAAGGATAACAAGTTACAAATTTTGTGTACTAAACAAATTTTTAGAGTTCCATTCAGATACTGTTCCTTTTTGTAGGATGAGCAAGGTTAATTATGCTCATATTTCTTAGACTTGAAAATTGTTTAGGATTACTACACAAAACAGCTGCAGATTCCTATATACTGTATATACAAATATTGTCTTCATATGAGGTACACTGCAATGCACTGTTAAAATACAGAGACAGTGAAACCATACTTGCTGCTTCTTCGAGTTCAAATAACTTAATCGGTCAGATGTGCTGTAAGTACTTACGATCACTTTTACATCACCACTTTATATGCAATTCACAATAGCTTAAATATACCAAATTGCCATGTAACTATCAACACTGTTTGTCTTCAACCTACAATAGCATCCTAGGCCTAAGCCCATTTCACAAAGCTTGAGAGCCAATGGTGTCTCCATACCTCATCCTTCACTTTAAACATACTTGATGGACCTTGTTTAATATCAAAGTTCTGGATTGGTTCCATTCGATTAAATGTATGTGGGAAGTGTATATGAGTAAGAGATGCATATTCATGGCCCTACTGTTTTCTGTCCCATAGGATCATATGATTTCATCAATGGCTTAAACAAGTTCTGCCAAAATGATGTTTGGCAGCCTAAATGCCTCCCATCAATATGAACTGGGCCAGAAGAAATGTCCCAAAATGTCACCTAGCAATGCACTTGTGTTGAAGTTTACTGTACATTAATTTTGGTGATGATTTGTGGAATTATTCATGATTAGGCCTTGGCCTATTCCTAGGTCCAATGCTTCAAACTACAAAACCTATGATTCCTTACAACAATTTCAGCCACTTTTGGTAAGGCTTTGTCAATTTAAATTGCATTTACAAGAAAGCAGTTACAATTAGACTTTGAAAACTGGTTCTAACTCATCCTAAGTTAGACCAACAGTAAGTTAATTCCTAGGCCTACTACTATAGTACTACAAGTACAAAGTACTACAAGGTTAGGTTTGGACAAAATTACTGCACCTAACTTTAGGGAAGTAAGGCCTAGGGTAGTTTTAAAATGACCAAGGTCTCAATTACTGTTCATGATTGAAGTACCATTCACCAAAACAAAGCTTATGTTCATCCAGGAATAATTTGGTACAAGTACAATATGAAAGCAAATCTTGCAGCTGTCTAAACTCTCACCTAGTTCTGCGGCTTAGCCTAGGCCTAAACGTTATCCCACACACAGACACAGTTAACACTGCATAGCATACGTTTACTATGAATGGCACGCTAACGGCGAGGTTAATTAGACCTGACTATGAGTGTCTGAGTTAGTGTATGTACGGCGTTTCACGTTATGCTTAACACGAAATTTCGCTAAAAGGTATTTAAAATTGCCACATAATTTTACTGCGTTCATTCATTATTACAAGTTCTCACTTTGTACCAGTTTTTAAACGGATTCTAATTAATAAAAGTGAGAAATTTACCTCTTCTGTCGCTGCTTTTTCGTACTTAGCAGACATCTTCTTGCCGGAAAATCGATCTCAAGAATAAGAAAAATTTTCCACTGTGTATACTAATGAGGAAGCATGCGCGCATGTACCGGTACACATGTATGCATTTTCGCACGTTGTAGAATATTGCACCCTACCCGACAAATATGCAAATATTGTACTTAATTATGCGTGACGTCAGCGAGTTATTCACGCCTACCGCCTTCGGATCTAATGAACACAGGATGTACGAGCAATTCAGTACTTTATAAATAAGAATGACGAGATACTTTATGGAGTGTGCGTACGGATAATTATCCCCTTCCTGCAGAGGCATATCCAGATGTTATAACTGAGGGTCACACTGAGGGGGGACACTGTCCGAGTTTATGCTAAGTTGGACACGGGGCAGGGTACAGAAAAGCATATAGTCCGAGATGGAGGGTGCTGGGAGAAATTGAGAAATGGTGATGGAAGGTCAAAGGTGGCGGAAGGTGAAGGGGAGTTGAGGGGGTCTGGAGGGGAAGGTAAAGTGGCGGTAACTGAGAGGTGAGGGACTGGAGTATAAATGGGGAACTTGGGAGGACGGGAAGGAGTAGTGTGATGGAAGGAAGGGGAGGAAGGAGAACGGTATTTGGGAGGTTAATTAAAACTGAAGAGGATGGGCACATGATGTATTTATTCGAATGAGATCCAATAATATTCACATATTTTTGGCCTATATATGTACGGTATTTCTTGTAAGCGTTAATCAATACAAGTCCCACTGACAATTATAACAATGACATTGCACGTAAAAGTTAGCTCACGTTTAATACATCATCCCGGTACGTAGATATCTCAGTATATGTTATTTGCGTCATAATTATGATCGCAAGGTTCTTCTTACAACCATGATATCACACGGCCATGGTTGCAAGAATGAAGTTAGGCCTACATGATGGCAAAAGTGGATCATATAGCAGCCTGCAACGCGATAATCGTTTAACAAGAAAAATATTTTCCCACCCGTCCCGTAAAACTAACCGTTTCGGACACCACTCACCCCCCCCCCACCCTCCCCTCCTCCTAATTATCAGGGGCGTATCCAGGGGGCGCAACAGGCGCGCGCCCCCTATTGGCCCTCACCAAAACAAAAACAAAAATTGATGACGACTTTTTTGTGAGATGTCGGTGATCGCTCAACCCCCCCCCCCCCCTCCCGTATGCTTTATTTTTTGTTTGCCAAAACAAAGGTTCTGGCGAAGTTCGGCGGCATAATAGTTTTAGAAACATAGATGGTAATTGTGTTTGTATTATCACTATAAACACTAAGTGACATGCCAGCCATACTAAATTGTGCATTTTGTGTCCATATTTACTGGAAATGTTGCTTATTATTAAGGTCGAAAAATGGATCACATATGGCCATGGGCGGCGATCCTGGGGGGGGGGGGGAGGGGGATATATCCCCCATGAAAATGGGTGGAGGGGATGTAATACACCGTATCCCCCCACCAAATGCCAGGGATAAGAATATTTTCATGCCTACATTTATGCATCATCGTTAATGTACGGCTCTTTTTTAGCTTCATTTCTCGCCTACCATAAACGCAGTGCGATCTTTTCAAATAAAGCGTCTTTATAAAGCAAGAATAGTTGACTGTAGGCTTCATTGGCCCTATAACAACAAAAGGTATTATTGCGCCCACGGTATTGATATAGTACATATATGCACCTCATAGTATTCATATAGGCCCTATAGTAGGCCTACACACGTACATGTTCCCTCGAACAGCTGAGAATCTCATGTTACCAGGGTAATGCTTAATACACGTTTCACCTGGATGCCCTAGCAATCGGTACCTAGGAATGTAACTATGTGTAATTGTGTATTGCATGTGTATAGACCTATAATAGCCTACATGAGGCCATTTTCTTCATCGAATAATATAAAAGAGCTCTCGAACATTCTAACTTTGCGCCTGAAACAAGATTGACAGGGGCAATTTTCCCAAAATAACACCCGAAATTAAAAAAAAAAGTATTTTGGATCCTGATTATGAGATATTTCGGACATGACATCCCTATTTTAAAGTTGGGTATATGCCGCTTGGAAACCTCGGGAAGTGCCGTTTCCGGCCATCTAGAGGGTTTGTTAATCCCAAAATTTTCTTGTACGCTTCGTGCCAACCCATGGTGGCGCTACGCTTAGATAGTCAACAAGGTCATATCCCCCCCCCCCCCCACTCGGAAGTACGGATCGCCGCCCATGCATATGGCACCATTTTGCATTTCAGCCCTTCTTCGAAATCAAAAATTGTCCACCCCTCCCCTTAGACCCATCCCCCAGGACGGCGATCATTCATGCCTGACGCCCCCCCCCCCCCCCACTATTGGAAAATCCTGGATACGCCCCTGATTATTATTCCCTACCTATTTCCACTCCAAGTTGGGAAGAGAAGTCTGTAAATATGGTATAGATCATATCCAATCAGCATTGACATTGCTCTGCTTGGTAGCACATATGCACGCGTGGCTCTTGACAGCACATGAATGAAAACGCGCCCAACGTGGTCGTTCTCTGGCTTGTAGCCAAACTTTCATGCGACTTCTCTGCTGACTCCACAGTTTCCATTTAGCTAGGATATATAATTTTAGTTTCGTAGCATTTCTAAATGACATCGTTGCTGCAGGAGGCTGTTACGTGACTGTCGTTCTTTAACAATGAAGAAATGTTTGCCATTCCTTTAACTAACCCCCCCCCCCGCCCCCCGGTATGTATGATGACAGCGTTGTTATACACAAACCGTAAGTGCGGACACTTTCAATGTAACTTTGAGCAATGTTTGGGCACCGTCAATCAAAATGTGTATCTGAGGAACCATAAGTTAAGGTAAGGTGACAACATTACCAAGCTAGGCTATCAGCGAAGTCTCAGAAAGAGAGTAGTGATGCTTTCAAGGTGAGGGCACTTGATAAACTCATGGCATCTGGTGATCGTTATTTTCCACCATTAGTTTCCGTCATAAAAAATAAAAAACATGAGTGTAACTCTGGTGGAAACTAACAGCACCCGATAATGATAACGTCAAGTATGTTTGGTTTTCCCTACTCATTTGGTTGGCACTCTTTACCCGGGTGTATAAAGGGGGACCTGCGAGGTAACTTATCAATATAGTTGCATGCGTTGGATTGTGGCTGAACCCAGGGACGGTGGCGAGCAGGTGACACGTTGGTGTGGCCAACTGTAGTTAATTAAGTAGAACTGTTTTTGCTCCATTTGCAAACAACACTGCATACTTTCACAATTTGTGGTATAATATTATTTACTGTAGTAAAGTGACACATTAACTTTCAAGTTCTAGGTCCTGTAAACCTCATTTCCGATAGGTCCAGAGTTTAAAAACTTCAGAACAAAATACATCTTAGCAGAGTTTTCGCGAGATATTAACCACACCACTATATAACAAATTCATTATAGTTAAAATTAAAATTAACAATATATTTCTGGATTCAATCGTATGGTTGACTGCGTGAACAGAAAAGCTTCTGTAATAAGCAGTATTCAAATCTCATTAAGCCCATTCCCAACTAACAGTTTCATTTAAACTTAAGGTAGCCAGTAAAGGCCCCAAATTATAGTACGCTATTGTTAGAAGTTTTCAAAAAGTACTTTCCTGAAAGTCTTTACTCTCCAAATTGTTCTCAGACAGGTTTAGGAACGAAAAATGACTGAATGTCGACGTGAGGACAATTTCTTCGAACTTTGTAATAAAAACGGTTCAAAAATTTTGACCAAAGGTGACCATATTGGAATATCTAGCAAATTTGGTGCCAATATACTTGTTGAACCCCCAATATTTGTGGGAACCTTTAAAACTACAGTGTGAAAGGTTTCCCGTAATGAAGTGAGGGCGGTAATGAAGAACCTGATTACTTCGCTGATGACATTGCAAGGGCTTCTACCTGAACCGCGTAAGATTTGTCACAGGGGGCTATACTAGTGATGAGTATGGTTGGCATATAATATACATTGCGGAGTAGTCGAATGAGAACTTTATTTCAGAATACATCAAATGAAATACATGTGTTCTTTATCATTCATCATGCGAGCAGTTATTTTCGTTTAGGTATATTTCCATTTGTTATTATTTCAAGCCAACTTAAGTTACCCCAATCAGCATAATGGCACTAACCAAAGCTTCAGGTACATTGAGGTATAGGGAGTTACCCATTGCTGTAGTTAAACCACAACATATATTAACACTCAAAGACAGGTTAACTACATAATATTATCAACATTTATGTATTTAATACTTACTAATTATAACTTTATTGTTCCTTTGATAATTTTATTCTACCTGTTGAATGTTTTCGTCTAAAATTGACAAACAGTGCAGACCATACGATTATAGTAATAGCAACCTTTTTGAGAAATGATGGGCTGCCGTCGCTGGCGAAAGGATTTGTGCCAACGAAGTCTTCGGCTTAATGTGCAGCGTTTCTGTATGTTGCCGTGTTGAACCAGAGGGATTATTAGATCTTGTTGATCTGTGCACATGCATTTCAAGGTTTGAATATTTCGACTGTCTCCTATTGTTAGAAAGACAAGTCTTTCATCGATTAAGTCATATATTCCTTTTTTTTTTACTTGAGGGCGTAAACCATGTAAGTTTGTTCTAGCTTAACCTGATCGGTGGATTTTGATCATTGTTAGTAAAGAAAGCTGTTTCCCACTTTCTCCAGGCAGGTTGCAAAACGCGTAATCATCGCAGGAGGCCCTCTACCTGACTAACACAGCTGACTTAAAATATAAACTTAAAGGAGAAAAAAACACAACTACTATCATTGATCTAAGGTTGTGTGATAGAGATATTATGAACAAATTTCACAAACAGCCATGAAATTCTTCTCAACAGTTTCCATAGTATATCAAAAGTTACTTTGTGCGCTAACAATACACTTCCTCTAGTACATATGTGGATGAAATGATTTGGGTTGAAATAAAACCGTGGACAAATGACATCCTTTCATTACTCCGACATGGCAACCTATACAGTAAGAGGAACAATTGCTCAAAACCTTTCCTCTCTCTTCACCCTCCCCTACCCCAACCCACATGTTTCTTATGATTATGTTCTTATTCTTTCCCTCCGTACGAAGCATTATATCGAAGAAAAATCGTTGGTAGTATTTTAATGATGCGGTAGTTACAGATGCTGTTCCTTGATAAATTAGAGGGCGCGACTCATCTTTAGACGTTTCTATTTCATTCAGTGAATTCGAACCCGTTCATTCTGTTTAGTACCGTAGCCCTGTACCGTGGCCCTGAAAAGACATTACGAAATTTCTATAATTCGACTTTTTCGTTTCGATATCGCGATGCGTCGACGTTTTCGTATCGATGTATCGACGTTTTCGTTTCGATGTCTCGACTTTTCGTTCTGATATTTATATGTTTTGATATTTCTGTATTCTATGTTTCGACGTTTTCGTTTCGATGTTTCGACTTTTTGCACGCGTTACTCACGGCACGGTAGACATGTATCGTCTATAGACTACGTGTGTTGTGGTGTTCTACATTATATTGTAAAGGGTTGCATGCGACATACAACAGGTACTGTAACAAGATGATACCTGACATAAGGGTTTCCGAACGACAGGAGGGATGGAATCGGGTTAATTAGGGTATATTTTTATGACGGGTTCACTCACAAGGAGATTGTGACCTTTTGTATCTTATTGTACATGATATTTCTCTATCTGCAAGACAATTGAAAAGCATACTGAGTGCATCGACTGACATATCTTGACACGAAAAGTAGCGCAGCGTTCATCTAGAGTGTTACCACAGACAACATCAGTACCATAACATTTCTGCCAAGAACTGTTACAATATAACAAAGGCATGGACATTCAATAAACAAGACACTTTGAAAGCTATAGCATGTTATAAAGTCAGACTTCTGAGATATATATGTTTAAATTTAACATGCCCAAACAGAGACCCCGAATCTGTTATTCCAGACAGCAGAAACACACCTGTTTCAGTTGCAGATACATTGATTGACTGCAGGAGTAGGACTAGCTCAGTTTAACTGTCAGATTGTAGGTCTGTATTCGAATGTCTCTTAAAAATTAAGTTTATAAAACAAGAATAAATTTCAAGGTGTCAGGAAAACTAGGCCGTCAGACAACTTATCCCATGTAGAATAGATACTCCAATGTGGGCGTATCCGGGATTTTCCAATAGGGGGGGCGTCAGGCATGAATGATCGCCGTCCTGGGGGATGGGTCTAAGGGGAGGGGTGGACAATTTTTGATTTCGAAGAAGGGCTGAAATGCAAAATGGTGCCATGTTCATGGGCGGCGATCCGTACTTCCGAGTGGGGGGGGGGGGGGAAATGACCTTGTTGACTATCTAAGCGTAGCGCCACCATGAGTTGGCGCGAAGCGTACAAGAACATTTTGGGATTAACAAACCCTCTAGATGGCCGGAAACGGCACTTCCCGAGGTTTCCAAGCGGCATATACCCAACTTTAAAATAGGGATGTCATGTCCGAAATATCTCATAATCAGGATCCAAAATACTTTTTTTTTTAATTTCGGGTGTTATTTTGGGAAAATTGCCCCTTTCAATCTTGTTTCAGGCGCAACGTTAGAATGTTCGAGAGCTCTTTTATATTATTCGATGAAGAAAATGGCCTCATGCAGGCTATTATAGGCCTATACACATGCAATACACAATTACACATAGTTACATTCCTAGGTACCGATTGCTAGGGCATCCAGGTGAAACGTGTATTAAGCATTCCCCTGGTAACATGAGATTCTCAGCTGTTCGAGGGAACATGTACGTGTGTAGGCCTGCTATAGGGCCTATATGAATACTATGAGGGTGCATATATGTGCTATATCAATACCGTAGGCGCAATAATACATTTTGTTGTTATAGGGCAGGGTTGTCCAACCTACGGCCCGCGGGCCACAGTCCGGCCCGCCGCAGGGTTGCGTCCGGCCCGCCAGAGATGCTCTACGGTGCGAAATTTTAGTGAGCAGATTTATTGATAACAATTTGAAGCTATATAATCAATCATTCGAACCTTCTGGGTCCCAAAAACTGCATACAGGTCAGTTTGTGTGAGGGGGGGGGGGCGGCTGGACTTTATTCATCTGTTTTATCAGGAAGGAAACTAAATCAGAGCGCTCCGCGCGCAGTGCTCACATTTTGTTGCCTTGGGCTTCGGGCAAAAAAAATCGAAAAATCGAGCGTAGGGTTCATGCAGCCCCTTTCTTCATCATAATCATTCCATGTGGCCCTCCTCTGCAAAAGGTTGGACAACCCTGTTATAGGGCCAATGAAGCCTACAGTCAACTATTCTTGCTTTATAAAGACGCTTTATTTGAAAAGATCGCACTGCGTTAAGGGTAGGCGAGAAATGAAGCTAAAAAAGAGCCGTACATTAACGATGATGCATAAATGTAGGCATGAAAATATTCTTATCCCTGGCATTTGGTGGGGGGGGATATGGTGTATTACATCCCCTCCACCCATTTTCATGGGGGGATATATCCCCCCTTCCCCCCAGGATCGCCGCCCATGGCCATATGTGATCCATTTTTCGACCTTAATAATAAGCAACATTTCCAGTAAATATGGACACAAAATGCACAATTTAGTATGGCTGGCATGTCACTTAGTGTTTCTAGTGATAATACAAACACAATTACCATCTATGTTTCTAAAACTATTATGCCGCCGAACTTCGCCAGAACCTTTGTTTTGGCAAACAAAAAATAAAGCATACGGGAGGGGGGGGGGGGTTGGTTGAGCGATCACCGACATCTCATATAAAGGTCGTCATCAATTTTTTTTTTTTTGCTAAACTTTTTTTTTTGGTGACGGCCAATAGGCCCGCCTGTTGCGCCCCCCCCCCCTGGATACGCCCCTGCTCTAATCCGTGAATTTTTATAACACTATAAGAGCACGTAATATGACATTGGCCTATCGATGTAGGCCTGTATACGGTGTAGAATTTGTACGGTACAGTGGCGGATCCAGCCCAGCACTGCTGAAAGGAGCCAGCACTGCTGAAAGGAGCTAAGGGAGGCGCTATAGTATGTTTCCTTATATTTAAACACTACAGTGACCTTTACATGCAAAGGGTGGTACGAACCTAAACCGACCGGTTCTCCCACAATTATGATGACTATATATATAGATTTATCAAACATAAGAGAAACTTAATTAATTAACGTAATTATTTGTCCACATTTATGTTTTGACAATGTTAAAAAACTTACTTTTTAGGATTGGTCGAGTTGTCCAGATTTCATTTTTGTTTGGCACATAAGACCTATATGAAGTTTTATATGACTTAGGAACACATAAGAAAATATGGCATGCTTATAAGGTCGAAATATTTTCTTTCAATGACAAGCGATTGTAATTATTATTATGATACCTCTCTTCTTCGACATGGAACTAGCTATTGAAGAAGAACTAAAACCAAGTGGGTCGTTACTTGGGTATAGATTAATGCAACATCGCCTAAGATGTTTATATGAAATTAGAACAAGTAGAGAAACCGTGAAAGAGATCTTATCTGTTCTAGATCCAAAAGGGGTTCAATCTAGAATTCCACATATGCTGCGGAGGAGACGTTATTGGTCAATGGGACCGAATTCCATACGTCACATCGATGGTAATAACAAACTTGTCCCGTATGGTCTAGTATAATCCACGGGGCAATCGATGGTTATTCAAGGAGGATGCTTTGGCTCGTGATCGGACCTTCAAACAAGAATCCATCAATAACTGCCTGGTATTTCCTTGATTGCGTATAAGACAAGTTGGTGGGACCGCTCTTCGTCTTCGATTCGACTCTACAGAAAATGAATTTACAGCGCCACTATATTCTGAATTAACCAATGGCGCTGGGTTATCAACATTCAGAAAGTCTTCTGCAGAGAATAGAGTGATGATGGTCGTTTTTGTAAAAAAAATCTTTCCTTGGTTGGTAGATAAATCAGTTCAGGGTATGATAACATTGGGACTGCTGAATACTGCAGCTCACCTTCACAAAGAGAGTGTTCGATACTTCTTTGGCTGCATTTTGAAGGCAGCTTTATAAAGGGTCCCTAAGCATCCACACGCAACTGGTGGTCCGTGACAGACATTTCTGTGTATTTCATGTAACCTCCAAAAGGACATGAACTCAGATATTGGCATGACCGTACCTCGTTTGCTTAAGCTCAATGCCCTGCAGTTTAGAACCGACGGCCCTGTACCACGGTATGCAAATTTTCCTATTCTTCTCACTGAAGGCATAAAGTGTTCCAAAATTCAAAATTTCGGGACAATAATTTGACGTTTAAATATAGTCGACAATTAAAGTATTACACTATGCTTCAGAAGTCACACCGTAGAGCATTGTAGTATATTAGTTGACACTTACTTTATAGTGCATCTATATAGGCTATTGTAGCACAGTGAATTTATTTAAGTACATAGGTATCTTAGTAAATAAGTGAAATAAGTGAACAGGTTATCATGACATGTATTTCAGGTCACAAAAGTTCGTTAACTGTGAAACAACAACAAGAGATAAAAATGTAGATCACGAGGAAGGTGTAAAGTTCGCTACTTAAGCACTACCTCGCCCTACACATCGTTGTCACATAGGTCTTCTGTAACTCAAGCCGGTCAGAGTTAGTAGAACATTCAAACTCCGAAGTAGTTTTATATATTTTCTGCTGTATAATATTTTGGTAAGTTATATCTTTCTGCACTAATTAAGCCGATGCTTTATTAATATTAAATACATATATGACGTAGTGTTGCTAAGTGATTTATCCTAAATTATCTGAAAGTTGCCAGAGTGTGCTTGCCTCGCAACGTTGCCCTGCAAAGAAAAGTATCGTTGATAAAATAGCACAAATATTGAAAGCTGTTTGCATTATGTTTCGACGTATTTGACTATCTAAATGAATGTCGGTTTGTGTCTAATAATTTTCATCAATTCCCAGAGCATAATTTCAAGAGCTTCAAAGTATGTTAAAAGGATACATTGTAATAAATTTCTCACAAATATCATTTCTAACACACTAGTCCATTGGATTGTACCTATTATAGTAGTTGTTTAAAGAGCATCATCGCGATGCTTTCGAAATTGAATACTTAGCACCCAATTTAGTAATAGGTAAAGTATATTATTTAACTTGTTTAATACTACAACGTGTATTAATATGATAGGTTTAATAGGTTTAAAGCATTTTCATTTGTTTCATTGGTCGGTAGTTATATTATACCAATCAAAGGGTTCTAGACCAACCGAAACAAAGTATCCGTTTTATGCCAATCACCTTCATTCTTTATATATATATATATATATATATATATATATATATATATATATATATATATATATATATATATATATGTATATATATATATATATATATATATAATTAAGAATTAAATAGAATTAGAATTAATGCAACTTATCTTGACCAACAATAATCTGGTATTTGGCAACAAACACTACCTCCAAATTCATGGCACCGCAATGGGTACCAAAATGGCACCGTCTTTTGCCAACATCTTTATGGGAAACCTCGAGAAAGAATTTTTATCTCGACAAAACTTGAAACCACACACGTGGTTACGTTACATTGACGATATCTTTATGATATGGACCCATGGTGAGGCAAATCTAAAACTCTTCATTGATGACATAAACTCGTTTCATCACACTATCAAATTCACTGCTGATTTTTCTGGACATGGCATTCACTTTCTGGACACCACCGTGACCCTACAAAATTGTTCACTCAAAACAGACTTGTTCAATAAACCCACGAACAAGCACAACTACCTCTTACCAAGCAGTTGCCATCCACGTCACTGTACCAGAAATATTCCGTACAGTCAAGCGTTGCGCATTCGACGCATTTGCTCCTCTTAAGTCGATTTTGATTCACGCACTAAAGAACTGTCACAACACCTCCTAAACAGACAGTATTTTCGGGGTACTATTGAAAATGCCATCAAAAAAGGCTAAAAGCAAACCCCGTACCGAAACATTGACGTACAAAACTCGTCAAACCAGTTCCAAAAGGGTACCATTGGTTACTGAATTCCACCCTGGTCTCCCACCACTGGCTAATATCATTCAGAAGAATTTTCACCTACTTCAAGGCACCGAACGCCTGAAATCAGTATTCCCAGAATTACCTGTCATCGCTTTTAAAAGACCCAGCAACCTACGGGATATCTTAGTTCGGGCATCCTTTCGGGATGACACCCCATTAGGGGAAAGCAAAACAGAAACTACAGGATCATCGCCCTGTACACAAAATTGCAAAACGTGCTTACTTGTCGATTCGACCGGGGCCTTTCAGAGCAACCAAACCAAACGCACGTTCCAAATTCGGCACAAAATTAAATGCCTATCCAAAAATGTCATTTACCTCATCTACTGCAATATTTGTAATTTACAATACATTGGAGAGTCAAAAAACACTCTTAGAATGAGAATGACACAACATAGATCGGCGATCAAAACAAAAAAGATCTTCCATCCTGTTGCAAATCACTTCAATCTCCAAAATCATTCAATTGAGAATTTGCGTGTTATTGCCATTGACCAGAACGATTCTTGGACAGATAAATCTAGGAAAGCGAAAGAAAATTTCTGGGAACTAAACCTAAAGACCACGGCACCATTCGGTTTAAACATCAGAAACGATTTGCCGTCCCAGATAAACCAAAACAATTCCTTTACAATTACGACGGAATCGGATTAAAATAATCCGACGCGGATTAAAATAATCCGAATTTCTAAAACTTCTGCTCAATTCAGCAGAAATCAGTAAGTCGCTTTGCCTTTACAACCATGCCGACATCTTCTCTATAAAACAGTTTCAATTCCTGCTACTCCTTGTCACTTTCGGTGATCATGCACTGAAGAAGAGCTAGTTTTGCTCGAAAGCTCTGCAAAAACCAAACATTGGCTGTTTACTTCTAATCACTTACCTAATTCAATTATTGTATCTCACTCGAGATCCAGCCTTTCTCTAAATGCAGCATAGTTGTTTAACAGTTTTTCCGTTATTCATATATATATATATATATATATATATATATATATATATATATATATATATATATATATATATATATATATATATATATATATATATATATATCTATATATATATATATATATATATATATATATATATATATATATATATATATATATATTATTCATTTGGTAGATAGGACAAGTGCCTATATATGGGCCCTACAATGTCAAGGGTCCACAAGGTGAGAAGGCCTCCGTAAGTACTTAGGCATGACATACCAACAATTTATCTCGAGTTGTGCATGCAAAACATAATCCGGCCCTGTACATATTCCATATTGGCTGTGCTACTTGCTAAAATTATGTATATAATGAACTTCCTCTAGGAAATAAGCACTTTTAGATTTACATTTGTCCTCAAGTATTTGCTCGGCGAGATACGTTCAAAACCTAACCATCTTCTTTATTAAATATGGCTATAAAGTCAGGTTCATAAAGCTATGGGATTTTAACGAACAACATCAAAACTAGACCAAAATCTCTCTGCCTGTTCATATCAGAGTGCCAATCATATCTTTTACACGTAGGTCGAACCAAGGTTGGGTTTAGAGTGTAAAAGGTTCGTCAACTTTAAACTTTATTGTCAGAATGCACATTGAAACAAACATCGTTGCAAGCTAAACTACAAACTTGAATTTCTATTTTAGTTTCAATCTTTAAGTAAATAACTAAAACAATAGATCGTTTTATTGTCAGCTGTTTGTCATATTGATATGCCGAGTACATTACAACGTTAATCAGTTTGACGATCAGTTATACCTGACATGTAAGCTGGGTTCATAACTTTACTGATCTCATAACTGTTTGAAGTCGAGCCATATTTCAACAAAGTGTTGATAATACAGTTGAGTGCGAGTAAAATCAACTGAACTTTAGATCTATGTGACGCTATTTATCATAGTTGTTGACCTTTAGTTCAGGAATTCTTTAGGATGAAGGTTCAAACTATATGTTTGGTAACATCGTTAAAACGTGAACCAATACCATTCTTATTTGTTTGTGCTTTATTGCAACAAAACCGATAAAAGTTTATATTTATTTGTTTCTTCTTCTTTTGTGTTTCACATTTTTGGGCGTTCTAAACAAACCCCTAAAATGTTTCTCATCTCGACTGGTCAAATAAG
The DNA here is from genome assembly GCF_037975245.1 of Apostichopus japonicus. Lineage (NCBI taxonomy): Eukaryota > Metazoa > Echinodermata > Holothuroidea > Aspidochirotida > Stichopodidae > Apostichopus > Apostichopus japonicus. The sequence continues at coordinate 20,859,040 of NC_092572.1, forward strand.
GAACATAAAACAGACCCATTTACTGAAACTTTTACACTCAAGTGACAAATACAGTTGTGAAGAAGAAAATCGACAACATTGATTAAATGCAACCATTCCTTATCCCAAATTCAACTTCATTTCGTGACGAATGATCAGACAGTAAAACAGACCAGCCCAAGTGAGGGGGTGGGGGGTGGGGAAGGTTGGTGATAAAGATATCTGATTTGTGATTTCATGCAATCCGTTAAGGAATATAAAGCATTTCAGTCTGTTCTTTTTTCAATCAGGTATTTCCACGAAATATGGAGACGAAAACGCAAGGGCGTTGCACGCTTTGTATAAAAACGTCAGGTATCCTGACAAAACAATTGGCATGTGATCACGTGTTCTGCGTTGGGTGTTCTGTGAAGATTCGTCAGTCTAAGATATCATGCCCAAAATGTCGAGAAACGTTGCCCACACCGATCGCTAAAGAAGAGGAAGAGTCGGTCTACGCAGAAGTTGATGAGATCAACAGCGGTCCACGTCGTTCTGTCAGTAGTCTCTCTGCGGACACCGGTGAAGATGAACAAGATGTATTTTATGCAAATGAACAAAGAACTCTGAAAGATACCAACAAGGATGGAAAATCATCGACAAATCTGTTGTTCGTACGATGGTGTTCCCCTCACAACCGTAAGACAGAATTTTTCTGTTATTCTTGTGAAACAGCGGCCTGCTCCAAGTGTCTGCTCACATCCCATAAATTGAAATCCCACAACATTGCATCGTTGGAGGATTTCAAGGCAGAGGAGATTAAGAGACATCTCGAAAGAGTTGATGCGATCCAAGAAGACTTAAAAGAAATGGTACGTCGAGTAGATGATGCAACGAAGTCGTGTAAGAAAGATCAAGAAAGGTTGGAGAAAGTTGTGACGTCCAAACAGGATGAGTCTTTAGAGAAAATTGCTTCGGTCGTTCAGCATCTTTTGGAAGATTTGAAATATCAAGGTCAGAGCACGTCACAAGTAATTACGCATTTCGTTTCCCGAAGAACGAAATTACTTGAAACGATCGAAAATACCAGACAACGTTGCCACAAAGCATTAGACCCTCAGTCCAGTGACTCAAATGAGACGTTGATTCAGGTGGAAGAAATATTGGAAAAAATCCGTCAAATCGAGGTAGAGTGCGACCTGTTAAAAAAGATGGAGGTTCCGAACGATCTCAATCTGAAATTTGAAGATATTCCTACCGATGTTACATTTGGAAGGTTTACGAGTGCCCACTCAGAAGATAATGAAGGTCGTTATGACTATCCTCAAGTGAGAGTATCACAAGGCTGGAGTTTGGAAGAAGAGATGGCAGTCAGCAATAATGACGTCGATTTCGTCAACATCGTTTGTATTGATGACAACTGGATTGCCCACGTGAGCAACCACTATGGTTCCAACAGTATCATCGTGAAACATTACAGTTTAAGCTCGAAACAAGAATGCAGGTCTCAATTGCTTCTGGAGATAGGAGACAACAGTTGGACAACAGCTAAGACGGCTGGGCACGATCGTAGTATACTACTTGCCTGTGGGGAAACCGTCCACCGAATCAGTTTTCGTCGCAAAAACACGGAGTACAAAAAGGCAATTGCTTCCTCCATCCCCATTGAGGCGATAACGTGGGACGAGTTTGGCGTAGACTGTTACATCCTATCGACGAATCGACGAGATGTGTATTGGTTGTCAATGGACGGTGAGCTCAACTATCTCTGTGCTCTGCAGACAGACGTCCAATCGGTGGCTAGCCTTGGAGTTAATGATGACCTTATCATTTCACTTTTGGACAGGACGGCACAAGCTGTTCACCGACGAGACTGTCTGAAGATTGACAAAAGTCACAAGCTTGAGTTGGTCCCACCTATGCCAGAAAACGTTCAGTCTGAGGAGGGACCTTTGAAGCCTTACATCATGGCTTCATGTTCACATCCGGAGAGTCACTTTGTACTCTTTACTGGAGGAAATGTTCTAGCTGTTGGACAGTATGACAGTATGTTTCGTTTCATTGACTGGGTCATGAACACAGAGATGTCAGCTTATCATAGGATACTTGACATATCTGTTAAAGCTGGAAAAGTATACTTGCTACTCGACGAGAAAATCTCAGTTTACAAAATTCATGCAGAAAAAGGACTGTAGATTGTAGATGTGGGGTCAAATATGGGCAGTTTCGTCCTATATGTTTTCTGTATAAACTACCATATACACAATGTGAAATAATCTGTTATGAGAAAGGGTATTATGCTCCTTAGATATATAACAATTACCTTGGAATCTACTTTAAAACGTGAAAAAAAAATCATTTAGTAAAGCAAAAAAATGCATTTGCTTTACCGAGAGTATATCCATCGTAAGTAAACGTTGTGATACTTTGACTCCTGAAACGATGGTTTGACCATGGAGGTAAAATCTGTTTTTACCTCCATGGTTGACTGATAATATATTCATCAGCTAAAAATTGTGGTTACGAAATTCTAACTCAACTTGTACATAAGGAATGAGCTGCCATTGTGTACTTTTGTATGCAACAACATGAGAACAATCAATACAATATTTACCCTAGTTACTTGGTCTATGCTTGTCATGTAATCTATCTATCATGAAAAGCTATTGGACAATAATTTGGTCACTCGCTTTTCGTATGCTATGTATATCTTACTGTAAATGATAATTTAATGGGCCTTGTTCAAGGTTTTGCTCAAATTTGCTGTTGATGTACATTCTCACGAGGGCTATGATTAGATGTTATATAATAACTACAGCACTGTTTGCACTTCTAAACAAGGTCGAGTTAGTTTTGAGGATATTCTAAAAGTTTCAAGTTATTGATGACGCGCTCTTCCAAACTTGCTAAGTTCAATTTGAGGATGGTTTATTATGACTCCAGTGCTGAGAATCTCGAAGCGCACAGTTGATTAAATTTGTATGTTTGTGCCTCAAATTGTGGATCTGGAGGAGCGTTTAAGTAAAAAAGACTCGATTAATAGAATTCTAATCAAGTTTGACCGAAAATTTGGGTCATAGTTTGATTAACTTGAAGTAGGTGTTTCCACCTGTGTGACTCACACATGGGGTCAAAATAATTGTTTCTTTCACTTAAACCCGCTACTTCGGGGGAGTATATGTACCCAGTAAACAAAGCACGCAGATCAACTATATGATCAGGAACAATACCTTTAGTAGTCAAACATGACTGTATAAACTAGATGTATTTGATTAGGACTCCTTTACTCATAACTTCTTCATGTCATGCTTTTGGAAATGTATATAAGCCAGATTCCGTGAATAAAGACCAATTATAGTTAGCTTTGCTGCTTGCTTTCTACTATGAATTTCCAATATACATGCTACGTTCTTGAACTTACGCCTCAATCGCAGGGACTCGATAGAAGGGGTCCAGCTGGTTGCAGGGTTCACTCCTCACTGTAGGGTTCGTCCAGGAGTCCAGCTGGTTGCAGGGTTCCATCCTCACTGCAGGATTCGTCCAGGAGTCCAGCTGGTTGCAGGGTTCCCTCCTCACTGCAGGATTCGTCCAGGAGTCCAGCTGGTTGAAGGGTTCCCTCCTCACTGCAGGGTTCGTCCAGGAGCAGCTGGTTGCAGGGTTCCCTCCTCACTGTAGGGTTTGTCCAACAGGAGTCCAACTGGTTGCAGGGTTCCCTCCTCACTGTAGGGTTCGTCCAGGAGTCCAGCTAGTTGCAGGGTTCCCTCCTCACTGTAGGGTTTGTCCAACAGGAGTCCAACTGGTTGCAGGGTTCCCTCCTCACTGCAGGGTTCGTCCAGGAGTCCAGCTAGTTGCAGGGTTCCCTCTTCACTGTATTGTTCGTCCAGAAGTCCAGCTGTTGTCCTCCGAAGTACTCGCTATGTATTAATCTATAGCTCACACAATGCTGCCTTACCATGATGCTTTCTAAGTTAAGACACCCAAGGTAGAGCCTGTGGAACGAAACCCAAACAATTTGACATTCTCAACCTCAGTTCCTTTTCATGAAATAGGAATAGATACTTCCCGTGATCTTAGCCTTAGGAAAGAGAAGCTTGATCATGGTTTTAATAGAGCCACGTCAATAAAAACATTTCCCACAATGTCTAAAACTCTGCGCCTTTACAGTTCAAATTTTTTTCTCAGATCTTTACAGGGATGATTTTAAATTTACAAATTATTTAGTGCATTGTCAATTACGGACACATATGAACAACATTGTCCTAATCACATTACTATGCATTGGAAAACATGATATTAGCTTCAACTTCCATCAAAATCCATCAACGATTGACCATTTTACATTACAGTATGTTCTAAATTCTAGTTGTATTAATGAATAAACATTAGCTATTTATGCAAGTTGGTGTTTTAAAGGGGAGTGACTGCCTAATGTTCTGTGATTTTATCCCTTTATTATTACAACCTTCTCTTCGAGGACACTGACTCCAGGTCTAAGGCGATTTTTGAAATATGTTATTGAAAAGAGGAACATCATATGAGTCATATGAAAAAGGTAGGCTTGTGTAATTAGGGTTAAGTTATTAAGGCCTAAAATAAGGGATTTTGATGACCGCAACACTCCACGGCACAGTTTGCACATATTTAGTGAGTTTCCCAGGTTTATCAAAACTTCAAATGTGCATATATTGGACACGAAAAGTGCTTTCGAAAAAATTCAACAGATTTTGAATGAGAATATCACACAACAAATGTACTGAAGATGGGTCTAAGTGTCCGTAGTACTTGAAGGTTAATATAGACAACATAATTAACAAACAGTCAACACGTGCGCATTTACCAAGTACAAACGTACACCACTTATATAATTACTTATTTTCAGCCTTTAATGAGCTTTTAACCTTCCTTGGAATATTCACGCCTACTTTATATTGAATATTCAAGAAGCATTACATGCAGTCTTTATGGGGGCAATATACGCTATATAAATTCATGGATGCAATCAATATAAGTCAATCATATTAAACTGAAATTGACGTTATAAAAAAGGTCTGAAATACCAACAAATTCAAACATGTAACATCGATTGACAGGTTCTTCGTTTCACAGAGATTTGGAGCATTATTAGTGTGTAACCTTGTCGTAGTCTTTACACACGCTAAAGGCTGGTCGTATTCTCTAAGTTCCGCTACTTTTGCTTGTCAGTTTAAAATCAAGACGTTGACTTTCATTTGAGTTCTCGAAATTATAATCTTTATGGAGAAAAAGTAACGCATTAAAGTACTATTTATTATTAACATCAACTAGGTGAATCTCGTACATTCATCCGTCTGAGTTCACATTCACTCTTCTTTATTTGTTTCTTAATGTACAAAGATGAATTTATTAATATTATAGATTCTCTTTTCCTCTTCCCGGTGAAACTTATTTTCTGTCAAAGTGCTAAGTATTAAAGACAATAGAAACAGATTGATCTATTAAATGCTTTATGTAATTATCCAATAGCGTTTGCATATGCAAGGCTCGTGAAGAATATTTAAACTAAAGATGATCATTTGATTGCCTGATACCACTATGCCAATTCAACGGCTCCATCTGGAGAATGCACGGTGTGAACTGCGTTTGCAAAGATATGTATTTTGCAAACGGTTGTGCAACACAACGACAGAGTAATTATCCTTCGTGATGTCCATTACAAGAGCCAAGTTTCAAAACAACAACACATTTTGGCTAATGATGTGACTATTCAAATTAAAGGGTGTGAAGACTCGCGCACAAAGAAACGTCTCGTGCCGGTAATCTGACCTAGTTTCGAATGAGGTGTAACAGAAGTGTTAGACACCACCATCGATCCCAGAAAATACACACACAGCTTGCTACCGTCGGTTCTTAGACACTAGTGCACAGTCAATACATACTGCTACGGTCAATACCCACAACACAGTGTACATAGCAGCGATGGACATCTCAGGTCTAGATAAAAGATAACAAGGTATCACGTTTCATTACTGTCTGCATTTTGTAGCGACAAGAAGAAAACTTTACTTGCAAGCAATGGAATGTTAACTTTTTCCGCAGAGCGCGGCACGCGGTTTGGGGCGAGTCTTCAATGCCTTTAAGCAAAAGGAAGTACGACACACGCAGAATGCGACCAGAGTTGCTATCATTGATAATCATGTGGTGTTATAGTCCAGTCAATAACGTCCGTAATGACTACTTTATTTCAGACAATCTCTGATGTTGCAATGTTTCTCATTGTTCGTGCCCAAGTGTAATGTCAATTAATATACTACGCTGATCTTCCAAAACAATAAAACAAAACAATAAATAAACTTGATGGTGTATTATTGTTATAAACAGGTTAAATCTTTCTAAGATATGGCATAAACTAATGTAGCCTAGTGGAAATGCATAAACAATTATATATTTACATATATATATATCCATATATATATATATATATATATATATATATATATATATATATTTGTACATAACATTCATTTTAATACATTTATGGAATAGCTATAGAAATGAATGTGGCGCAATAAGGATTTGAAATATAAAACAAGTTATGATTCATTTGTTCAAAATTTAATTTACATGTGCAGTATTTCAGGACAAGTATTAGCGTGTTTGCCGTCAAGCACAAATAAAAAATGGAATGAAACAAACGAAATAAAATAAAAATGAAAAGAATTTAAACGATGGTAAGACTTATAAGCTGATTACACATCTGAGGTTTTCGGGTCAAATAGTAGGATAAAGATAGCAAGCTACACAAGTTATATAGTCTACGCTAATTACTCGTTGAGTTGAAAGCCTATAACGAGTGAGCAAGTGAGCATAGGCCTATATGGCGTCCACTATATAGGTATAGGCTTGTATAATTGTTGTTATGCAAATATAGCTGCATGCATTCCGTTCGATCTTTAAAGACTGGCTCCTGTGGCTACTGAATGATATGCTTCGTTGCATCAGATTTGACACCTTTATATGCATTTGACCGTTGCCAAGAACTGTTATGATGGTTATTAACCTATGTGGTTGAAATATTTGATTTAGGGTGTTAAATCCCCGTGAAGCTGTGAATGTCGATTACGGGTAGTTTGTTTGCTGATTAGTTTTTATTCTTTCCAGCAAGAAAGTTGCTACTAACAGAATTACGCCGACTATGTATATGTGTGTGTGTATATATATATATATATATATATATATATATATATATATATAAATGAAAATCGTAATGAGTTGGAAAATCAAGAACAGTGAAAAAAATTTCAGCCTCCACCGGGATTCGAACCACGGGCCTCCCGCTCTGTACGCGGACACCCTAACCAATATATATATATATATATATATATATATATATATATATATATATATATATATATATATATATATATATATATATATGTCTGTGTGTGTGTGTTTATTGATAAGGCATATTCCTGGTTTTATTGAAGGCGCAAAGGTTGTATTTACATTGGTATCCATATATCTTTATATATCTAAATACTGTATACGACTTCTTATTCACACAGTACTGTTTTATTAACGTACTCCTTAAGTCTAAAGTATGAGGCTTGGCGGGCTTATCAACATATGGCTGCAGTTAAAGGGTTATCAACGTATGCCTGCAATTTCTAGTTATTAAACATATGTAAAATGTATTATACATGACTGTCGCATAAACTTAACAATGTTAGTTTTCCGTGTTCAATTGAAGTAATGTAAAGGTTCAATACATATATAAAGGTGCAATGTATTAAGATAGCCGACTTCTAATATTTGTTGTCTTCTTTGTTCCCGTAATATGAAGGTAACACTGTGGATTTGCATGCCATGGTTACATCGTTGCCCTAAATGCAATGATGCAAAAACAAGGGCGTAGGAACCGCGGGGCTGGGGGCGCCAGCCCCCCCCCAGTGAAAAATATGGGGGCGGAAGTATCATTCCGCCCCCCCCCCCCCGCTCCGCAAGTCAGAAAACCCCTTTTTCATTTCCAAATGAGAAAAAAATCTCATTTGGAGCAGCAAATTGCATTTAAGGCCAGGTGAAAATGCAAAATTCTTTACAAAATGGAGTGGGAGTTGAAGTGTGCTATATTGCACCAAATTGCATCTGAGGCCACCTGGAAATGCAAAAAAATTCTAAAGGGGAGGGGGACAGCCCCTCCAATTAGACCCCTCCCCCAGGCCGGCCATCAGTCTTCAGCCCCCCCCCCCCACTCAAAAGTACCTGCCTACGCCACTGTGCAAAAAGACGTTGTTTTCAAACAGTTTGCCCGTGCAAACTAGGAAGCGGTATAATCCAGCAAGCTTTTTACCAATCGTAACATTTATGCATAAAGTCTTCTTAAAACAGGTTAACTGTGTTGATCTGTATCATGTTCATATACCCAAAGTAGATTCTATAATAATATTCAATTTGCCCTCTCCATGTGAGTTGTTATTATGATGTATAAAACGTTATATTGATGTTAGGGAAGTGTAAATAGGATCTATAAGTAGCTATGCAGAATCGAATTGATACAATAATTAAACTAAATAACGTTATTGTGGAGAAATGTCTGAAGGTGTCTTCGTTGAAAGAGGCTGCAACATGATGTTAAATCTGCACACTAGCGTCTAAGTTAACACTCTTAAATAGAGTCATAACTTCCAATACGGCACCGTTGTAAGCTTTTACTAAGTTTTAGTACATTTAGATTGAGTCTGTTACTTATGAGCCATTAATAGTGATATAGAACGAATGATGCTGTTCTTTGTTCAGACCTATACGATCGCTCACGATCAGCCGGTCGGGTTGCTCATATCTTCGGGTTTTTTCGGCTTTTGTTTTGTACTAATTTTTTTCTTCTTCTTTTGAGACTGAGGCGCAGTGGTATTTTGCAACTGGACATAGCTCTACGAAATCCCCACACTCAGGGACCCCGACAAAGATGAGAGATTGAGGACTAAGAGTTAGATTGATATTCAATGGTGTGGAAATTGCCGCACGTGAGAATCATAAATGTGACGTTATTGGGGACAGTGTCCCCGTCCCCGTTGTCGGGGCTTTGATATTGTGTAGTCATATCTGAAATCCTTCGGTAAGAACCTTATAGTGGTACCCAATTACTATTCGATGCACAGTGGAGTCGTTCAATCGTTATAGGCATTCAATTCGCACGATCTTCTAGCTATATGTACCAAATTATTCCATCGACATGTATATGCCATCTGTAGCAAAAAGAATTGAAAGAAACTGCTGAACCGCATTGATTGTCTATATCATTTACATCTTAACCGAAATAATTTCAATCAGCGAGGGATGCGGCGTCGTTAACTATTCCTTCCGAGATAGTAGGAACTGTTGCATCGCACTTGTTAGAGTCCTCTGGTAGGACTGCGATCTCGTCCGGTGATGTCTCTGTCTTCGTTGCCATGCCAACGCATGCCGCTATGATAAGCACAGCCCCGATTGCGCTCATCCAATGAGGTGCGATGGAGAAGATGGCGAACTGCCAAACAAATGTCATTATTACTTCTGAAGTCGATATAATACTAACGTACATCGCGACTTCCACGACGACTGCCATGTAGATGAGAGTTTGTGCAAAGAAATCGCAGAATCCCAAACCTAGAACGTAACCCCATGCTTCACCGGCGGGCATCTGCCATTGGTGAAGAATGGTGCACACAATGGCGTTGCTAACAAGCACGACGATGCTGTTAAATAGTAAAATAATTATAGGATGGAGGCCTAAAAATGACTGCTTCCTTGCCGCAACGACGAGAAGAGCAAAGCTTACGGCACTAGCCAAAGCATAAAGTGCACCGAGGAGAGGGTTCTCGCCATCGGCACTATCATCTGTACCGCGGAAGATGAAAGGTGGTCTCGCCACCAGTATCACTCCAGCAAAAGACAAAAGCCCGAAAAAGAAATCGATGACACGTAAAGGTTCTTTTAGAATTATCCAACTGAATATACCCGCGAAAATTGGCATAGTATAGATAATGGTAATAGAATCACCGACTTCCATGTGCTTCAATGATTCCAATGCTAGCGGCAAGCCAACGGCCAGAAATAATCCACTCATGAGAAGGGAAAAATATTGCAATTTTGTGTTGGGGATCTGTTGCTTTGTAATTACTGCAACCAAAAACGTCAGCAAAAGTACTATCGCGCCCATGGTGGCTCCAGTTTGGAAAATGTTCAAGTGAAGGGTTGTTAACTCCATAAATATATTTTCAGCCGAAAAAAAGAATGCTGCTCCTGTGGCAAGAAACAAACCTCTTCTTTTATATACGAAACTTCGTCCTCTTTTATATATTGAATCTTTGCTGTTGTTGTTGGCATCGTTAGGTAAGCTAGGTTCAACTTTGTGGATGGTATCTGTGGCACGATCACAATCATTCGATTGCTCTTCACAATTAATCGCTTTGTTAGGTACTTCTACTTGGACGTGGTTTTCATCAAAAGAATCTTTTCGGAAAGCTGCATTCTGTTGACCTAAATCCATCTATGCATATTAAAGAAACAAAGAAGGAAGAGTGAAAGTGACCTCAGACTGTTGAATCTACAAGGATATAACCCTTGCCATTCTGTTCAAAGCAAATTGGGTATGCATTGCGATGATGTTGCGATATATTTATCTTCACACTTGACAAAGCAAATGTATTACTTTTCATGCAAGTAAACAATTAAAACATAGGCTAGAATTACACCACAGCTGCTCAACCTAGGCATAATCTGCTTGCGTGTACAAATAGTGGCTATTTTTGTTTCAAATGACTGAGACCAATAAAATTGAAACATTGTAATGGAGTATAAACTTATAAAATAAAATGATATTGTAATCGAGATATTCATCGTGTGTGCAAAGTGCGATGTCACATCGGTCCTAGCAGAGCTGTTTAATACTGCTCTGGGTCCTGGTGCACGTGACTTATACTGTTAACAGATCTTCCAAAGATGTGGTAAAGTGCTGTGACATATCTCAACCTATGAGCTATTTGTGAAAATATGTTTCAAAAAATCGCGACTACCAGACATGAGTAAATTTGCCAAACGAACGATGTGCAACATTTCGTTACTTAAGTATGCTAGTTATTAGTGGTGAAAACCAAATGTCAGTTCGAATATGGCTCACTATGTCTGAATTAGGGAATGTGCAGGTAGTTTGCCCAGAAGTGTCCGATAGAGATTCCTCTGAGGAATTATCAGTGCTTTCAAAGACTGCAACTTGTCAAGTTTCGCGGAACTGGAAAGGATCGTTATGACATCGTCCTTTGTTGATTTAGGATGTGGCTGGATATCCTATCTACGGCTTGGTGAGATACCCCATTGTCTACCACATAACCATTAGCTCGTTGAATCCCAGAACAAGTATAAGGATGGAAATATAAGATGTATCATGAATGACCTCTTGGCATACGACCTCTTGTACATGCCCTGTGCTCTGCTGTCTCAATAGACGTATCTGAAGACGTATGTGTCGATAGTGACTGGAGTAGTTACGCGATACCTAAGACTACAGTACCTCGCGGTTTATTCTTGTATATAATATCATTGAAAGTTTAAATTTTATTGTTGCAATGTCCAAGTCATGTATTAATATATCTGTTTTGCTAGATATTCATTCGAAAAGGGTTTCATCCGATGTCTAAACATTATTTAAAATTCTTGTTTTCTTGAGGTAAGCCAACTTTCAGACTTCACCGGAGTAACCTATGGCTTGCATCTTGCAGAAAGTCAAGACTGAAACCCAACGACCTCATAAATATATGCACACCTGTTGCAGAATTAAAATTATGATATCGAATAATATCAAATTTTACCCAAAACAGCATGCCGCTTATGTGACGGTGCGCGTTGATTTCTGAAACAGAGCTCACGTTAGTGTTGGTATTAATGGGTACTATACGGTACTACTGGAGACGCAAACCCGACAATCGCCATATTTCGTTTATATGATAGCGAATTGTCGATGAAGAACTCACCAAATATCTACGGAAATTACTTCTCCATATGCCAGATATCATATTTCTGTCCCACTGAATAAAATGTTTCAAAGTATTTTTTTTTTTTTTAATTTTCCATCACATGTGTCTCTATATCAGCTAGACGAGTAACGATGGTTGGCCAGGTTTCTTCAACTTAAAGAGTATAATAACGGTTGAAGCTATGACTACTAATAATAAATATTAACTCCACTTGTACTATTTAACATAGACTGAACGGTCTGAATACATGGCATATGAACTCAGTCGTTATCTGTGTTGTAGTTAATTTTTGCTTCTGTTTGTGCTTCTTTTCTTAATTGTCTGGTTTTCAATTCGAAGGGGGAAAATCTGTTATTTATTTGAAAATGTCACTTACAATTTACAAAGTTTGACTTGTTCTACAACGCATCAAAGTTACATACTTTGGGGCTGTTTTGGTATTGGCAAACATATTTTCCATCCAAATCAAATTTGAACTGCAAAATACATTACAGTGTTGCAGTATACCAACATCATTGGTCCTTGCCGAGTTTGAAAATGCGGCGTTATAAGCATGATATTTTAGGGAATAATTTTTTCCCCGAGTTGACGAGATAATCTGTGTAATAAACTAAATAGTTCAGCCACTTTGATTGATGATCCACTGGTTCTTAAATGATCTTTGTCATAAACTGTTATAGGAATAAACTATGTACTAATAGCGAGACTTTTAAACAGTGTGAAACAAACATAATATAGTCATCCTTTAATCTATAAGAAGCAAACATACATCGTGCGTGTAGGTTGTACAACGTGTAGTAGACTTCATGAATAATAGAACCAGCATATCACAATCTTAGTAATTTGTCCTGATTTCTTGATTTCAAGTATATAGCCTTTACTTGGTTAGTTGCATGTTGTAACAGCTGCGGCGAAGATGTCACGCTAGGGTAGCATTTGGCATCAATAGGTTAATAAACTTGTTTTTTATTGCTTGGAAACCATTCGTTGCGAACACAGTGACATTCACAGTAGGATATTAATGGTTTTCTCATTGTGTTTGCACTTTCCCACATTGTAATTCATTCACATAACAAATTCTCATAATAAACTTCCATAATCCTTTAGCGCACTTAAATGTAAATAAGTCAAAGCTATGGCTTCCATCTTTGATGAGCCTGCAGATACCTTCTTACTGTTGTAGCACTGTACGGATTCCTTTCTATAGCGGACTCTATTGGCTTTATCTCAACTCAGGCCTATGTCAAAACATACATATACATTTAGGCAAAAGGCGGCTATGTCATTCGGAACATCCCATTGTTTTTTTTTTTTGTTTTTTTTTTTTTTTTTGGAAGGGCAATGATTTGTAAAATCCAGAACAGTAACAATTCGTTTTATGTTCTAAGTTAATCCGATCGACGCATATAACTCATTTTTATTTAATTCGGAATGTTTCAACTTTGTTATATTCAACAACAGTATACATATCAAGTAGTCGATTCTGGTTTAAATTATACATTCTAAATTTAAGTTGCTTTGCTCTTCGCAAAGAGATTGACTATTTCCCCAAAACGGCATTTCAAAATATTCTTAAGTCACACAGAGAAGAAGGTTTACACTCACCGCATGAATTGCACCATAAAACAAGTTTTCGAAAGTAGATTTTGTACTCTGGAATATGGTTGTTGTTTAACTTCAAGAATTTGTACGTCACTATGGAAGTGGCTTGTCACCAACAATCGTTGCAATCCTTACGTACATGTGTATATGTCCAGTCAAGTAAACTACTGATATGGTTTGTGCAGGCTTACAGTTAAACAGTAATTTGTTGTAAATATCTCTCGAATAAGCCCACATGTGTGATTACGGGTACACTGAATATATAAACGGTTTGCAGCCATGGAAAAACTGAAGTCAATCCTTACGGGGAAACTAACTGGAGCGTGTAATGGTGATAATCACTCCCAGAAGACCTACAGTGAGGGCATACTATTGATTTGAAAATTCAAATTATAATTTGACAGTTGTATAATAGGGCAACCTTATCATAACCTCAATTACGGACAATATCATGGCACAGGCTGCTCCACGGGAGACTAGTTTAATACACAACGGGAGTTAAGTCGTTTCAGGGACGGTTACCATGTGAGCGATTTTACAGCTTAAATCCCACTTTTGCGAGTCGCTACGGGATAACGACCTCGTAACGACCTTTGTCTAATGCAGAATAGTCTATTAAAGGATTGTTTTAAGCTAAGACTTTACCATTGATATTTGATGTAAAAGGGAAAATTTGAAGTGCAATATATGTTTGGATATCTTTTAATGGCTGTAACACACCTTTAAGGCTCAATGGTGATACCAGGATGCCGGTCCAGGCTAATTTATTACAATTCATCCATCTTTATTCCACGAGAAATGGTCGCTTTACTTAATAGCGATACTCGGAGGTCGCTAAACTTCTTCATTATGAGTCCCTGATATAAACATTCATAAATACACAAATATACATATTTATGAGTCTACCAACTGTGTCTCTAAATAGCCAGCTTCTTTATTGTCCGACAGAATTGATAAATGATGAACCGTGGGATTATCACTGGATCAGACAAAGTTTTCGCTGCTTTCGCAGGGGCGTATCCAGGGGGCGCAACAGGCGCGCCCCCCCATTGGCCGTCACCAAAAAAAAAAAAAAAAGTTTAGCAAAAAAAAAAAAAATTGATGACGACCTTTATGTGAGATGTCGGTGATCGCTCAACCCCCCCCCCCTCCCGTATGCTTTATTTTTTGTTTGCCAAAAAAAGGTTCTGGCGAAGTTCGGCGGCATAATAGTTTTAGAAACATAGATGGTAATTGTGTTTGTATTATCACTATAAACACTAAATGACATGCCAGCCATACTAAATTGTGCATTTTGTGTCCATATTTACTGGAAATGTTGCTTATTATTAAGGTCGAAAAATGGATCACATATGGCCATGGGCGGCGATCCTGGGTGGAGGGGGGATATATCCCCCCATGAAAATGGGTGGAGGGGATGTAATGCACCATATCCCCCCTCCCCCACCAAATGCCAGGGATAAGAATATTTTCATGCCTACATTTATGCATCTTCGTTAATGTACGGCTCTTTTTTAGCTTCATTTCTCGCCTACCATAAACGCAGTGCGATCTTTTCAAATAAAACGTCTTTATAAAGCAAAAATAGTTGACTGTATAGGCTTCATTGGCCCTATAACAACAAAATGTATTATTGCGCCCACGGTATTGATATAGTACATATATGCACCCTCATAGTATTCATATAGGCGTTATAGTAGGCCTACACACGTACATGTTCCCTCGAACAGCTGAGAATCTCATGTAACCAGGGTAATGCTTAATACACGTTTCACCTGGATGCCCTAGCAATCGGTACCTAGGAATGTAACTATGTGTAATTGTGTATTGCATGTGTATAGGCCTATAATAGCCTGCATGAGGCCATTTTCTTCATCGAATAATATAACAGAGCTCTCGAACATTCTAACGTTGCGCCTGAAACAAGATTGACAGGGGCAATTTTCCCAAAATAACACCCGAAATATAAAAAAAAAAGTATTTTGGATCCTGATTATGAGATATTTCGGACATGACATCCCTATTTTAAAGTTGGGTATATGCCGCTTGGAAACCTCGGGAAGTGCCGTTTCCGGCCATCTAGAGGGTTTGTTAATCCCCAAATTTTCTTGTACGCTTCGCGCCAACTCATGGTGGCGCTACGCTTAGATAGTCAACAAGGTCATATCCCCCCCCCCACTCGGAAGTACGGATCGCCGCCCATGCATATGACACCATTTTGCATTTCAGCCCTTCTTTGAAAGCAAAAATTGTACACCCCCTCCCCTTAGACCCATCCCCCAGGACGGCGATCATTCATGCCTGGCGCCCCCCTATTGGAAAATCCTGGATACGCCCCTGTTTCGTGTTCCACGCCATCCACTGAACGACCAATGGCCTGAGACAACACATTCAACCACATTCATCGCGAATGATGTTCACTAAATTTGTCTAAGAATGATGGGGTGTTACTTTATATGATTGTTCATGTTTTTGTACTCTAGACTAGAAGTATATCGGCAAATCGTTTCGTAAGTGGTTTTCATTTTGTTCTCTCATCTTCGTGATGTCGTGTGGCAACACATCTTAAAGACTGTATTTTGCTGTGGGTTGTAGGTTGTGGCACTGTGACCAAGTTATGCAATGTTTACAAATATCTTACATAGGCCTACCCCTAATTAGCGATCGAGGCATAGACGGTTCAGTCCATTGTGTGATAGAGTGCTACACACAAATTTAGTGAAGATTTTTGTTTTTTGTTTCGCAAACGTCGGAAGCATCCCTGGTGCGATTTTCCTGGACTCAAGTAAATCCTCGGTTCAAGGATCGTTTCGTATGGCACCGACAATTTTTAGCAAATTCGACACGTGAAGAAAAAAAAACTTTATGAAAACGCACTTGTCCAAGTAGGCTATAACTCTTTAAATAGACTGGGTTTCTTTAGCAGGGTAAAACATATTGGGAAGATTGTAGTGCTCAGCCACGGGATATCCTAAGAAATCGTCTCTGGTCGATTTCTTGTGAACATTTAAACCCTATGATATCATTAATCAAGCTGGCGCAACAAATCATGTCCAGTCACACTCACATTATGATGTCCATCAGCCGTATGGTCAAGGAGTAGTTTGCAAAATACATTTTCGTAGAAATGCCTGACCTTTGAACTTCATTCATCACATCCACTTTGTCGTTTTCTATTAATTGATACACTGGATACATTATAGTCTGCATGGGC
The DNA here is from genome assembly GCF_037975245.1 of Apostichopus japonicus. Taxonomy (NCBI): domain Eukaryota; kingdom Metazoa; phylum Echinodermata; class Holothuroidea; order Aspidochirotida; family Stichopodidae; genus Apostichopus; species Apostichopus japonicus. The sequence continues at coordinate 20,875,801 of NC_092572.1, forward strand.
GGCGATCCTGGGGGGGGGGAAGGGGGGATATATCCCCCCATGAAAATGGGTGGAGGGGATGTAATACACCATATCCCCCCCACCAAATGCCAGGGATAAGAATTTTTCATGCCTACATTTATGCATTATCGTGAATGTACGGCTCTTTTTTAGCTTCATTTCTCGCCTACCATAAACGCAGTGCGATCTTTTCAAATAAACCGTCTTTATAAAGCAAGAATAGTTGACTGTAGGCTTCATTGGCCCTATAGTAAAAAAATGTATTATTGCGCCCACGGTATTGATATAGTACATATATGCACCCTCATAGTATTCATATAGGCCCTATAGTAGGCCTACACACGTACATGTTCCCTCGAACAGCTGAGAATCTCATGTTACCAGGGTAATGCTTAATACACGTTTCACCTGGATGCCCTAGCAATCGGTACCTAGGAATGTAACTATGTGTAATTGTGTATTGCATGTGTATAGGCCTATAATAGCCTGCATGAGGCCATTTTCTTCATCGAATAATATAAAAGAGCTATCGAACATTCTAACGTAGCGCCTGAAACAAGATTGACAGGGCCAATTTTCCCAAAATATCACCCGAAATTAAAAAAAAAAGTATTTTGGATCCTGATTATGAGATATTTCGGACATGATATCCCTATTTTAAAGTTGGGTATATGCCGCTTGGAAACCTCGGGAAGTGCCGTTTCCGGCGGCCATCTAGAAGGTTTGTAAATCCCCAAATTTTCTTGTACGCTTCGCGCCAACTCACTCACTTAGATAGTCAATAAGGTCATATCCCCCCCACTCGGAAGTACGGATCGCCGCCCATGATAGTCTGTGATTCCCTATACTTGTGTATGAAGTATTGGGCCATATTTTCATTTGGGTATACGTGTGATGGCGACAATTCGGTCTTTCGTTTATTTGACTTTTGACTTTGGTAGTCAAAGGGTTATGTGAAGTCCAGGGATGTCAAAGCTTGAAAACCCTGTTAAAAAAGAGAATGGAAACTCGAACAGAAAGCAGAACTCAGATTCACGAATCTTATACTTTGAATGTGAATGTATCATACTTTGTACAATATACGTCTTATTTAGGTATGTTTATTACTGTTTTTAATGAACTATATGGACATCATCTCATTTACCAGAGTACACAGTTGTTGCCATAAACAGTTTTCTGCCACGTTCACCATTGTAATTTAGAGACAATTCATGCTGTGCAGTGTGCACTATATCTTCACATCATGTAAGCAAAATTACACTATTAAAAACATTTATGGACGTCTAAAGCAATGATCATGTACGTCTTTTTATCAACCCCTACCAAGAAAGAGGAGATGAAGGGAGCTGTGGCTGGATTCCGCGAAGAGGATGGCACAAATGAAACTGCTCATGACAAGTAATGAAAAGTCGACACGTTGAAAATAGTGTGAATGTAAAGTGCCGCTCATATGCTGCTCATGGAGAGTGGCAAGACATCCTGGGAACAGTTTTGCATTTTCAATTAAACATTAGGAGTCAGTCATGTTCACTATGGATAGGGAGCAGCAATGAGTATAAAGGGTGGTGTTATTTTCAAAAGTTTATATACCATTTCACATTTCTTTTTCATTACTTACAAACTTCCTTCATATACCTTTCCAACCTCAGGAAGTTTTCAAAGCAAACTTTGTGTGCATGTCATATTCA